>NC_086319.1:38973084-39573084 GCF_036172605.1 Pelobates fuscus | reverse complement strand
GCTGTGTGAGTGGGACATTACCCTTCGCGAGCCAATGGAACAAACTACATGTTCTTCTTCCCTCCGATGCTCATATAGACAGTCGACTTTTATATTTTTTCCAATGGTAAAAGATAGGTTGATAACATATTCCAAGAACACAATTGCTAGAATATTTGCCAAGAAGCTGTCAACTCTTTTTCATCAATTTGTTTTCAAGATATTTTCCAACATAAATGCAGACATTTAACAGTGAAAACAATATAATACAGTCATATGACAGTAAATACCATATATAAAATGAAGCATGGAATTCTGGTAGGGATATAGAGAAACTTGTCGAACGCAGGAATATAATAAACTGAACAATTTTACATTGCAGGGTTCACAGGGCAGTACCTCTACACCCAGATCACTTCATTGAGATGAAGTAGTCTGGGAGACTATACTGTCCCTTTAAATGTAAATGCAATTTTTTTTTTACTTTTTCGAATATTTTATAAACTAAACTACAGTGCTTGCAATATATGAGTTAATAAAAATATAGACCATAAATTAGGAACCTCATATCTTTATGATTCTGGTAAATGAATAATTATGCATGCTGGATATTTTTTAATACTAAATTTTTACATCAGTTTTTCCATAATTAACATATTGTCTGTGAATTCTGGGATGTAAGAATTCACATCCTCTATCTATGTTTGATCATTTTTTTTTATTATTAATAAATATCTATGGTTAATATAATAATTTATTTTAATAATTCAGTTTACGTACCGAGTAAACAACACAGTGCAAGAGCTAGAACAACCTCCAAAGACTCATGTTAGCTGATGCAGACGGACTGCTTCTAAACAAGGTAAAAATCTTTTCTGGATGGGAGGGGGGGTGGGGGGGGGGGAGGGGATTGTAATTGTAATTACATTTTGTTTTATTTTCTTTGAAAGGTAATACAAAATTTAACACAAGTTTAATCTGGGGGACAATCAATTGCAGTTTCCAGTTTTCCATCCAGACTTCATTGTGTAAAGAGAACATTTCAAAGGTACGATGCCATTCCTGGGTTAATTAATCTGTTCACTGACCTATGATCTATGTATGTTTTTGCATTTATGTTTCCATGCTACCTTTGCAGGCATCCAATGCTAGCACTGCAGTTATTGCATTTGTTTTATTTCATCCACTGTCTGTTTGTCGTTTCATTAAATTCTTTGGGTCCAGCTTCCAGAGATACCTACACACACCTAATGCACAATATATTACCTTACACGTTTAACGGGCCCATATTCTTTACCTTATGAAATGCTATTCATTTTTGTCTAAAGCCAATGTTTTAAAATATGGTTTGTTCAACCGAGTTTTCTGTACTAGCTTTTTCCATGAAAAGTCGTGGTAAGGCATTCAACCAAACAGATTAAACTAAAAACCCACTTAGTGACCTTATACCAGCTTATGTTTGATGGCCATGATATGTGAGTTCTGCTACCTGTGGTTCTGGTAAGCCAGCTCCAGCTCACAATGCAGTGAAAACAGAATTAGGTAAGTCACCTACGACTAGCACGTGTACAATGCCAATGGCGAAAATGAGCCTGCCAAGGACCAATGGGGAAAAACAACTTTGTACCAAAAAGAGCCCTCCGAGGGTCACTGCCTATACACGAATAGAGCGTACAAAAAGACAGTCACAGTATCAATGGGATATTTGAATTGTTGTCTGATACATATTCAGAGTTGTAGAATCACTCTTTCAGAAGCTTTATTTAGGTCTTCTTCCCCAGTGGGACAATGTCCCACTGGGGAAGGAGATTGACCTTGTTCATACAGCCTCACTGCGCTTTCAAAGCATTAAATGCATGAAATAATGTGACTAGGTTTCATGGACAATTGCTATTCTTTTATGGACTTCAACAGCGATAGTCACCATTTATGAACATGTAAGACATACATTTATCTTGAAATACAATAAGACATATATTTTTTATTGAAATATAGGAAACTAACACACAAAAGGCCAATGAGGGCTACTTGAATAATTATGCATTCTACTAAGATCTCGAGTTTCAATAATGCGTCTTAACAGTCAGAAGGTCAGTAATGGACTAGATAATGAAACCAATGCTGCATGCTAAGAATGGGCATTGTTAGGGTGGCACTTGAACCACTTCAGATGTTAGAATACTAATGCATTAATCTTTTACTATCAGATGGCTGTTTTATTATGTAAAAGAAAAAAAATCACTATTATGTACAGTTAGAAGTATGTATCCCACTTATGAATAAAAAGTGTACAATGCCAATGGAAAAAATAATCCTGCCAAGAACCAATGGGGGAAAATTACGATGTACCCAACGGAGCCCTCCAAGGCTCACTGCCTATCCCCAATCAATACACAAACACTGGGGATGACTACATACTTTATAAGTACAGCATGACAGGAAGCAACCAAAGCAATATTTAGATTTTCAGGCTGACATGAAGTATTTGGTGGATATCTGACATTCTAAAATAGAGTCGCCTATATTATTTCACTTACCAAGCGAGCTGCCTGATGTGCATGTACAGTGTTCACACAATTACAACCTCATGCTTCCCTGACACAACTTGGTAGAATTTTGTGTGTACAGTTAAAATGATGGTTAGCAAGTTATACCAACATGTGCACATGGATTAGCAGGCATTAGAATTTAAATGCACAGTAAAATCTGCCCCATGATATTTGTCGTTTACCCTAGTCAATCTTCTTTCTGGTGCTGAATGTTGAGAGGCAGAGACTTCGAAGGAAAATTACCAGTGCTTGCTGGATGCTTTGCCCATTCGTGACCGAAATTGTCAATCTCGCACAACTAAGCAAATGAAAAGAAAAAAGAAAAGATTAGAAGCTCTAAATATATTATTTGTTTGTTTTTACAAGTGCTGACACTTTGGTGGAATATATACCATTTACACCTAATAATTCTTAGAGATAAAAGGGAGGGGAGATGTTCTTGTTTTGTGATTGACAGGTCTCTATCGCAGTTAATGTATTGTTTTATCTTCCATTAATTGAGAAAGTGTTTTCGCACCTCAACGTGAAGCAAGACATAAACAAAGACCTCCTTGTGGGATATAATAATCAGGAGCTATAAAATTAATTGCAATTGCTATCATTGATTCAAATGTATTAATGACACAACCCATCCACTGGCATTGACATGAATAATTCAGTTTTGTCTGTCTGTTCATTACGTTATGACTGACATTCCGCCTGTGATCCCTAATGTATTAGTTAGTGACATGCTATAAATCTGAAGTGACATATAAATTAATGATCTCATTTGATTTACATTTCGCCCAATGATATTCTTTTGGTATTACAAATCAGTTTTTTGAAAACAACTTTGTGATGTTGAATTTCCATCTGTCGGGAAGGCAATATATTCCATTATGAGCTCCAATTAAAATGCTCCTATCAGGGAGCACTGAGATGATAAACAAACATTTTAGTGCATTGCTTCCTGTTTAATAATCTGTAAATGAAGATGATGGATTGATGTTATGTTTGCTTGAAGCAACAGTAGTGTTTATTTAATCCTAGCAACTGACCTTAATGCTTAATGCCAACATCAGTGTTTTTACATCTCTTGCATCATTACGGTATTTACAGTAAGCAGATTTAATTCCAAAAATGCTTGCTTTATCTAGTATATATTATCCCTGTCATTGCAACTTACTGACTCCAGTGCCAACTATTTTAAAACATGTATACAAACTGACATTCTAAATCAGCTTAACCCCCAGTGTGTGCGACTTCCAGTGAATAGGGCAGTTCTTGAATTCTATTTTTTGTTCATGACATAGGGTCAATGCAGAATTTTGCATTAGTCTCTCTTATACTATTGACGGTATTGTTGATAAGATTGTGATTGTACCTCTATAGTACGTGTTCTCATTTAAAATTTCGGGATATCGATAGTGACTTCCGATAAATCACAGGCATTGTTACTGCTCATTAGATTGTATAAGACAGAACTTTGCTGATACGTCGATCCTCCAAAAATTGATTCTGTAGAAAGAAATTCATGCTTTTAGCGTTCCAGATTCCTTTTTTGCTTTTATGAGAGCTTAAGAATGCAGACTGTTATGTCCAGAAGCTGTGAAATGCTCCCTCTTGTTATATATGTTCTGTTCTATTCGTGGTCTCTGACCTTCTTGACCCAATGTCCTTTTTACTCAATAAATAAAAGATTAAACCTATAACTATTCAAAAATTGCAATTGTCCCCCCCCCCCCCCCCAAGAAGCAGACATATAGGACGCTAATGTACAAAAGGCCAGTGAGGGTTACTATAATAAATATGCATTAGTGTCTGCACCAATTATTTTATTCTAAAAATATTTTATCAAGCAAAGTTCTTTAGAGTGAAAAAGTATTCAGTTACGCCGCAGTGCCACTATATTACATTTTTGAATAACAAACAAAAAACTAAAGGGTTTAAACATTTACCTGTGTTGATGGATGCAGTGTCATTGCAACCGTTAGGCATATAAGGCAGTCTCCTGGTATGCTGGTATGAAGTGTCCACTATTGTCCAGTTGTGGTATGTAGTGTGGTATATAGTATCCACTATTGTCCAGTTGTGGTATGTAGTGTGGTATTAAGTGTCCACTAGTGGCCAGTTGTGGTATGTAGTGTGGTATGTAGTGTCCACTTTTGGCCAGTTGTGGTATGTAGTGTCCACTATTGTCCAGTTGTGGTATGTAGTGTGGTATTCAGTGTCCACTATTGTCCAGTTGTGGTATGTAGTGTGGTATGTAGTGTCCACTTTTGGCCAATTGTGGTATTTAGTGTCCACTTTTGGCCAGTTGTGTTATGTAGTATGGTATGAAGTGTCCACTATTGGCCAGTTGTGGTATGTAGTGTCCACTCTTGGCCAGTTGTGGTATGTAGTGTCCACTTTTGACCAGTTGTGGAGATTGTTAAATCTCCTCTGTCTACCCTGCACCATTTCTGAGGAAGTGCTGTATCTCTGTGTGTTCTCCTCACATGGTGATAGTGCTGCCCCTCAGGCCCAGAATCCCAGCTGGATAGGGATATGACTAGTGAGGTTTAGTTGCTGCAGTGAACACTGCTGGGGCCTGTGTGAGGAATACACAGTATGAACTACTTATTTTTAATATATATATTTTTATTTAGTTCAATGTAATACTTTACAACATACGCACATCACTTCACTTACACTGGACTACCAGAGTCAAATTCTTCATTCTGTCTCAAAGGGAAAGAAAAGAGGATGGACAATGTCGGGGTGCCTTTGCATTCTGGTTCCTGGAGTTCTGCAGACAGCCTGTGACCTATCTTATGACTCTTTCGGTTTCCCCAGCATTCAGGACACCAGGTGCTATGGCTCCACCCCTTTTATGACTCGACAACTGTGCATGGTATCAGTTATACTTTTCCCCTTTGTAAGACACTCTGCGTGTTGGGTATCACTATTCTGATATTACAACTGGGCCTTATGGACCCTATTGTTAACCCTCAAAGGGCTGCTCATTTGCAGGGTTCCTAAGGCGAAGGGAGCCATCTCTCCTCCTACGTGACTAGTGGGAGATGAGTGATGATTCAAGATTGCACCCCCTGCTCCTTTACACTGGTGGTATTGCTGGCAAGGACATGCTGAAGCCTTGCTAGGCATGGTACTTTAGAAGTCTGAATTCTGTCTATAGTGTCCGCCAGAAGCACCTAGATAGGTAGGAACATAGCAGATAGAGATTGGGATATGTCACTTGCAGACAGCCTCAAGGAGGTGGAGACACACAAGGAGTGGGGAGACTGCAGGAAAGAAACACGAGGAAGTTGAGAAGAGATGGAGATAGAAAAACAATACTGAAGGAGGGGGATACAGGCATGCAAGGGTTAAAATTAGATATTTGGGATTGGCCTTAGGTGCAGTTTGAGTGGTCAACATTTTCGACTTGGCCACAAGTTCTGAAATCGAGTAACACCCCTAACGTAAATACAATTTACAAAACGACAAGAATAATGTAACACATTGTATTCAAGTGTGTGGAAAGAGCATGTCCATCAAAAGGAATGGGAAAACTTAGAAATACATGCAGGTTCTAGTGACCGGCTCACAGTATTCTGTCTAGTCCATTCTAATGCCTCAAAATGTTTTCCATTACAAGACACACACACACACACACACACATATATATATAATGTGATCGGAACATTGAGAAGTAAACAAAGTTGCAGAAAATTGTAGCTGCGTATCATTTACGAATTCCTTCTCTTTTATGAGTGCTTAATAGTCTTGTTGGCAATGCAGTTGTGTAAGTTTTGTGTGTCTGTTTATGTGTGTATGTTTGTATGTATGAATGTATGTATGTATGTATGTAGGCTCCTACTGAATCAGGTTTAGTAATATTTCAAATTTTTGCACATTGAGATGTTTTAGATAAAATGTTTCAGTACTGCAATTATATGTTAGATGACTTAAAAGAAAGGTACACTTTGTTATGCTGTGAAACCATGCTGTTACTGTTGTTGCTTTATCTGGCATTATGAGTCAATTTATTGAACACTACAAATAAAACCACAATTTTATATTACGACACAAAGCGAAACATTTTTTCTTTCCTTTACAATTCAATTTCTATTCCCCAACTTGACAATTATTGTACTGCAGTAATCATTGAAAACCCAGCCAGTAACACTACATTCCTTTGACAAGGTCATTGTTAAACTTGGAAAATTACCAACGAATCCTGCCAAGTAGAGTGCCTAGCTGCAAACCTGACGTACGTAACATTTTCTTTCCTTCTTTTGCTGTTGTTGAATTTTATATAAAGTTGTTGACCTGAAGATATTCTTCGGAAGGAGAAAGGAACTTCAAGCTTAAATCCGCACGTACAGGTTTGTCAATGACAAATACTTAGCATCAACAATGTGTATTGTAACCAGGTAGATAAACCACTGAATACAATGTATAACAATTGAGCATATCCAACATATAATTTATACATAATTATAGCCAGACAGTTTGGTAGAGATAGATAGACAGACAGACAGACAGAGTTTGCACTTATCTTCTGCATTCTTTTTCTGACAATGGTTTGTTCCAGTCACTGGTGTTTAAAAATGCTTTTAGCCTGTTAAAGATAGTGTAAACCTAAATGTTTTGGTACCTCCTTAAAATATTGCTTTGTAAGTCGATGCACAAAACTTGCATCCAAGTGCCCTAAATAATTCCTTAGCACCTCAAGCTGTCATTAACGTTGGGCTCATTTGCATGTTTTCGTCACAAGTTGTTACACAAGTTGGTAATCACTGTCTCAATGCTACAAAACATACCGTTTAAAAGACTAGCAAATAGTGGTTGATGAAAGTTTTCAAATTTCTCGTTAATTAATAGAAGATTAATAGAAGTTGCTAAATGCGATACAACACTTGTCACTATCTGGCCAAAAGTTGCACCAGTCTTATGTAGGTCTCAAGAGGCACTTAATGCATCCAACATTAAACATGCATTTATTCCGTATTTAATCACATTTAATCACAATGCAAATTTATATGCATGATGTTTGCGGTTCTCAAAAATGAAAGAATGAGAAATTTGGCAAGTTAGGTGTACGGAAGCACAAAATGTAACTTGGCCTGATGACAAGAGGTGAAGTCCGCCAGTGTTGAGCAATCCTTCCATAGTATCCTGGTGAAGTGGCTATGCGTGTCTTGATTTAGGTCCAATTTGCAAACTGGTGATTGCTACTGACTGATGGTATTAACAATACATAGCTGTTTTTTAAATGACAAACATACAAACAAGTTGTTTTTTTGTCAATTCTGCTAATGCATGCAGTTGTATGTAAATGTTTGGCCACCACGACCAAATAACTTTTACTGTGGATTTTCTGTGTTTCCCATGGTTTTATTAAAGAGTTTGAATGCAAAGTTACAAAGGCTTGTTCAACAAAGTGTTTTCAAAGTTAATTCAAAGTGGAATTCAATTTAAGGCCAATATAGCCGAATTGAAAACAGAATAGACTTGGAGAGTTTTTCCAGTTCGGCTATTTTCACCTAAATTTTGAAATAAATTCACTTTGTATTCCACTTAGTGAATAACACGGTTACATTTAGTGAGTTAACAATGTAAAAACAGTCTAGTTTACAGGCGGTGTTGTTAAAATACAGGTGTCCAACTTATCTATAATCAGTTTGAGGTTAAAGGAACACTATGCGGTTAGGAATACAAATACTACGCTATAGTGCCCTAGTCATTGCTTAGCTGAGAGGCCCCTGCTGCCAGGATTAAAAATGTGAGTTTACTTACCTTTCTTCCCTCGCAGTGCTGGTCTCTAGCATGCTGCTTTGGCTGTGATCAAGATCGATGATCTCAGCCAATCCAGTGCTTTCTCATACAGCCTCTAGCACACAGGACGTGTGTACCGCAAGGCAAACAAGGCATTTGCCTTGGGCGGCACTTTCCAAGGGGCGGCAAAAAATGCCGCTCCCAAATGTCCAGGCTAATGCCTTGTTTGATTCGTTTTATGGGGGCCCAAGAGCTGGCCGGCTGGCCACCTTTGGGCCCTTCCCCCTCGGGCAGGCAGTCAGTTGTTTCCCGCGGGCGGGCGATGAGGGAGCACTTTCCCCTGAGCTCTCCTGCTCAGCTTCCTTGCGCGACCCGCAGTGATGCCGGGAGCCGGAATATGATGTCAGCCTGGCTCCCGGCATCACTCTGCGGCGCGAGGGAACTGAGCAGAGAGATCACAGCTCCCTCGCTGACTCCTACACGTCCAGCCGCCTTCTTGCCCAGCAGCCCGGCCAGCAGCCCCACTGGACCCCAGGTGAAAAAGCCACCCAGCTATCCCAAAAGTAGAGAGGTTGGGTGGATTTAATTTAAAAAAAAAAATAATAATAATAAATGTGAGTGTGGTGGGAAAATGTGTGTTTGTCAGTGAATGTGAGAGTGTGTGTGTGTGTGTGTCACTAAATGTGAGTGTGTGTGTGTCAGTGAATGTGAGTGAAAGTGTGTGTGTCGGTATATTTGAGTGTGTGTCATCAGTGAGTGTGTGTGTGTATCAGTGAGTGTGTGTGTGTCAGTGAATGCGTGTGTGTGTGTCTGTCAGTGAGTGTGTGTGTGTCAGTGAATGTGTGTGTGTGTGTGTGTTTATCTGTCAGTGAGTTTGTGTCTGTTTGTCAGTGAATGTCTGTGAGTGTGTGTCCAGTGAATATGTGTCTGAGTGAATGTGCATGTCTTTCAGTAAGTGGGCGCATCTGTCAGTGCTTATGTCTGTCTGTCAGTGAGTGTATGCATCTGTCAGTGTGTGTCTGAATCATTGTATGTGTCTGTCAGGTTGTGTCAAATCAGTGAGTGTATGTGTTTGTATGTCAATGTATCTGAGAGTGTGTGCTGGTCCGTGAGTGTGTGTCTGTCAGTCAAAATGCGTATTAGTTAACAGGAAGACGTGTGACCTTGGCAGGAAGGGGCGGGTAAATTTAAATTAGGGGGTGCCCAAGATCATTTCAAAATACACCACTGCTCTAGCGTCTGGTTAACCCAGCAATGAAAACACTGCAGTTCCTGCAGAAATGCAATGTTTTCAGGGTTAAAACAAGGGGACACGGCACCCAGACCACATCATTGTCAGAGTCCCTTTAACACAAACACTAAACAGAACAAGAGTAAACAGCATATTGCAGCAAAATGTAATGAATGTTGTTATTATTATTTATTTGATGAACTAAACGGATAGAAAAAAAAAATATTAAGAGTCGTATGGGCAAATGTTTGGACACCTTTCAGTTAATCCACTAGTAATTTCTTTGTAAAGTCTCAAAATCTTAGTTATTTGAAGTGAGTCATCAGGCTTTGATCATAATCTAGTGGTGACATTTCCAGAATTTGATAAATTCTCTGACTTAGAACATCTCAAAGTACTGGGCTTACACTAAAATATCACGTACTTCTCAAACCAGGTAATAACTCTTACAAAGCAAGCTATACAATAATATATACATAGTAGAGAAATATATGTTAGATTATAATAATTTTATCTCAATGTTTTAGAGACATCCAACTTGCAGGTTCTTTCCTGAGTGCAGTATGTCTCATTGAAGGTGTATCTGGTGGAGGGCTGTCAAAGGGGGCAAGTGGGGCATTTGCCCAATGTTATTATATATCATTTTAGTCAGTCAGTGTAAATAAGATTCATTGTTCCTGTGTAAATTACATATTAGCTAAAAAATGTTTTTAAATAAGGCATCTTATTTATTCACAACAACCTCACCCCAGGCTACACCCACACTAACACCACTAAAATTAAAGTGCCCCTCTTTGTACATTTGAAATGTAGGGAGGTATGAAATTATATCTTAATATGTTTCTGTTTTTCATTAATAGGAGCCATCAGGTGGGAGAGAAAGAATATTCTCTTTTTTCTCTCTCTATCTAGCTATAAATATAAACAAACAAAAATTCCTGATGAAGGTTTGGGTGGCAAACTGAAACGTTGATCTTTTAAATTTGGGAAAATAAACGTAAAATTTTATTTTTACACCTTTGGAGTGCTATCTCCACGTAATTTGTTATCTATATTAATTGTGCACTAATACAATAGATGTAATGTATCTTGTTATAAATATCTGGTTTGGGTCACAGTTAAACTCCCTGTTTAGGCTGCCATTCATGGTTTAACCCCTAAGGACACAACTTCTGGAATAAAAGGGAATCATGCCGGAATATTTCCGTCATGTGTCCTTAAGGGTTTAATGACTGTATCAAACTGAACGTTTGTATGAATGTTTTTTGAGGATTCCCAGTTCCTGCTCTCCCTTATTCTCTCTGTGCTGATAACCATTTCTGAGATTACTTTCATTATTGATATTTTTATTGTTTCTTCTGGTTTAACTTTTATTTTGTCTATTTCATACCTTTACTTTACATTTTTTTTCAATTGGATATTTTTTGTATTTTTGTAGTGCAATGACAAATTCACTTATGGATATAGACATGCCATTATAAACATTAGAGAGGTATCTGAAAAAGTATGGCACGTTAAGAGAACTGCACGTTTTAAATCACATATTGCTTAACAATAACTGAGCGTAACTTATAGGTAGTAAATATTTAAGGATCCACCAGGTAGAATTAGGACAGGCAATAACAATATTAGTGTTTGTTGCCTTCTATTTTAAACTAACTAAGGATAAAAAAAAAACCCTGAAAATCACTTAAAACTAGGCATATTAAAATAAAAAGAGAGGAAGCGTTTAAGGATATTAACTGGGCAGACTAGATGGGCCGAATGGTTCTTATCTGCCGTCACATTCTATGTTTCTAGGTTTCTATATGGCAAGTCGCTTGTTGTAGAATAATTCAGACTTGCAAGTAGCTGGTGTCGAGCAGTCATCCAATGCCTTGGCTGGGCCACTTCTGGTAGAGCATCTGAATCCACTCAGGAGAACTCGAGTAATGCTGCTCCGCACCATGCGTATGGACATACTGGTCTATAGATATTGGCATAGCGGCACCCCGACTCACGTGCTCCCTAAGCCAAGGCTGTAGTAAGAACGGTTGCTATATGACTGATACCTGCTTACCCGATGGCTGGGTTATATTGCAGATAGTTCTCCGAGGCTGTGGACGGTAGACTAGAACAACTTTAATCTTGGTTCTTGGCCCAGAGTAGGAGTGACATGCTGAGATTTCTTCCAAGGATATTGCTTCAAAGGGCAAGGTGAGTTTGGATTCACAAATGTGGATGGTTGCGAAAAAGCTGAACATATTGCTTCATATGTTGTTTGAAAACAAGCTCCCCAACTTGTCAATAACTGCCCCCATTTTGATTAAAATCTAATAACAGTTTGAAATAACAGACAAGCCTTGTCTATGATGCAACATTACTGGAGAGGTTTCTCTCCAGAATTTGAGTTGACAATCATTTTATCTTGCAGTACATCCTTTCTTTTCCAAAAGGACAGTTATCACATGGTTGCTGTTCGAGAGAATATGCTTCACACATTAGCTCTGAGTCTGCCATGGAAATTAATTATTTAGCTCATTAACTCTTCAAGTAATATAATGAGCTTAGCTGATGAACCATCCATGCCTCAAGGATGTCTATACCATTTAAAATACAACAACAAAAAACTATACTTTGATTTTTGTTCCAATCCACTACTTATAAGTATCAATGTCATGAGAAGAAAGGAAAAAGCAAATGAACTATTAAAATAAAAATTAGATAAATAATTATTATCTTATTTTAAACATTTTATCAGTTGGTTGCAACAGTGGATGGTTGTAATTTTTTACATAAAGATGTTCCACCTACAGCTGCCAGGTAGACTATGTTTTCTTGGGTAGATATCACTTCTTCATGCTGATGGTGAACATCTAAACTGAACTACCCTTGCAGTATGAATCATTCATACTCTGCACAAGGGAAATCACTTCATTAATCAAGAGGATACACTTTGAGATACCACCTTAATTAATACATTGATTTTTTTCCCTTCAGGCTAATGAATTGTATATACTGCAAGGGTAGCACTTTTCAGGTGATGCACATCAGCATGTTGGAGAGATATCTTTTCCAAGAAATCCCATGTGTTGGAAGCAGGAAAAATAGGCAAGCAAAAATATCTGAGGGACTTTGACAAGGGTCAAATAGTGATGGGCATCTCCAAAACAGCAAGTGCATCACAGTTTGCTGTGTATGGGGCTGCATCACACAGTGCATTACAGTTTGCTGCGTATGAGACTCATCAGAGGAGATGTTATCATCAGAATTGGACCATGGAGCAATGAAAGTATGTTGCCTGGTCTGATGAATAATGCTTTCTTTTAGATCAGGGGAATGATTGTGTTTGTGTGTCATTTACCTGAGGAAGAAATGGCAATTTGCATACACTATGGGAAAAAGGTAAGCCGGCGGAGGCAGTGTTATTCTCTGGGTAAAGTTCTACTGGGAAACCTGGGGTCCTGGCATTTATGAGGATGATTCTTGGACACGTACCACCTAACTAGAGATTGTTGCAGATCACGTACACCCCTTCATGGCAATGATGTTCCCTTATGGCAGTGGCCTCTTTCCAGGGCCGTTTGAAGGAATTTGGGGGCCCCAAGCAAAACGGACATGGAGGCCCCCCCAAACTCCAACCCCCCCACCCCCCACATGCACGCAAGGCCTACACCCGGGTCCTCCCCCCCCCTCCCGAGTCCGCCCACAGGGATGCAGTGTCTGCAGGGCCGGTGCAAGGATTTTTGCCGCCCTAGGCAAAAGTAAAGTTTGCCGCCCCCATGTGACATCACAGTGCCCCACCCATATGATCTGCCATGTTAACTAACACAGTGCTGTAGTGCCGCCGTGTTTACAATAAAAGGCCTGCAGGGACAGGCTATAGACACCAGAACCACTACATTAAGCTGCAGTGGTTCTGGGGACTATAGTGTCCCTTTAATGTGAGGTAAATTAGAGATTAGTGCCACGAATAATATAGTAGATTGCCTACTTACAACCAGATGAGAATGATGATGGGCTTCAGCTGCCGCCTGGCTCCACTGGTCTGGTGTAGAACAGGCTCTCTGGAGGCGGTTTGTAACTGTGGTCACAAAAATCAATGTTCTGGGAGAACGGGAAGCAGCTCCATTTTTTGAGGGCCATTTACACAGCTCAAGGTCTGGGTCCCAGGGTCCACCTTCATGTTCCACCAATGAGTTTGTTCACAGGGGTGTGTGTGTGTGGGGGGGATGTCCTGATGTGTGTAAGGAATGCATTGTGTGAATCTGTGTTTGTATGTGTAAGGGCTGCAAGGTGAGTTTGTGTATGTATGGGATGCAGTGTGTGTGTCTGTAAGGTAGTGTTTCCCAACCCAGTCCTCAAGGCACACCTACCAGTCCAGGATTTAAGGATTACCCAGTTTTGTCTAAGGTGTTTTTAGAAAAAAAAGAAAAAACACCTTAGACACAACTGGGTCACCCCTAAATCCTGGACTGGTAGGTGTGCCTTGAGGACTGGGTTGGGAAACACTGCTGTAAGGGATGCACTGAGTGTGTGGAAGGGGTGCATTGTGTGTTGCTGTGTGTAAGGGATGCATTGCTTGTGTATGTGTGTCTGTGTGTAATGCATTGTGTGTTTTTCTGTGTGCAAGGGGTGCATTGTGTGTGTGTGTGATGGATGTCAATCTCTCCCCCTACCCCCGTCAATTTCCTTCTTCTCCCCCCCTCTCCAATTTCCTTCTTCTCCCCCTCCCTCTCATTACCTTCTCCCCCTCCAATTTCCTTCTTCTCCCCCTCCCTCTCATTTCCTTCCTTCTCCCCCCCTCCAATTTCCTTCCTCCCCCCTCCAATTTCCTTCCTCCCCCTCCAATTTCCTTCCTCTCCCCCTCCAATTTCCTTCCTCCCTCCCCCCTCAAATTTCCTTCCTCTCCCCCTCCCTCAAATTTCCTTCCTCTCCCCCTCCCTCAAATTTCCTTCCTCTCCCCCTCAAATTTCCTTCCTCTCCCCCTCCCTCAAATTTCCTCCCTTCCTCTCCCCCTCCCTCAAATTTCCTCCCTTCCTCTCCCCCCCTCAAATTCCTACCTCTCCCTCTCCTCCCTCCCCTCCCTCAAATGTCCTTCCTCTCCCCCTTCAAATTTCCCCCTTCCTCTCCCCCTCCCTCAAATTTCCTCCCTTCCTCTCCCCCCTCAAATTCCTACCTCTCCCTCCCCTCCCTCAAATTTCCTTCCTCTCCCCCTTCAAATTTCCTCCCTTCCTCTCCCCCCCAAATTTCCTTCCTCTCCCCCTTCAAATTCCCTCCCTTCCTCTCCCCCCCAAATTTCCTTCCTCTCCCCCCTTCAAATTTCCTCCCTTCCTCTTCCCCCCAAATTTCCTCCCTCCCTCTCCCCCCACTCCCTCAAATTTCCTCCCTCCCTCTCCCCCCCACCCACTCAAATTTCCTCCCTCCCTCTCCCCCCCACCCACTCAAATTTCTTCCCTCCCTCTCCCCCCCACCCACTCAAATTTCTTCCCTCCCTCTCCCCCCCACCCACTCAAATTTCCTCCCTCTTCCCCCCCACCCACTCAAATTTCCTCCCTCTCCCCCCCACCCACTCAAATGTCCTCCCTCTCTCCCCCCACCCACTCAAATGTCCTCCCTCTCCCCCCCCACTCACTCAAATTTCCTCCCTCACCCCCCCACTCAAATTTCCTCCCTCCCCCCTCAAATTTCCTCCCTCCCCCCTCCCCCCTCAAATTTCCTCCCTCCTCCCCTCCCCCCTCAAATTTCCTCCCTCCCCCCTCAAATTTCCTCCCTCCCTCTCCCCCCCACCCACTCAAATTTCCTCCCTCCCTCTCCCCCCCACCCACTCAAATTTCCTCCCTCCCTCTCCCCCCCACCCACTAAAATGTCCTCCCTCTTCCCCCCCACCCACTCAAATGTCCTCCCTCCCCCCCCACCCACTCAAATGTCCTCCCTCTCTCCCCCCCACCCACTCAAATGTCCTCCCTCTCCCCCCCCACCCACTCAAATTTCCTCCCTCGCCCCCACTCAAATTTCCTCCCTCCCCCCTCTCCCCTCAAATTTCCTCCCTCCTCCCCTCCCCCCTCAAATTTCCTCCCTCCCCCCTCAAATTTCCTCCCTCCCTCTCCCCCACCCCCACTCACTGAAATGTCCTCCCTGACACCCGGCAGGCACGCGAGGGAGCACTCTCCCTGGCTGAGTGCTTCCTCTTCAGCTCCCTCGCGCGCTGCGTACTGATGCCGGAGCCGGAAGATGACGTCATCTTCCGGCTCCGGCATCAGTACGGTGCACGAGGGAGCTGAAGAGGAAGCACTCAGCCAGGGAGAGTGCTCCCTCGCGTGCCTGCCGGGTGTCAGCAGGGCCAGCCTCTGGGGGGCCCTGAGGTGACCGGCTGCTGGGCCCCCCAGTAGAAGAGGCTGGCCCAGTGGGTACATACAGGGGTCGCAGGGCCCCCTGCGACGCGGTATGTACCCACTGAATGTGGGGCCCGGACGACCTGAGCAGTCCGGGCCACCCAGGACCGCCGGGCCCATGACAACCGTTGCGGTTGTCATGCACTGATGGCGGCCCTGCCGGCTCTGCTTGGGGCCCCGGGCCAGCTCGGGGCCCCAAGCAGTTGCTTGGTTTGCCTGTCCGGTAGCGACGTGCCTGCCTCTTTCAGCAGGTTAATGCACCCTGCCACACTGCAAGAAATGTTCAGGAATGGTTTAAGGAACATGAGAAAGAGTTCAAAGAGTTGCTTTGGCCTCCACATTCCCCAGATTCCAATCATACTGAGCATCTGTGTGATGTGTTGGAACAACAAATCTGATCCATGGAGGTCCCACCTCATAACATGGAAGACTTAAAGGATCTGCTGCTAATTTTGCAGCTCATACCACTGGAACTACATGTTCAGAGGTCTTGTGGAGAGCATGCCTCTGTGCATCAGAGCTGTTTTGACAGCATGAGGAAGACCTACATGATATTAGGCAGGCCGTTTTAAAGCTTTGGCTGACTAGTGTATTTCAGACATTACTTCACTTCCACTAAAATTACTGTAAAAAGCTCAGTCCATAAATACAATGTAAAATCATCTACTTAATGTTATATACCTTGTACTGCACACACTCAAACATATTACTGCAGCTTCTGATAAAGACAACCTAGAATTCACAATACTACCACAATTTTATTCCAACAAATCTTTGGCCTGATCTATGAGCATCTAAAATAATGGACTTTATTAAGCGTAGAAATCAATGATCCTCACCCTTGTAATGTCTTAGCCGTGCCATTGTTTTAATGAATCAATTGAGACAGCTGTACCGCTCCTTGAACAATAATGGGCCTCCGGACAGAACAAAAGATTCTCATTGACGGAATTATTTTTATTGGTGCTATCCAGCATACCAGGCTATTAGAACTAAAATGAAATGAGTACCTCTGAATTGAATTCCTGGTGCAGTCATTAACATATAGCCAAATATCTCTATGGATATCAGTCCAAGGATTTTATTTTGATAAACATTTAATACCCGTAGACAAGGTAGAAATGTGCATGAATTATTTATTGTGCATTTATACTGTAACACAAAATTCCGACCAATGATTGAAAATACATCCCCCCCGCCCCCTTAATCATTATTATAAAATATTGTAATTGCAGTAGAAATATTTTTCCGGTTCTGCTATTTTGAACTAAAATTTGGAATTCCATTATTTATCTACACAGTTCTTGTTTAGTGAGTATTACCAAGAAATATCACTAGTTATATATTGTTTTACCAATACTTTCTCTTAAAAATCTGAACTATATATGCAGATATATAAACTGCGCATAGTGAAGTATATTTAAAAAAAATGGTTAAATAAAATATATTTGAAGGAACATCTCATTTATATTTTACATTTTTTAATACACCTGGGTGGCTAGGAATAGGAAATTGTTCAACTATGACTATGGTTGAAGATATAACTATGAGTTAACACATAGGCCAAAGTCCCTTAATCATTCATCAGAAAGATCAAGCAATATAGCTATGAAATAAAAGGTTATCAAGGCAATAATTAAAAAGTTTGAACTGGGAATGTTCTGAATTACCATGGAAGGTGACATGTGTCTATATTGTCTCAACACCCTGTGAAGAGAATTGTTTGAGTGGCCAAAAAAATATCCTAGGATCACAGCTGGAGAATTGCTGTAGTTAGCTGCATCTTGGGGCGTAGGAACCCCCACAAATCTGGGGGGGATAGCATTTTAACTCAATAGTGGTGAGCAGTGTATGTATAATAGGGGGAATCATGTTTGTTATGGGCAGTGGCTTTCAGGGTGACATGGGGTGCTAGAAGCCTTTATAAGCGAGCAGACCTTACTCCTCAGTTCCCGTTAAGACATGGCCCCGATATTCCGCTGAGTACAGCAAGTCTCTACCAGCTAGGCCACACTCAGACAGGCGTTCGTCACCATGGCAACAACTGCAGCTACGGCAGCTCTTTTTGTCTCCTGCTTACATTTCCTTGTGTTCTCATAAAAACACAACGCGTTTCGCCAAAACAGGCTTTATCAAGTGTTTTGGCGAAACGCGTTGTGTTTTTATAAGAATCCAATAAAAGTATTTTGCACACTTACTTTTATTTGTTGCTGTTTTATCCTGGCTGATTTTTTATCATTTTAAAGATCCAGTACTACAAAAGAAATACCTGGTGGGGATTATTCCACCTACGCCTGGTTCATAGAGCAGTGTGCCTGCTCTGAAGACTGTAAGTACGGTTCATTTTACCTTTTACTGATATTTTTTTTATACGGTAAACACTATGGGCCCTCTCTTTCTTTTCATAAGACCGGCCCTGCAAGCATCGCTAGAAGGATATCCTACATGTGGGGAGTTTAAATACCACTGTATGCTGTTTTACTCAGAGCTGGTTATAGCTCTCCCAATTGTAAGTTGGCACTCTTAGGACCTCAGTGTTGTCTGTAGTTGCAGTTAACCTACGTTATTGCACCATTGGGTTTTTCCCCCTTTTATGTATTTTATATGCTGACGCTTATCTGGAATGCTGTAAGTAGTCTTGAGGATACACCTCCAAGTGTCCAGTTATATCCTACATGTGGGGAGTATTAAATACCCCTGTATGCTGTTTTACCTAGAGCTGGGCATAGCTCTTTAAATTGTGAGTTGGCACTTCTCTCCTTCTATGTTGTTCGTGATCCAGCTTTCCTAAAACGGTTTTGCACTATTGGTCTCTATTTTTGCTTTTGTATTTCATATTTACCCCTGAGGATTCAAAGCAAGAACTGAAGAATATACACTCCAGGTCTTCGCTGTACTTTAAGAGACTCTTTATATTATTTTTGTTTATTATCTCTCATTGTCCTATTTAGCGCACCCTGTATTTGTTGTATCTTGTTCTCTCCATTCTTTGAAGGGTTTGAGGGTTACCCTTCCCCTCAGGTGTGCAGCTCTATTCTCCCCTGTGATCAGTACTGGAGCGCTGTTTCTCTCCTATTTTTTTTATTTCAGAAAAAATGTTTAATGCACCTAAACCCAAATGGAATAAACGTATAAAATATTTTAGCTACTTAAATCCAATGGAACAAATTATTAATTGGTTATTTAGACAGCAAATCTATTAATTATAACGTTATTCAGTTATCACTGACTTTAAGTAAAGGAGGAGGAAGGACAGGTGTTATCTGCATTACATAGTGCCTCTCGTTCTATTTTCACACTGATCCCTGTTATGCTAATCATCTGTTGGTGTGGGTGTATTAATCAGAGTATGTTCTCTGAGCTGTCTGTTACCGTTGTCGTTGGAATTGATTGCAATTTAGTGAAACTGGCTAGCAGCCGCACAAACTTTCAAAATAGCAACAGTGTATAAATGGCACTGAGTCCAGAGTATGTGCCGTGTTAGAGTCTAAAAACCATAAAGTAAGATTAATCATTGTAAATTGAAAACACATCTTTGCAACAATTTTATTTGATTTTTGAAAAAACTCAGCAAAAACAACTGGGGAAAAGGGTACATAAGTACAAAGGGTAAAAGGGGAAACAATTCTCTTTACGAAAAAAACAAACAATTCTCTTTTGCTAAGAGCAAAACAGTATTTAGAAGCGAGAGAGACTGATGATGATGGCCTTATTTATGGCATCTGGATAGCTGAATATGTCATATGTATCTTTCAGGATTTTGAAACTGTAACTCAGTTTGAGATCATGTTCCTCTCGAGTGTCAGATATCCTCTCCAGACTCGAGCATTTCCTCTCTGGCAAACAGTCTTCTGTGACGTTATGGAGTTCAGTAATTGCAATGTAGCTTTCAAAACTGTATTCCACACACCAGGCGATATGTGAATCCCTGATTTTCACTATTGACCAAGAGTCATCATGTAGACTGATCGGGGTGATAAGGTCTTTAGAACCTGGCAGCGTGGTCAGGAGAGTCTGCATGATAAATTCACCAGCCTCCAAAACTAGAAGATTTAGTTTTGTATTGTTTGACTGTAATAATAGTATGGTAACTGGGATCAAACTTATAAAAGAAGAACTCCCGTCCCAGGACTAAATCGAAAGTACAGTTATTGACTGGATAGTTCAGCAAGAACAAAAACCCGAATGCTTTTTTATCAACAAATTGTATTATTTATTTTATTTTAAAATGTACTAGAAATATATTACAAAATTCTACACTAACCTTTACCTCCACTAAGGCACTGGCCATCAGTAGAGGTGACTGTAAGTTACCCTCTCCCTGTCCTTGTTATAAAGGAGCTAAGATGAATCAATGTGTTCAGGACTCGTGAAAAGTAACTGGATGGAGGGGGTGATGGGTAGAGTTCTAGAACGTATTTGGTACCTGCAATACTGGTCTGTCTTGTCCTTTAGTATAAAGATGTCTGACTTTAGTTAGATATCTGTAATTTCTTTTACGAGACCATACAGTCATTGATTTTGCATTCTTCTGGCATTTTGGGCTTCTGCATTCCTGAAATGCTTTTTTTTTTTTTATAAATAAAATGATATGATTAAGTCCAATGGATGAAGCAAGTCAAATAAAGATGGGAGAGGTAGTTTGTCTTGTTGTACAATGACTTAAAGGGAGTTATTTACTGCAATAGAAAGCTTGGATGCCTTTGATTTTTATGTACATGAGTGCCTTGAGCCCATTAAATTCATACCTGAATATCAACATACTCACAAAAGTGGTGTTTTTATATTAAGGACAGGAGATACATTACAGGAGATAGTTACTGTTTACAGTAGTTCACCATTTGAAAACTGCTCTTCAATTACAAGAGATACGCTTATCTTTTAATACAATACAGCCCTATTTGTGCTTACTATTCTTTACTTGTTATAAAAAACACAACACAACACTTCACTTAATTTTATTAATGAAAATAGCTCAGAAATGATGGTGCTAAAACCTAATTGCAGCAGTCAAACAATGAATTGGGAATAACATTCTAATATAACTTAATAAAGGAAAAATACGACATTGCACTCCACATTGTTCTGAATGTGATTAGTAACCGGGCCCCTTGGCTGCGTGCAGCTCTATAATCCATACCCCATTTACAGACTGAACTCATTTATAGAAACACGCAGCTATGTACACCACTGTAACTGATAGCGGGAGCGGTTACAGTAATGATTTTCAGAGCTTAACTGTCCCATCAAGAAGTTCTAGTATCCTCTAGACACGAGATAGCCATGAGATAACCTTTCATCCGGTGTGAAAGCTAAAAAAAAAGTCAACAGATACTCATTTTAAGTAATGACAACTTTTTGTTATCATCTGTCTATAAAGGACAGCAATAAACATTCACTCCAACCAAAACAATGAATTTGTTTTCAGAGATACTAACCGGTTTTATTCTTCATTATCTGACAATGGCAAGTGGTGCCATTTCCTCTACTAAGTGCTGAATGTCTAGTGCAGAAATGGGTAACGATATATGTCATCTGTTGCAGAACTAAACTTCCATGAGGTTTTGTCTGCCTTAAACAAATACTTCGGACCCCTAAAGCACTGTCGCTTACTGTATACTGATTTTTGTGTTGAGAATGTGTCCCCCTTTTTTCTTTATATAAAACAAAAAGAGCAGATTTCAATAGAAAGTGGCACTTGTTACACCTCCTGAGCAGTGAATCAGATAACAGGTCCTGTTACTTCCTGGTTGTTTAGTTCAGTGGATCTTAAAAGGCACAAATTGCCCAGAGCATCTGCCTTGCAAATACTTCTACTTGATCTGTACTGGGAAGTCTGTGATTGGATAGACACAGAAAGTCTGGGTCAGGTTAGAGGGGGAGGGCTTGCAAAGGCTTTAGACTAGAGAACTGCAGGTTTTGCAAGATATTTTTAGATATACCTACAATGAAAACTATGCATCATTAAATCAATGCTTTCATTTGAAATATAGCTAATAAACAGTGAATTTTGTTTTGTTTAAAAAAAAAAAAATTGTGAGTGTTTCTTTAAGGCTGGGGTACTATCACATTATTGGCTCATTAGGACCGTGCAGGTTACACTTTTTTATTTTAACCTTTACTTGACACAAATAAACATATATGCAACACTACAAACACCATAACCACTACAGTATAACCACTTCACTAAAGCCAGGATTGCCATAGAACCCCCTCCCACCCCATACATGCACAGTTTAAGTAGCCAAACAATTTTAGAATGGTTAAACGCTGTATTTGTGTTCCACTGAGTGCAGCTCCTGGCTTCCTCAATGCAGCCTGGAGTTCCAGAGGTGTGTAAACAGCACTGAATGAGCGTGTCAGCAGTGCGTAAGCTCTGCACCAAAAGGGTTAGATCAGACAGAGAGCTTATGGCTGACCGGGAGCCTATATTCTAAAAATGGTTTAACTACTTACACCAGACAACAAGTGCCAGGGCACGTATGGCACCATCACCACTACCACTACAGTGCGCAGCAGTGTTTATGGTCCATGGAGTGTGCCTTTAATTGCACTCAGACAAGAAAATTACATCGTATACATTTTTGTTTGTACAGCGCAAGATATTAAACCTGAAATGGAAATCCTATTTTTTTTTTTTGCCTTATGGATGTACTGGAAATTTAAAAAACAAATGAGAATATATTTTAGTAATTTTAGTATGTATTTTACTATTTAGCTTGTAAAAAACAGACTATTATGTAGCCCTTGTGCAGTAATAAAGGTGCTGGAAAGGTGTTCGGAGAGTACAGAATGTTTCTGTTGAAATTCCGTTTATTTGCATTTTTAAAAATATTTTTACTGGAAATATAGATACATAAACCTATGGAACTCACTGTGAAATCATTGTGCAGTACATAAAAAGCCATATAATAGACAGACATTTATAAATGCAGCATGAGCTTCATCTTTACTTAGTTGCTATGCTGAAACGTGGTTTTGCATAACTCTTTCATGCGCCAACTGTCTCTATAAATACGCTTTCAGGGTCTCTCGTTACATTTCATGCTGTGTTTACCCAAAGCCCTGGTTTAATACTGAGATATTTAATTGATAGAAACTGCCAATGTGGCAACAGTTAGAACAGTAGGAATATCAATCTGCCCACACAGAAACATTGTACGCACAATGTTTTACATTTTTATGTGAACTTTCGCATTGATAAGATCAAAATTATTATTGTGACAATGCTGCTACCCATCCCATGTGTTCCCTATTAAGGGTTAATAAGTATAGGGGTGTATATAAAAAAATACCCCTTTCTGTCTCATTAGAGATATCTTTGCCAGAAGCTCAAGGAAGCAGGCTGAAGGGTCAGTGTTATGAGTCTGACCCGTTTAGGGGGATCTGCCTTGACGTTGGCAGGCGGGCATTCCCTCCAATGGCCATTGGAGCAACTAAATGACCTCCATTTGTCTAAATATACATAGGGATTAAGGAGAAAGCGCAGGTAACGTTTTTCTTTTCTAAAATTATTATTGTGTTTTGGAAAAACAGAATTTGGAAAATAATATTAATAATATTAATTAAAAAACAGAACAATGCTAATGTGACTATTGGTTTTAATGATCACTGTTACTGCAGGGGTTAATATCTTGTGTTAGTGTAATATAGTGTAACTATTTGCATGTCCGGCCCCCACTCGGTGGAGAAATAAGGTGTTAAAACTCGCCTTTTCTCCCACGCTGCACCGGTCTCAATGTGGCTAGCCCTGCCTCACTCCGCCTCCTTGTCTGAGATCATATAACATGATGATCTCAGCCAATCCAATGCTTTCCATAGAAAAACATTGATAGGCTATTGTACATGCGCAGCAAAATGCTGTGCTGTACCAATCAGCATCTCCTCATAGAGATGTTTTGGATAATTCATCTTGATGGGGAATGTTCAGTGCCTCCATGCCTCTATAAATGAAGCACCTCTAGTGGCCGTCTGAGTGACTGCTAGATGTGTTACTAGTCAGCAATGTAAACACTTCCTTTACTCTGAAAAAGTAGTGTGTACTTCAAAAAGCCTGCAGGGGCAGGCGATAGACATCAGAACATTTTAATTACGCTGTAGTGGTTCTGGTGACTATAGTGTCCCTTTAATGTTTAGTGATAGTTTATAGGGTAGTATAACGGTAAAGAGGAGGACTTTCTTATATAACAGCTTTATGGCATAGACTACATGTCCCAGTGCTGCCTGAGATTAATAGAAGATACTGTCCCAGGTGACAGCTACGGTATTTAGTCCCAGTGCTTCCCTTACAGTTAAAGGGACACTCCAGGCACCCAGACCACTTCTGCTCATTGGAGGGGTCTGGGTGCCAACTCCCACTACTCTTAACCCTGCAAGTGTAATTATTGCAGTTTTTCATAAACTGCAATAATTACCTTGCAGGGTTAACTTCACCTGTACTGTCTGTCTAGTAGACAGCCACTAGAGGTCACTTCCTGGTTTCTAGCACAGGAAACCAGTGCTAGAGCGTCGCTGGACGTCCTCACGCTGGTGGGTGGGAGGGAGAGGGACCCTCCAGTACCAGGAAAACGGATCGTTTTCCTGGCACTGGAGTTTCCCTTTAATAAATAACAAGCAGATAACATACTATGTAGCAGGACTCAAAAGGACGTATTTGGACATTTAGATTTAGGGGTGTACTCACTTTTGTTGCCAACGGTTTAGACATTAATCGCTGTGTGTTGAGTTATTTAGAGGGGACAGCAAATTTACACTGTTATACAGGCTGTACACTTACTACTTTACATTGCAGCAGAGTGTCATTTCTTCAGTGTTGACTCATGAAAAGATTTAATAAAATATTTTCAAAAATGTGAGGGGTGTACTCAGTTTTGTGAGATTCTCTATATATCAGATTGTGTGTGATTTCCAGGTTATTATATATGCTAAATTAAGAGCATTTAGCATATACTAAGAACCCCCCCTTTTCTCCTCCCCCATGAACAGGGCCCTGGTCGGGTCCCCGGGCCTTTAAGAGCCTGATCGGGCCCCTGCAGTATCTGTGGGCTGGGAGAAAGTTATAAGCAGCCTGTCACTTCCTCCCAGCTAAGAAAACAGCCTCGCAGGAGGGAGGAGGCTGGAGCACAGAGGCAGCATGGAGGCAGAGAAGAGGCTGGAGTGAGCAGCTACATGCTCACTACCATCAGCCTCAGCCAGCGCACAAGGTAATCTAAGGGTGGCTGCAGATCAAATTGTGTGTGTCAGTGTATATCTGAGTGTGTGTGCAAGTGTGTGTATCTGTGTATCTGAGTAAGTGTATGTACCAGTGAGTGTATGTACCAGTGTGTAAATCTGTGTGTATTTGAGCGAGTGTGTGTATCTGTGTGCCAGTGTGTATCTGTGTGTCAGTGTGCAGTGTGTATCTGAGTGTGTGTGTATATGTGCAAGCGTGTGTATCTGTATGTCAGTGTGTATCTGAGTGAGTGTGTGTAGCTGTATGTATCTAAGCGTGTGTATGTGCCAGTGAGTGTGTCTAAGTGTGTGTATATACCAGTCTGTGTATCTGTGTGTATATGAGTTTGTGTGTATCTTTATGCCAGAGTGTATCTGAGTGTGTGTGTGCCTGTGTGTGTGTATGTTCCAGTGTGTATCTGTGTATGTATGTGACAGTGTGTGTGTGTATGTGTCAGTGTCCGTATCTGTGTGTCAAGGTGTGTGCATGAATCTGTGTGTAAATAGTTGTAATATTTAGATATTTGTGTTCTGTCATAATAAAAAATAATGTAATTATTCATACATGTTTTGTGGCTGTGTGTGTTGTGTGTATGCGTGCGTGGCAGCGAGCGCATGGGGTGTGCAATTGCTGTTGAAGCCACATCCCTGAAATTTTGATTCCTGATTTATAAATAGTGTCACCATCACACTGTTCTTGATATTTCTTTTGTGATATCAAAATAATTTCCATAAAACTCATGCAACATCAAACACCTTCAGAAACATGTTAGGATACACTATCTAAAATGCAGGATCGCTCAGTTTATAAAGAGTATTTTTTAAAGTGATGTTGTTAGAATGCAAGGTTTGATCTTCAATCTCTGTGTAGTTCTAACTGAAAGGATAACGATGAAAGCTATTTTAATGAATATTCCCTGACATTTGGTTAATGTTTACTTAAATACATTTGTAGATTGATGCTCTAACTAATTGGATGGATTCCTGACAGTTCTGTATATTGCTTGAGCTGTTAAATGTACTACACATTATTAGTCACAGGTCTTACGTAACATTGCTGATAGTTTCATCTGCATATGATTAACTTTTAATTTTACGCTCAACACCTCCATCCTACGGAGCACAAATCAGCAGATATACCACGCTATAGAATGTGTTAGGGACCCAGGAGTCATAATGTAAAACAGCAAAAAAAGCATTTTAAAAACTAGTTATTACACCAACATTAATGTATTTCTAGCATTAAAATGATTGACTCTGCAAAAATGGGAAGAATTTGTTTATGTGCAATAGATCAGCATCTCCCGGGAAGAAGTAAATATTCTGATATTGCAAGACTTGGAGCCCTATCTTACTGACATTTTATTAAATGTCATTTATGAAGTGATATGGTGCAGCTTTGTGTGAAGTAGTGTAATATAAAGATAGATTATACATGTTGATATCATGATAATAAGAAGACATTAACATTATTTAGAAAGGATAGAAACAATAGAAAAAGTGGGTAGGATGCGTCTATTTATTAAACCTGCTTTGAACCTAGGTGTTATAGAAATGATATAGAATTATGATACAGATATGGATGTGGAAGTCTTATAGGTATAAACATGCATAGGAAGAAACAAGGGGCATTCAATAAAGGGACACTATAGGCACTCAGACTACTTCAGTTTATTGAATGGGTCTCGAGCAGTGTCCCAGCAACCTTAAAGGACCACTATAGTGCCAGGAAAACATACTCGTTTTCCTGGCACTATAGTGCCCTTAGGGTGTCCCCACCCTCAGGGCCCCCCTCCTGCCGGGCTCTAGAGGGCGGAAGGGGTTAAACTTACCTCTTTCTCCAGCGCCGGGCGGGGAACTCTTCTCCTCCTCTCCTCCACCTCGGCTGAATGTGCATGCGCGGCAGGAGCCGCGCGCGCATTCAGCCAGTCCATAGGAAAGCATTCACAATGCTTTCCTATGGTCACTGGTGTCTTCTCACTGTGATTTTCACAGTGAGAAGCGCAGAAGCCCTCTAGCAGCTGTCAATGAGACAGCCACTAGAGGCTGGATTAACCCTATTATAAACATAGCAGTTTCCCTGAAACTGCTATGTTTATAGAAAAAAGGGTTAATCCTAGCTGGACCTGGCACCCAGACCACTTCATTAAGCTGAAGTGGTCTGGGTGCCTATAGTGGTCCTTTAACCCTGGAACAGTAATTATTATTGCAGTTTTTATAAATAATAATTATCTGCTAAGTGTAACTCTACCAGACAGCCACAAGAGGGACTTGCGGATCGTTAGGCGACTTTTGGTCGCATAACTGACGCTGGAAGTTCTCACACTATGCATGACGACTTCCAGCGTTACCGGAATCCCCATAGAAAAACATTGTGTAATGCTTTGCAATGGTGAAATCCTAATGCGAGCGCGCCATTGCAGCGCATGCCCATTAGGTCTCCCCTGCTGGCTAATGTCAGTGTGGGAGGAGCAACGGCGGACGCAAGCCATCACGAAGGGACATCGGCGTGGACCCAGGTAAAGGACAGAAGGGTTTTTAAAACCACTTCTGCACCTTGTGGGGGCCTTAACAGAAAGAAAAACTATAGTCCCAGGAAAACAAATTTGTTTTCCAGGCACTACAATTTCCCTTTAATAGTAGGAATTTGTTATAAACTAGGCATGTGCATGGGGAAAATATTCGGCTCGGATCGGCATTCCGAAATTCGGGACTTCAACAATTCGGCAACTTCGGCAATTCGGCACTTGACCACTTCGGAACTTCGGCACTTCGGAACTTTGCCACTTCGGAACTTTGGCAACTTCGGCACTTCGGATCTTAGACACTTCGGAACTTCGGCACTTCGGAAACTTCGGAACTTCGGAAACTTCGGAACTTCGGAACTTCGGCAACTTCGGAACTCCGGCATTTCGGGACTTTTGTTGCAGCCGCTTGGTAGATAACTCCCTAATTCCCACGGTATTCCGGAGTTATCTACCAAAAGGCTGAAAGACCTCAATTGGTCTTTCAGCCATATTTACTAATACTAAGTAAAAATTACTTAGTATTAGTAAATTGTGCCCCTACTCACAAGACTGTGAGTAGGGGCATGTCTATTAAACAGTGAGCAGCCTGTGGCGGGTGGGGGCCCTAAAGTAAAAAAAGGGGGGAGAACCTATTGTCCTCCCCACTGGCCCCCACACCTGAGCGGTGGTGGGGGCCCTAAATAAAAATTGGGGGGGACCTAATTTCCTCCCCCCTGGCCCCCACCCCTGAGCGGTGGGTGGGGGCCCTTAACAAGAATAAGGGGGGACACCTAATGTCCTCCCCCTGGCCCCCACCCCTGAGCGGCGGGTGGGGGCCGTAAATACAAATGGGGGGATCTAATGTCCTCCCCCTGGCGCCCACCCCTGAGCAGTGGGTGGGGGCCCTAAACAAGAATAAGGGGGGGACCTAATGTCCTCCCACTGGTCCCCACCCCTGAGCAGTGGGTGGGGGCCTAAACAAGAATAAGGGGGGAGAACCTATTGTCCTCCCCCTGGCCCCCACCCCTGAGCGGTGGGTGGGGGCCCTGAATACAAATTGGGGGGGACCTAATGTCCTCCCTCCTGCCCCCCCCCGAGCGGTGGGTGGGGGCACTAAATACAAACTGGGGGGGACCTATTGACATTAGGTCCCCCCCTTATTCTTGTTTAGGGCCCCCACCCACCGCTCAGGGGTGGGGGCCAGGGGGGAGGACATTAGGTTCCCTCCCCCCCTCAATTTTTATTTAGGGCCCCCACCCACCGCTCAGGGGTGGGGGCCGGTGGGGAGGACAATAGGTCCTCCCACCTTTTTTTACTTTAGGGCCCCCACCCGCAGCTCAGGGGTGGGTGCCGGTGGGGAGGACAATAGGTCCCCCCACCTTTTTTTACTTTAGGGTCCCCACCCGCTCAGGCAGGGGGGACCCTTTTTTTTTTTAAACAGTGAGCAGCCACAGGCTGCTCACTGTTTAATAGACATACCCCTACTTGCGGTATAGCGAGTAGGGGCATAATTTACTAATACTCAGTAATCTTTAATTAGTATTAGTAAATTTAGATGAAAGACCAATTTAGGTCTTTCAGCCTTTTAGTAGATAGCTCCCTAATACCATGGGAATTAGGGAGTTATCTACTTATTCATTCCTGTCATTACATTGACTGGCCAAGTAACTTACATTTTATATGAATGTATGTTACTTGATTGTTGTAAGTGTTGCAAATGCTTACAGGTGAATCCTGGCTATGTTTGTATACTTTTTATTTGAAATTGTATACAGTGTAACATTCTTCTTCTTTCACTGGGTAAGTATATTTGTACTTAGGCAATACTGTGCTTCGGAACTTCGGAACTTCGGCACTTTGACACCTCGGAACTTCGGAACTTCGGCACTTCGGCACTACTACACTTCGGAAATTTGGTAATTCGGCACTTCGGGACTTAAGCAATTCGGCACTTCGGCACTTCGACAATTCAACTATTCGGACATTCGGAAGCACCCGAATGTCCGAATTACCCGAAATTCGGCCGAATTTTTATTCGGACCGAAACGAATTGCACATGTCTATTATAAACCCACAAAGCATTAACCCCTTAAGGACACATGACATGTGTGACATGTCATGATTCCCTTTTATTCCAGAAGTTTGATCCTTAAGGGGTTAAAAGAACACTACAGTCACCCATAACACCTCTTCTTATTCATAGAAGTGGTCTAGGTGCCATGTGCCCCCCTTTTTTAACTCAGAAGTTGAAAACGTTGGTCATTCAGGAACAGCAATGGTTTTTTTTTACAGGGTTAACCTATCTCTATTTTGCTTTCATTCTGATGGCACTAGAGACACTTTTGTAAAATAGTAAAACTCTGGGACAATCTGATTGGCGCTGCGTGGCATTTCGCTGTGCATACCACGAGCCTCCTAATGCTTTCACATGGGAAAGAACTGGATTGGCTGAGATCATCGATCTCAATTATCTCAGCCAAAGAGGCAGAAATTTAGTGAGGAGACTGGCTGGGTGAGGAGAAAATGTAAGTAAACTCTTTTTTTAACCCTGGCAACACCGGCCTGGTCACTATATTGTTAGGAATGCATAATGTTTCTTTAATTCTGATGATGAACAACTGCTAACTCAAATGAATAAGGCTGCACATCTGGGTAATTTGTTAATCATTGGATATTTTAATTATCCAGACATTGATTGGCCAAAGGGGACTAGTAGTACAGTTAAGGGAAACAGATTGAACATGATAAGACTTTTATGTATCAAATTGCAGAAGCTTCATCTAGAATAGATGCCTGTTAGGATCGTGTAAGAACGGATTATGTTCACCTATTTTCAAACATTCAAGTTAGGGAGCACATAGGAAATAGTAACAATAGTATGGTATCATTTGAGATGAACTAAAAAAATAAAATAAAAAAATATGTATGGGTTTTACAAAAATGCTTAAAATGGCTAATTTCATTAGGGTACCGGCATCTTTACAAAAAATGACTGGCAGGAACTATTCACTGGCAAAAGCACAGATAATAAGAAAATTAAAACCAATGTGGCTTAGTACAAATGGCAGTCAAGTAATAAACAATAAGAAAAGGGCATTCAAAACTTTTAAACCAGGTGGGTCAATAGCAATATAGATCAAATATAAGCATGCCAATAGGGCTTGCAAAAGAGCTTTTATATGGGCTAAACTATAAAATAGAAAACTCAAAGCCAAAGAGAGCAAGACCAACCCTAAAGGGTGTTTTTAAGTACATTCATGACAAAAAGATGAAGAATTAAAATGCTGGTCCATTGGCATCTGAGATGGGTGAGCTAATCAAGGAGAATCAGGACAACTATTCGGGACATCTCTAAAAGTCATGTGTCCGTGTTTGTAGATGACACAAAATCAGGTAAGATAATATAGTTTGAAACTGATATAACTTCTCTACATAGGAATTTTGATAGACTAGGTGACTGGCAGGCACGTGGTGGATGGGATTCGATACAGATACATGTAAAATCATGCATTTTGGAATAAGGAACATTACATGTGGTTGAGTTAGGGATAACATTAACCCCTTAAAGACCAAACTTCAGGAATAGAAGGGAATCATGACATGTCACACATGATATGTGTCCTTAAGGGGTTAAATGAAATGGACTTGGGAACAATTATAAATAACAAACTATGCAACAGTATGCATTACTAAGTCTATATTTTGCAGAACACTGATAGGCACATTTTCCTTTCATTTGGTTCAGAGATTAAGTGAGAAAAAGTAATGAATAGATGGGAACCATTCGGCCCATCTAGTCTGCCCAGTTTTCTAAATACTTTCATTAGTCCCTGGCCTTATCTTATAGTTAGGATAGCCTTATGCCTATCCCACGCATGCTTAAACTCCTTTACTGTGTTAACCTCTACCACTTCAGCTGGAAGGCTATTCCATGCATCCACTACCCTCTCAGTAAAGTAATACTTCCTGATATTATTTTTAAACCTTTGTACCTCTAATTTAAGACTATGTCCTCTTGTTGTGGTAGTTTTTCTTCGTTTAAATATAGTCTCCTCCTTTACTGTGTTGATTCCCTTATGTATTTAAATGTTTCTATCATATCCCCCCTGTCTCGTCTTTCCTCCAAGCTATACATGTTAAGATCCTTTAACCTTTCCTGGTAAGTTTTATCCTGCAATCCATGAACCAGTTTAGGAGCCCTTCTTTGAACTCTCTCTAAGGTATCAATATCCTTCTGAAGATAGGGTCTCCAGTACTGTGTACAGTTCTCCAAGTGAGGTCTCACCAGTGTTCTGTACAATGTCATGAGCTCTTCCCTCTTTCTACTGCTAATACCTCTCCCTATACAACCCAGCATTCTGCTAGCATTTCCTGCTGCTCTATTACATTGTCTGCCTACCTTTAGGTCATCAGAAATAATCACCCCTAAATCCCTTTCCTCAGATGTTGAGGTTAGGACTCTATCAAATATTCTGTACTCTGCCCTTGGGTTTTTACGTCCAAGATGCATTATCTTGCACTTATCCACATTAAATGTCAGTTGCCACAACTCTGACCATTTTTCTAGTTTACCTAAGTCATTTTCCATTTGGCTTATCCCTCCTTGAACATCAACCCTGTTACATATCTTAGTATCATCCGCAAAAAGACACACCTTACCATCAAGACCTTCTGCAATATCACTAATAAAAATATTAAAGAGAATGGGTCCAAGTACAGATCCCTGAGGTACCCCACTGGTGACAAGCCCAAGCTTTGAATATACTCCATTGACTACAACCCTCTGTTGCCTGTCACTCAGCCACTGCCTTACCCATTCAACAATATTGGAATCCAAACTCAAAGATTGTAGTTTATTGATAAGCCTTCTATGTGCAACAGTGTCAAAAGCCTTACTGAAATCTAGGTAAGCAATGTCTACTGCACCACCCTGATCTATAATTTTAGTTACCCAATCAAAAAAATCAATAAGATTAGTTTGGCATGATCTCCCTGAAGTAAACCCATGTTGTCTCTGATCTTGAAATCCATGTGTTTTTAGATGTTCAACAATCCTATCCTTTAACATGGTTTCCATCACTTTCCCCACTACTGAAGTAAGGCTTACTGGCCTATAGTTGCCCGACTCCTCCCTATTACCTTTCTTGTGAATGGGCACAGCATTCGCTAACTTCCAATCTTCTGGGACTACTCCTGTTATCAATGATTGGTTAAATAAATCTGTTAATGGCTTTGCTAGTACACCACTAAGCTCTTTTAATAGATTTGGGTGTATTCCATCAGGTCCCATTGACTTATTTGTCTTTACTTTTGACAGTTGAAATAGAACCTATTCCTCTGTAAACTCACGTGTAATAAATGACTCATTTATCCTTTTTCTTAACTTAGGTCCCTTTCCTTCATTTTCATCTGTAAATACCGAACAAAAATATTCATTGAGGCAGTCAGCTAGACCTTTATCCTCATCTACATACCTTCCTTCTTTTGTTTTTAATCTAACTAATCCTTGTTTTACTTTTCTTTTCTCATTTATGTATCTAAAAAAAGTTTTGTCTCCCTTTTTTACTGACTGTGCTATTTTCTCTTCTGTGTGTGATTTGGAAGCTCTTATAACTTGCTTAGCCTCTTTCTGCCTAATCTTATAGGTCATTCTGTCTTCCTCACTCTGGTTTTTTTTATAATTACTAAATGCTAACTTTTTGTTTTTTACTATTTTGGCCACATCTGCGGAGTACCACAGTGGTTTCTTGAATTTTTTGCTTTTACTGACAAGCCTAATGCAATTTTCTGTTGCCTTCAGTAGTGCAACTTTTAAATAATCCCATTTGTTTTGGACTCCATTTAAATTGCTCCAGTCTGATAATGACTCCTTTACACATATTCTAATTTTAGAAAAGTCTGTTTTTCTAAAGTCTAAAACTTTTGTTTTTGTGTGGTGCGACTCAGTCACTGTTCTTATATTAAACCACACTGACTGATGATCACTGGATCCTAAACTTTCACCTACAGTAATATCTGATACCCAAATCTCCATTTGTTAACACTAAATCTAGTATGGCCTCTTTACGAGTTGGCTCCTCAACGACTTGTTTTAGAGACAATCCCAGTAGGGAGTTTAGAATATGTGTGCTCCTGGCACAAGTAGCTATTTTTGTTTTCCAATTCACATCAGGAAGATTAAAGTCACCCATGATGATAACTTCCCCCTTCATTGTCATTTTAGCTATTTCTTCAACTAGTAGATTATCTAACTCTTCAATTTGTCCTGGGGGCCTATAAATCACACCTACACGAGTTACTGTGTGATTACCAAATTCTAACGTAACCCAAACGGACTCTATGTTCGCCTCACTAACCTTTATTAGGCTAGATTTTATGCTATCCTTTACATACAGGGCCACCCCTCCCCCTTTCTTGCCTTCCCTGTCTTTTCTATATAAAGAGTACCCTGGTATTGCTATGTCCCAGTCATTTTTCTCATTATACCATGTCTCAGTAACAGCGACTAAATCTACACTATCAGTTGCCATTATTGCCACAAGTTCATGGATCTTATTCCCTAAACTGCAAGCATTTGTAGACATGACTCTAAGCTTATCATTTTTGAACACACTTGCTACAGGCACCTTCTGTCCTTGTTTTGGGGGACAATTGGATTGATGTTTTATCACCCTTTTGCCCCCCCCCCTCCTAGTTTAAATACATCCTAGCAAAACCTCTGAACTGCTCACTGAGAACATTTGTTCCCTTTTGAGAAAGATGCAAACCATCTTTTTTGTACAGTTTATTTCCATTCCAAACAGAGCTACCATGAGCAATAAAGCCAAATCCTTGCTCCCGACACCATTCACCAAGCCACAAGTTAAAGTCCCTTATACGCATCCGCCTGTCGTTCTGAGTGTTATGCACAGGCAGAACTTCAGAGAATGACAGTGTGGAAGCAACCTGCCGTATATCATTGGCACAAACACTAAAAACGTCCTTAACCTCTGATACCTCATTGCAAGCCAAGTCATTTGTCCCTAAATGGACAAGTACATCCAATTCCCCTTCCTGCTTTGCTTGCTTAACAATATTACAGATACGCCTAGAAATTTGCATATGAGCAGCGTGTGTGTTTTCCTGCAGAGTTATTACTAGGACCACTTGGTCTAAGATTAGGTCTGTAATACTCTTATTAGGTGAGCATTTAGACTTCCCATCAATATTTAGGTCGACATTTATGTATGAGCAGCATATCCTGAATGACGGAACCTTAGGAGTTAACGATTTTTCAGACTCTAGTTCCCTTTCATGGGATGTGAAGCCTTTTTTCAAATTACAGCCTACTGTTCATTGATACTAGGGATTCAGGCTATTTGATTTACACTTCATATACAGGGGGGGTCTCCTAGCTTAGGGGTATGTTTGGAAACTTTAGCACCATTTCACACTACTCTGACGATCTGATGCTAATCTGAGTGTGTTGTTACGTTCAACATATTTCTCATTCCTCCAGCACACCCTTTGAGCTGCGGATTTCTCCCTCCCCTCTTTAGCAATTCTGCTACTTAGTGATACAAATCAGGGAGACACTCATGCTCTCTTACTATACACACCAATAGCTACTTTAGCCGCTGAGACTTTGTTGCAATTATTTTGATAACAAGGTGTGTCGTTTGACCAGTATATTACAGACGATTCCTATTCTGCACACTTTTTCACTGTATATACACTTTTACTATTAATTTTGTTGTTCATTATCTTCCCTAGAAGGGACTAATAAAAATTTATTATTTTACATATATTTCATTCATGTTCTATACTGGCAATTGTTTAAGCCATGATTATGAACACTTCTGTCCTGGGGTATAGAGACTGATAATTGGGAGGACCTCTCTGTAATCCCCTTTTCAGTCTCTTCGCTTCTATATTATATTCGTTGGGTCATGCCCACATACCCTGCAACCTTACCAACTCTAGTGTAAGATTTTATTTATTTATTTTCTTCCACCGGATGTTGTGTCTTATCTCTAACATTAATTATAAATTATATAGTTACAGTGGCACCTGTCAAGAGGTGAGAGATATTAGGCAGAAAGTGAACAGTCAGTTCTTAAAGATCTTGTGTTGGAAGCAGTAAAAATGGGCAAGTGAAAAGATCTGAGTGACTTTGACAAGGGCCAATTAGTGATGGTTAGATGAATGGGTCAGAGTATCTCCAAAACGGCAAGTCTTGTGGGTTGTTACTGGTGTGCAGTGGTAATTCCCTTCCCAAAAGTGGTGCAAGGCAGAAAAGCCATCAGGGTCATGGTCACCCAAAACTTGAATTGATGTATGTAGGAAGTGAAGACTAGCCCATCTGATCCGATCACACAGAATAGCTACTGTAGCTAAATTTACTGAAAAACATAATGTGGCCATGATAGAAAGGTGTCAGTATACACAGTGCATAGGGGACAGCGTAGCCACAGACCAGTCAGAGTGCCTATGATGATCCCTGCCTTCCACAGAAACCAACTCCAATGGGGGCGTGAATATCAGAATTGGACCATGGAGCATTATATGAAGGCTGTCTCATCTAATGAATCAGTTTTTCTTCTTAATTCTTATTCAGTTATACATTTTTTCTTAACCACTGAGGAAAATATGTTCAAAGGGACCTTATAGTCACCAGAACAACTACAGCTTATTGTATTTTTTTGGGTGAGTTTAATCATTCCCACAAGCTTTTTGCGGTAAACACAATTTTTTTTCATAGAAAAGGCAGTGTTTACATTAAAGCCTAATGATACCTCCACTGGTCACTCATCAGATGGCTACTACAGCCTGTTCCAAATTATTATGCAAATAATAATAACAGTCTCAAATCTCACAGCTAACCTTCTCAAATACTTCTCACATAGAGCATTTGATTGAATAGGGGAGCAGTGTTGACTGTACATGTACTGCGCATGTCCCTAATGCTCTTCTACAAGGAGCATTAAAGAGAAAATGAAGAGTAAGCGTGACATCACAGAAGGCACAAAGGCAGCTGCAAGGACTGGATCTTGGTGCTGGAAAAGATAGCACCCATTTTTTTTCAAATTAGATTTGGTGGGGGAAGCTGAATCCAAATGTTTAGGAGAACACAATAGCATTAGGAATACAGATTTGCATTCCTAAGACTATAGTGTTCCTTAAACACTGGTTTAGAAGAAGAGAAAGCATGGGTTTGTTTCTTGGTAATAGAGGTAATGACCTATTTCAAAAACTGCTTTTTTTTTACTTCTGACACAATTTTTAGATTTGCAGAAGTTTCTGGAAGAGGATCAAATTATTGCAGATATTGTTCCAATTTTCTTTTCTGGCACAACTTTAGCTTTCAATTCTCATTTATTTCCCCCGATACCTTCAATATTTCATGTCAACATGAGTCGAACAAATGCAGAGTTTGAATCCTTTGAGTTCTTGTGACACAATAATAATGTTGAAAGTGTTTCAGAGTCATCTGTATAACATTTCACCATCCAGTAAGTAGGACATCCAAATACATTTAGTTTTATAAGTGACACATTTTATATATTCTCGGCATTCATACTATTTCCAGGGAAAGTCTCCAGTTATAGTTAAATCTCACAATAAACCGGCATCTGGGTTGTTTAGCCTAAGTTTTAAACTGCCGTATACCTCTATAGACAATTCTTAGGAAAGTGCTTTGAGAATTAATTTTCTAATGCACTGCAATCTAGGGTTTACAGTTGTGGACTGATAGACACCTGTTAGTTAGATTTTAGATATCTTTTAAGGGACCAAATTGTCATTGGTCACATCGTTATAGATAGGACCAGCGAAAGCCCACCTCTCCTTTGGCATTCCTTACCTCACGACGCATTCCATGCTCTGTACATTCTCTCTCAAGGATGGTAAATCCCATCCATTAAAACTACCAATAGTATATCTCGTGAAAGTCAATAGAATTGGTGAGATACAAAATTGCTTTAAATCCAACTTTGGATCAGTTTACTGCTAAAATCAGAAACTGAAAGAGGAGCTAAATTTTGCAGGTTTTACTTTCTTATTTACTTTGCAAAACTGGCATTATTTTTTTTAAAGATTATTTTGCATAACATATCACTGGGTAGTAGAGTCTTCCTAAATGGGAACTATTACCCTTGCCCCCAGATTTTCATTATTATGTTTACTTATCCCTATATTTAACTAATATGTATTAGTGAGGTGTGGAAAATTAAATTAAATGTAGAAATACACGCCTATTTGATCTACCACAGGACTCTTCCATCTTAGCTCACTGTACGTCTGTCACGGTAATATACCCCAACACGCAGGAATAGTCCAGATAGTCAAGAGACAAGAAACCAGGATTCGTCTTACCGGACCTTAGAATGGCCGGACTAGACGAGTACAAGAAAAGACAGAGTCCAGAACAAGCCGAGGTCAAGGGAACGGAGAGACAGCGTAAAGTAGAACAAGCCGAGGACTGGTACACAGAAGACAAACCAGCGGATAAACAAGCAAGGATAAAGAGAGAGCGGAGTCAGGAACAAAGCCAAGGTCAAGCACCAAAAAACCAACTGAACGATACAAGCACTAAAGGGAACTGGACAGAAACCACGATAGGGCAAGGTGCAAAGGAAACAGGTGAGTATAAATACCCTAATGTTCACTTTGATTGGCCCCTGTCATATCCACGCCCCCAAAACGTGAGTGTATGGGGAACGTGGCATGACAGGGGCCAATGGGAGACTGATTCTAATTTTGTCTCCCACTGTCCCTTTAAGAGCGCGCCCGAGACGTGCGGCGCACTCTTAGTGTCAGGCGGGACACGTGACAGCTTCTCGCGGTCACTGCCCGCCTGACTGATCTCGTCGTTGGATGAGCCTCGCGCGGCTCGTGCAGGAGCAGGACTGCGCGCGGCGAGAAGAGAGGACCCCGGCCGGCCCCTGGAGAGGGTAAGTACTGCTACAGTACCCCCCCCTGAAGACACGCCCACCGGGCGGGGAGGAGCAGGCCTGGCAGGAAAGCGAGCGTGGAAAGAACGCACAAGGCGAGGAGCGTGAACAGCGCCAGCGGAAATCCAACTGCGTTCCTCAGGCCCATAGCCCTTCCAATGTACCAGATATTGGAGGCGACCCCAAAGAAAACGAGAGTCAAGTATAGCAGCCACTTCAAATTCCTCATGGCCCTCCACAGAAACCGGAGGGGGAGGAGGGACATGCCGAGTATAACGGTTGCACAGGAGGGGTTTTAACAAGGAGGTATGAAACACGTTAGGAATGCGTAGATTCCTAGGAAGATCCAAGGCATACGAGACAGGATTAACCACATGCAAGATACGAAAAGGACCAATAAAACGAGGAGCCAGCTTCATAGAAGGCACACGAAGACGAATATTGCGAGTAGAAAGCCAAACCCGGTCCCCCACAGCATAGGATGGAGCCGCCCTGTGATGCTTGTCTGCCTGAACCTTCTGGCGAGCAGCGGAATCCACCAAAGAACACTGAACCTGCTCCCAAATATTACGTAAACCAGCCAAATGTTCATCCAGAGCTGGCATGCCCTGTAAGGAGAATGCAGCTGGAAGAACCACGGGATGCCGGCCATAAACAACGTAAAAAGGGCTGTTACCGGAGGATTCATGAGCAGCATTATTACGAGCAAACTCAGCCCAAGGAAGAAGGTCAGCCCAATTGTTCTGATGGTGGGACACGAAACAACGAAGATACTGCTCTAGAGATTGGTTGTCACGTTCAGCAGCTCCATTAGACTGGGGGTGGTAAGCGGAAGAAAACGAGAGGGAGATACCCATCTCTGAACAAAATGTTTTCCAGAATCTGGAGATAAACTGGCTACCCCTATCGGACCCGATCGAAGTGGGAATACCATGCAACCGAAACACCTCCCTGGCAAAGATAGAGGCAAGTTCCTTGGATGATGGCAATTTGACAAGAGACACAAAATGAGCCATCTTAGAAAAACGATCCACAATCATCAGGATGACAGTTTTACCATTCGAAGGAGGTAATTCAACAATAAAATCCATGGATAGATTGGACCATGGCCTCTCGGGTATGGGCAACGGATGCAACAACCCACAAGGAACTCTGTGGGAGGACTTCATACTGGCACAAGTAGTACAGGCATTAACGTAATCGGTGACGTCCTTGCGTAAGGAAGCCCACCAGAAATATCTAGAAACTGCTGAGAACGTTTTAGAAATACCAGGGTGTCCAGCAGTTCTAGCGTCATGATATAATGACATAATATATCAACGAACAGTTTATCAGCAGGCCTCTCCCCAGGAGCCATGTTTTGTTTAGCCTGTATAGCTTGTAAGAGGGAAGAAGAAATAGAAAGAACAGTAGTAGCTATTATTCTGTCGGGAGGAATGACAGGGGTAACATCAATTTCTAGTTTGTCAGTAGTCTCGAATTGTCTGGACAGAGCGTCAGCTTTAGTATTACGATCACCTGGTCTGTATGTGATTATGTAATTAAAACGAGACAAAAACAGAGACCACCTGGCCTGTCTAGAAGACAATCTTTTTGCTTCACTAAGGTAGGAGAGGTTTTTGTGATCCGTTAAAATGAGGATGGGATCCCTAGTACCTTCTAGTAGATGTCTCCATTCCTTGAGCGCCAAAATGATAGCAAGGAGTTCACGATTGCCTACATCATAATTTTTCTCTGCTTTGGACATCTGTCTGGAAAAGAAGCCACAAGGGTGTAACGGCTTTTCAGGTGAATCTCTTTGAGACAAGATAGCACCTACCCCAATCTCAGAAGCATCAACTTCAAGAATAAAGGGTAGTGAAGGGACAGGATGCTGTAAAATAGGGGCAGAGGCAAATGAAGCCTTCAGGAATTCAAAGGCCTCAAGTGCTTCTGGTTTCCAGACATGAGTATTACCATCCTTCTTGGTCATTCTGGTTATAGGTGCTACAATGGCAGAAAACCCTTTAATAAAACGCCTATAATAATTTGAGAACCCCAGAAAACGCTGAATGGCTTTCAAACCCTGAGGTAGAGGCCATTCCATAATGGCAGAAAGTTTCTTGGGATCCATACGAAAACCCTTGGCAGAGATTATATAACCCAAGAATTGGACTTCTGATTGATCAAATGAACATTTTTCGAGTTTGCAATAGAGACCGTTAACAAGAAGAGTTCTCAACACTAATTTAACATGCATGTGATGAGTCTGTAAATCAGTAGAATAAATTAATATGTCGTCCAAGTATACTATTACGAATGTATGTATATACTGACGTAGGACATCATTAATAAATTCTTGAAAAACTGCTGGGGCGTTACAAAGGCCAAAGGGCATCACAGTATATTCGTAGTGACCACTCCTGGTTTTGAATGCGGTCTTCCATTCGTGATCCTTTTTGATACGTATGAGATTGTAAGCACCCCTAAGGTCCAATTTAGTAAAAACCGTGGCATGTTTAAGCCTATCAAATAGTTCCGTGATCAAAGGTATGGGGTACGCATTTTTGACGGTGATTTTATTTAGGCCCCTATAGTCAATACAAGGCCTTAATTCGCCATCTTTCTTAGATACAAAGAAGAAACCAGCCCCTGCCGGGGAAGAGGATCGTCTTATAAATCCCTTTTCTAAAGATTCCTTAATATATTCCTCCATAACCAGATTCTCCCGAGGAGATAAAGGATATATTCTCCCTTTGGGAGGCATAGTACCAGGTAGCAAATTAATAGCACAGTCGTAAGGCCTGTGAGGTGGCAACTTTTCAGCCTCCCTTTTTATCAAAAACAGATTTAAGAGACAAGTACTGAGGGGGTATGACCGTAGGCACGGGAGGAATATTAGTAGAATTCAAAGGGGTAATTTTAACAATACAAGACTCTTGGCAAGCATCACTCCAAGAAACTATTTGTCCTGTCTCCCAATCAATAGTGGGATTATGAGTACGCAACCAAGGATACCCTAACACGAGGTGAGAGGAAGGAGAAGTAATGATCTGAAACCGAATTTGTTTCAGAGTGTAACACCCCTGTAGACATATGTAGTGGTACAGTTTCATGTGTGATAACTGGAGAGCATAATGGTCTACCATCTATGGCCTCAACGGCCAAGGGTGTCTCCTTCTCTCTAGTGGGTATGTTATTCTCCTTGACAAAACTGGAATCTATAAAGTTTTCGGCTGCTCCGGAATCAACCAGGGCTAGTATATTCCCTGCTATGCAGTTACTACCAAGGTGCAGGGAAACAGGGAGAAGCAATTTATTAAGAGGCAAATGTGAGGACTCTGATGTCACACCCAAGGCCAGTCCTCTATACGGTCTTAGGTGAGATAGTTTCCCGGACGCACGGGACATTCTTGTCTCATATGGCCCCTCCTACCACAATAAAGACAAAGTCCCTCCTTTCTCCTATAAAGTTTTTCAGCGTCAGTAAGTTTGGCAACCCCTAACTGCATAGGTTCCTCCTCTGACCCTTTAGATCCCTCGGGAGTCTCAGCTCTAGGTGAGTTAACGGGGACAAAGCGTCTATTTCTGGACTTGGTATATAACCTGTCACGGATCCTGTTATCTATATCGATGAGATAGTCAATAAGGTCCTCTAGGGGTACAGGGAGGTCCTTAGCTGCTACCTCATCCAACATAGTTTCAGACAGACCTTCCATAAACGCAGTAGTAAGCCCATTGTTAGTCCAATCTACCTGTGAGGCAAGGGTACGGAACTGAATAGCATAATCGGCTACAGATTTAGATCCTTGCTTAATTCTCATTAACGCCCTGGCGGCATTTTTTGACCTTTTAGTCGTGTCAAATGTTCTACGAAACGCTGTGAGGAAGCTATTGAAATCGTGTACCATAGGTCCATTAGCCTCCCAAATAGGATTTGCCCATTCAAGTGCCTTATCCGTAAGCTGGTGCATAAGAAAACCCACCTTAGATCTATCAGTGGGAAATGAACGTGGGTACATTTCAAAGTGGAATTCCACTTGATTAAGGAATCCCCTACATGTCTTAGCGTCCCCTCCATACCTAGGTGGCGGGGTTAGATGTGCTGAAGCATTAGGCATATTAGCTGTGTCTGGTACAGGGGTTACAGGAGGCGCAGGTACAGGTACCGGAGCTGATCTGGATAACAGTGTCTGGATGGCTTGAGCCATTTGATCCATACGGTGATCCTGTTCTGCGAATTTAGCCTCATGAGTGGCCATCTGTTGTCCTAAACCTGCGGGGTCCATGGCCCTATCGTAATGTCACGGTAATATACCCCAACACGCAGGAATAGTCCAGATAGTCAAGAGACAAGAAACCAGGATTCGTCTTACCGGACCTTAGAATGGCCGGACTAGACGAGTACAAGAAAAGACAGAGTCCAGAACAAGCCGAGGTCAAGGGAACGGAGAGACAGCGTAAAGTAGAACAAGCCGAGGACTGGTACACAGAAGACAAACCAGCGGATAAACAAGCAAGGATAAAGAGAGAGCGGAGTCAGGAACAAAGCCAAGGTCAAGCACCAAAAAAACAACTGAACGATACAAGCACTAAAGGGAACTGGACAGAAACCACGATAGGGCAAGGTGCAAAGGAAACAGGTGAGTATAAATACCCTAATGTTCACTTTGATTGGCCCCTGTCATATCCACGCCCCCAAAACGTGAGTGTATGGGGAACGTGGCATGACAGGGGCCAATGGGAGACTGATTCTAATTTTGTCTCCCACTGTCCCTTTAAGAGCGCGCCCGAGACGCGCGGCGCGCTCTTAGTGTCAGGCGGGACACGTGACAGCTTCTTGCGGTCACTGCCCGCCTGACTGATCTCGTCGTTGGATGAGCCGCGCGCGGCTCGTGCAGGAGCAGGACCGCGCGCGGCGAGAAGAGAGGACCCCGGCCGGCCCCTGGAGAGGGTAAGTACTGCTACAATGTCATTGTTATGAGCTATGCCCTTTACATTTGGCAGTCAGCATAGAGAAAGCATACACAGAATAAGCACAATGAAACAATGTTTCTATTTCACTGCCTCATTTGCATAGTTTGCCCTGGTTGTGCCTTGTCTGTACTGGATTATAAAGTAATTTACTAAATATTTAATATAATTTTTAAATTCAACAGATCATCTCACAACAAAGCAATGGTTTACTCAGTGATATAAAGTTCATAGCAGTGCCAGTTCCCCTTTAATGTATTTTGCATCATATTCATTTGCTAGTAACCCTGCAATATTGTTCTAATGCTTTGGGGTGAATGCTTACATTTATTTAAAAATATTAATAATTATGATAATGATTACACCCCACCAATCTCTTTAAACCAGATTGCATTAATCCTGTACTACCTTTTATCCTAACTTTCTAAAACATAGTTTTTCAGAGTCATGCGGCAACATTAATCAAATATATTTTAATTCACGTTGACAAAGTGTTGGTGTCACAATTTCTAATATATTCTGACCTGTTACTTAAAGCAGTTTTGCTATCGCCGGGATAAGCAATCTAAATACAAATTGGATGTTATTGTGCACGTTATTGTGACTTGATATTTTAGAAATTGCTAAATGTAATAGTTTAGCTTTGTAGATAAAAAAGGTTATCTTGAAATGCATTTACTTTATTTTATTTACCTCTTCAAAAACATTCAGAAATAAAGCCCGATCTCAAGCCAGCTTGCACAGGAAATAAGAGTAAATGGTACCAATCACTGTATAGACGATAACATGTTTTTTTAAGGACAACATCAACAGAAAATAAATTATCTGAAATGTAATGCCACGTACGGCCCCTATTTGAAATAAAAGCTGTATTTTGATAAAATGCTTTATGTGGTTATGTGTAATAATCTTTATTTAACGTGTAGTGAAACTGTGATGGTTTTACCATAGTATATAAATAAGAGCTGTAGCAAAATGTACAAAGCGCACAGTATCACAATACTATTTATTCTAAACAATGGAGTTTAGAAAATCCATTAAATAGATTGCATAACTCTCAACCAATCAAAGTACCTTTCACTTCTGTTAGAAGGACAGCATTTGGAATCTTCTGTCCAGTAGAAAACATTTCAGAGTACATACACTAGTGGTCAAAAGTTTGGGGTCACTTGTTTTCAAAAGAAAAGCCGTTTTTTTTTTTTGTCCGTTAAAATAACATCAAATTGTTCAGAAATAGAGTGTAGACATTGCTAATGTTGCTAATGGCTTTGCTAGCTGGAAAAGGCTGATATTGTACAGAGCACATTATCAGCCGCCATCTCTCCTGTGTTCCAATGGCACGTTGTGTTTGCTAATCCAAGTTTATTATTTTCAAAGACTAATTGATCATTAGAAAACACTGTTGCCTCGTGTTTACCACAATATTGGAAATCGGCTAATACTCCAACCAAGAAGTTTTGAATCTGGTTTTAGAAAATAAAATGCACGAAATGTCCTACAGACAAAACTCAAACTTATTTACGCAACTTCAACACAATTGGGATATTTAGGAAAACAGCATTAAATTAACTTATCATTTATAATCTAACTTAACTGTCATGATTGTGCGATGCACAACAGAATGTTAATGTAATATTATGTTCATTTTCTTTATTATGGATGGATATCCCTCCCCTTTTCCAAGTGTCCCTCTCCCCCCCTCGAAAAATATGTTTAGTTATTTTTGTTGTAAAACTTTTAACATTTCAATAAACAATATTTGAAAAGAAAACACTTGTGCAATTATGTTAGTACAGCTGTAAACTGTAGTGCTGATTAAAGAAGAAATACAACTGGTCTTCATTAGACTAGTTAAGTATCTGGAGCATCAACAATTGTGGTTTTGCTTACTGGCTCAAGATGGCCAGAAAAATAACTTTCTTCTGAAACTCATCAGCCTATTCTTGTTCTGAGAAATTAAGGATATTCCATGCAAGCAAGTACTGTGTGCTACTCCCTTCATAGAACAGTGCAAAGGCCACAGTGCACAACTGATCAAGAGGACAAATACATTAGTGTCTAGTTTGAGTAACAGATGCTTCACAAGTATTCAGCTGGCATCTTCATTAAATAGTACCTACAACACACCAGTCTCAATGTCAACTGTGACAAGGAATACTGGCCTTCAACGGCAAAGTTGACAAAATTTATACTGGCCAGTAAAAATCAAGGAAACGTTTTTATTTTTGGCCATTAAGATGGCAAAAGATCACAGAGACTGGACAGAGCACAGAGACTGGACAGAGGAACATTGACAAAAATTGTTATGGACAGGCGAATCTAAATTGATGAGATTAGATCACAAAGAAGGATATTTGTGAGGTTCATACCAAATTAAAAGATGCTAAAGGAGTGCTTGACGCCAGCTATCAAGCATGGTGGAGAAAATGTGATGGTCTGGGGGTGCTTTGGAGGCGGCAAAGTGAGAGATTTATACAGGATAAAAGGGACATTGAAGAAGGTAGGATACCATTCCATTTTGCAATACCGTGCCATACCCTGTGGATCATGTTTGATTGGAGCAAATTTCCTCTTACAACACGACAATGACCCAAAGCACAGCTCCAAACTATGCAAGAACTATTTAGAGAAGAAACAGTCAACTTGTATTCTGTCTTAAATGGAGTGGCCAGGACAATGGAGTGACCAGATCTCAACTGTTGTGGTTACAGCGTGACTGTATAAAACATAAGAAGTGCCAATCAAGCCAATCAAACTTGTGGGAAATGCTTTGGGAAGCATGGGTGGTGAAATCTCTTGAGAATACCTCAACAACTTGAAAACTAGATTGCCAAAGGCTATAATTGCTGCACATGGAAGATTCCTTACAAAGCAAGGTTTGAAGGACACTTGGCGATGACTATGTTTTCTATTCATTTCATATATGTTTTAATGGAAAGCAAGGAAATTTCTGAGTGACACCCAGAAGCCCTAAAGTTCTGGAAGCTCTACATTTTGTGCATTGTGGGAGAATAAGTCGGGGGGGGGGGGGGGGGGCAGTGTCAAAGTGTTTCCTTCCAATCATTATGGGCTTGCTTATCACAGAATTCTGAACTAGCTTTCACTCAACAATAATTTGAGAGTTTAGCCTGAAATGTTTCATAAAAACAAATCCAAATACATGTGAGGTAAACGTCATCTCTGTCACGTATGAACACGCCACAACTCTGCTAGAACACTTAACAATAGACCAGTATATAATAATAATAAAAAAATCAGATTGTTACTCTTTAAAACAAAACATTTACTTACATTTATGTCAATCACACAGTGTGATTGTCTGCCATAGTTAATTTGGGGTAATAAACATTTTGCTGAGTCTACTTAAAATATTTTTCTTTGAAATGTACAGTTTGGGTGCGATGTGTATTTTAGCAAATATAAAGTTACGTAATTATTAAATATTGTTAGTACTTTATTCTGCAGGAAATTAATTTCTAGTTTTATTTCTAAGTACATGGATTTATCACAGCACTATCGCTACATGATATCGATGATATTCTTTTATTAGTGCCCATTATGTACACAGGATTATTCATGGAACAATTGTTGGATATTTACCAGGGAATTGCAAATAGTAGCTCAAAATAACTAGGCCTGAAAAAACTGAGTTGTAGAATGTTTCTATTTTATTTTGGCATAAACTTTTAAATCCTCTGGTCAATTCCATACAACTTTTTGTAGGTAATGGGTACACGTGTTTAACCCCTTAAGGACCAAACTTCTGGAATAAAAGGGAATCATGACATGTCACACATGTCATGTGCCCTTAAGAGGTTAAACTGTAAAGTACAAGTGATGCTCTGTACTGTCATTGCAATCTATTCTCGAAGGATCCTGTTTCACAATGCACTGCACAGCGCTCCACTCCAGCTAGTCACTTCTGTGTAGCATGGCCGAGCTGCCGACCGGGGGAGAGGAACTACAGTAACCTCTACCCCGGGCTGACATGAAGGGCAAAGGAGTGCTGAAATGCATCTTTGTCTGTGTAGTCAAAAATCCTAGCATTATCCCTGTCTGTTCTTTGCACCTGGCAGTCATCATAGAAAAAGCGTACAGAGAAGAGGAGAAATTAAACAATGTACCACTTTTTTTCCTCCCTTGCAATGTTTGCCCTGGCTTTGCCTTGTCTGAACTGGATTATGATGTAATTTGCTAAGTCATTTATATAAATTTAACCCCTTAAGGACCAAACTTCTGGAATAAAAGGGAATCATGACATGCCACACATGTCATGTGTCCTTAAGGGGGTAAAAGAAAATGGAGTATTCTATGAAAAAAACACATTTACACAAATTATAGGTGATTTTTATTTAAATTTGCAATTTTTAGAAAATAACTAAACAGTTTACATTCAAAAAGAGCAGAGCCATAACTGCCAACACTATGCAAACAGGACAAACTATGCTTTAGGGACCAGGCAGTTATGACCGCACCACGGGTCCCTAAGGTGTTAAGTAAATACTAGTGAAACTTGAGTTCTTATACCTCCTATAAGTTTTATTAACATTGGTTTATTTACGATGAGTTGTAGGAGGGACGGATTGACCTAACACTTTGTAGCCTGTTTTGTACATCTGACATTAGTAGAGCTGTAGACTGAGGCTATTCCGAATATCTTGTAAAATGCGTGCAATAAACACAACAAATAGATGTTTGTATGAAAAAAAATCCGGTAGAATTGTCATAAATTGTATACTGTTTCAAACCAGGGAACCATGAAAATACACATTTATTTAGCTTTGATCCTGTCACGGTAATATACCCCAACACGCAGGAATAGTTCAGATAGTCAAGAGACAAGAAACCAGGGGTCGTCTTACCGGACCTTAGAATGGCCGGACTTGGACGAGTATAAGAAAGACAGAGTCAGAACAAGCCGAGGTCAAGGGAACTGAGAAACAGCGTAACGTAGAACTAGCCGAGGTCAAGGGAACTGAGAAACAGCGTAACGTAGAACAAGCCGAGGACTGGTACACAGAGGACAAAACAGCGGATAAGCAAGCAAGGATAAAGAGAGAGCGGAGTCAGGAACAAAGCCAAGGTCAAGCACCAAAAAACCAACTGAACGATACAAGCACTAAAGGGAACTGGACAGAAACCACGATAGGGCAAGGAGCAAAGGAAACAGGTGAGTATAAATACCCTAATGTTCACTTTGATTGGCCCCTGTCATATCCACGCCCCCAAAACGTGAGTGTATGGGGAACGTGGCATGACAGGGGCCAATGGGAGACTGATTCTAATTTAGTCTCCCACTGTCCCTTTAAGAGCGCGCCCGAGACGCGCGGCGCGCTCTTAGTGTCGGGCGGGACACGTGACCGCTTCTCGCGGTCACTGCCCGCCCGACTGATCTTATCGTTGGCTGAGCCGCGCGCGGCTCGTGCAGGAGCAGGACCGCGCGCGGCGAGAAGAGAGGACCCCGGCCGGCCCCTGGAGAGGGTAAGTACCGCTACAGTACCCCCCCCTGAAGACACGCCCACCGGGCGGGGAGGAGCAGGCCTGGCAGGAAAACGAGCGTGGAAAGAACGCACAAGGCGAGGAGCGTGAACAGCGCCAGCGGAAATCCAACTGCGTTCCTCAGACCCATAGCCCTTCCAATGTACCAGATATTGGAGGTGACCCCGAAGAAAACGAGAGTCAATTATAGCCGCCACTTCAAATTCCTCATGGCCCTCCACAGAAACCGGAGGAGGAGGAGGGACATGCCGAGTATAACGGTTGCACAGGAGGGGTTTTAACAAGGAGGTATGAAACACGTTAGGAATGCGTAGATTCCTAGGAAGATCCAATGCATACGAGACAGGATTAACCACATGCAAGATACGAAAAGGACCAATAAAACGAGGGGCCAACTTCATAGAAGGCACACGAAGACGAATATTGCGAGTAGAAAGCCAAACCCGGTCTCCCACAGCATAGGATGGAGCCGCCCTGCGATGCTTGTCTGCCTGAACCTTCTGGCGAGCAGCGGAAGCCACCAAAGAACACTGAACCTGCTCCCAAGTATTACGTAGACTAGCCAAATGTTCATCCAGAGCTGGCATGCCCTGCAAGGAGAACGCAGCTGGAAGAACCACGGGATGCCGGCCATAAACAACATAAAAAGGGCTGTTACCGGAGGATTCATGAGCAGCATTATTACGAGCAAACTCAGCCCAAGGAAGAAGGTCAGCCCAATTGTTCTGATGGTGGGACACGAAACAACGAAGATACTGCTCTAGAGATTGGTTGGCACGTTCAGCAGCTCCATTAGACTGGGGGTGGTAAGCGGAAGAAAACGAGAGGGAGATACCCATCTCTGTACAAAACGTTCTCCAGAATCTGGAGATAAACTGGCTACCCCTATCGGACACGATCGAAGTGGGAATACCATGCAATCGAAACACCTCCCTGGCAAAGATAGAGGCAAGTTCCTTGGATGATGGCAATTTGACAAGAGATACAAAATGAGCCATCTTAGAAAAACGATCCACAATCATCAGGATGACAGTTTTACCATTAGAGGGAGGTAATTCAACAATAAAATCCATGGATATATTGGACCACGGCCTCTCGGGTATGGGCAACGGATGCAACAACCCACAAGGAACTCTGTGGGAGGACTTCATACTGGCACAAGTACTACAGGCATTAACGTAATCGGTGACGTCCTTGCGCAAGGAAGCCCACCAGAAATATCTAGAAACTGCTGAGAATGTCTTAGAAATACCAGGGTGTCCAGCAGTTCTAGTGTCATGATATAATGACAAGATGTCTTGTCTCTCCAGTATATCAACGAATAGCTTATCAGCAGGCCTCTCCCCAGGAGCCAAGTTTTGTTTAGCCTGAATAGCTTGTAAGAGGGAAGACGAAATAGAAAGAACAGTAGTAGCTATTATTCTGTCAGGCGGAATGACAGGGGTAACATCGATCTCGAGTTTGTCAGTAGTCTCGAATTGTCTGGACAGAGCGTCAGCTTTAGTATTACGATCACCTGGTCTGTATGTGATTATGTAATTAAAACGAGACAAAAACAGAGACCACCTGGCCTGCCTAGAAGACAATCTTTTTGCTTCACTGAGATAGGAGAGGTTTTTGTGATCTGTTAAAATGAGGATGGGATCCCTAGTACCCTCTAGCAGATGTCTCCATTCCTTGAGCGCCAAAATGATAGCAAGGAGTTCACGATTGCCTACATCATAATTCTTCTCTGCTTTGGACATCTGTCTGGAAAAGAAGCCACAAGGGTGTAACGGCTTTTCAGGTGAATCTCTTTGAGACAAGATAGCACCTACCCCTATCTCAGAAGCATCAACTTCAAGAATAAAGGGCAGTGAAGGGACAGGATGCTGTAAAATAGGAGCAGAGGCAAATTAAGCCTTCAGGAATTCAAAGGCCTCGAGTGCTTCTGGTTTCCAGACATGAGTATTACCATCCTTCTTGGTCATTCTGGTTATAGGTGCTACAATGGCAGAAAACCCTTTAATAAAACGCCTATAATAATTTGAGAACCCCAGAAAACGCTGAATGGCTTTCAAACCCTGAGGTAGAGGCCATTCCATAATGGCAGACAGTTTCTTGGGATCCATACGAAAACCCTTGGCAGAGATTATATAACCCAAGAATTGGACTTCAGATTGATCAAATGAACATTTTTCGAGTTTGCAATAGAGACCGTTAACCAGAAGAGTTCTCAACACTAATTTAACATGCATGTGATGAGTCTGTAAATCAGTAGAATAAATTAATATGTCGTCCAAGTATACTATAACGAATGTATGTATATATTGACGTAGGACATCATTAATAAATTCTTGAAAAACTGCTGGGGCGTTACAAAGACCAAAGGGCATCACAGTATATTCGTAGTGGCCACTCCTGGTATTGAATGCGGTCTTCCATTCGTGATCCTTTTTGATACGTATGAGATTGTAAGCACCCCTAAGGTCCAATTTAGTAAAAACTGTGGCCTGTTTAAGCCTATCAAATAGTTCTGTGATCAAAGGTATGGGGTACGCATTTTTGACGGTGATTTTATTTAGGCCCCTATAGTCAATACAAGGCCTTAATTCGCCATCTTTCTTAGATACAAAGAAGAAACCAGCCCCTGCCGGGGAAGAGGATCTTCTTATAAATCCCTTCTCTAAAGATTCCTTAATATATTCCTCCATAACCAGATTCTCCTGAGGAGATAAAGGATATATTCTCCCTTTGGGAGGCATCGTACCAGGTAGTAAATTAATAGCACAGTCGTAAGGCCTGTGAGGTGGCAATTTTTCAGCCTCCCTTTTATCAAACACAGATTTAAGAGACAGGTACTGAGGGGGTATGACCGTAGGCACGGGAGGAATATTAGTAGAATTCAAAGGGGTGATTTTAACAATACAAGACTCTTGGCAAGAATCACTCCAAGAAACTATTTGTCCTGACTCCCAATCAATGGTGGGATTATGAGTACGCAACCAAGGATACCCTAACACGAGGTGAGAGGAAGGAGAAGTAATGATCTGAAACCGAATGTAGACATATGTAGTGGAACAGTTTCATGTGTGATAACTGGAGAGCATAATGGTCTACCATCTATGGCCTCAACGGCCAAGGGTGTCTCCTTCTCTCTGGTGGGTATGTTATTCTCCTTGACAAAACTGGAATCAATAAAGTTTTCGGCCGCTCCGGAATCAACCAGGGCTAGTATATTCCCTACTATGCAGTTACTACCAAGGTGCAGGGAAACAGGGAGAAGTAATTTATTAAGAGGCAAATGTGAGGACTGTGATGTCACACCCAAGGCCAGTCCTCTATACGGTCTTAGGTGCGATAGTTTCCCGGACGCACGGGACATTCTTGTCTCATATGACCCCTCCTACCACAATAAAGACAAAGTCCCTCCTTTCTCCTATAAAGCTTTTCATCGTCAGTAAGTTTGGCAACCCCTAACTGCATAGGTTCCTCCTCTGACCCTTTAGATCCCTCGGGAGTCTCAGCTCTAGGTGAGTTAACGGGAACAAAACGTCTATTTCTGGACCTGGTATATAACCTGTCACGGATCCTGTTATCTATATCGATAAGATAGTCAATCAGGTCCTCCAGGGGTACAGGGAGGTCCTTAGCTGCTACCTCATCCAACATAGTTTCAGACAGACCTTCCATAAACGCAGTAGTAAGCCCATTATTAGTCCAATCTACCTGTGAGGCAAGGGTACGGAACTGAATAGCATAATCGGCTACAGATTTAGATCCTTGCTTTATTCTCATTAATGCCCTGGCGGCATTTTTTGACCTTTTAGTCGTGTCAAATGTTCTACGAAACGCTGTGAGGAAGCTATTGAAGTCGTGTACCATAGGCCCATTAGCCTCCCAAATAGGATTTGCCCATTCTAGTGCCTTATCCGTAAGCTGGTGCATAAGAAAACCCACCTTAGATCTATCAGTGGGAAATGAACGTGGGTACATTTCAAAGTGGAATTCCACTTGATTAAGGAATCCCCTACATGTCTTAGCGTCCCCTCCATACCTAGGTGGCGGGGTTAGATGTGCTGAAGCATTAGGCATATTAGCTGTGTCTGGTATAGGGTTTACAGGAGGCGCAGGTACAGGTACCGGAGCTGATCTGGATAACAGTGTCTGGATGGCTTGAGCCATTTGATCCATACGGTGATCCTGTTCTGCGAATCTAGCCTCATGAGTGGCCATCTGTTGTCCTAAACCTGCGGGGTCCATGGCCCTATCGTAATGTCACGGTAATATACCCCAACACGCAGGAATAGTTCAGATAGTCAAGAGACAAGAAACCAGGGGTCGTCTTACCGGACCTTAGAATGGCCGGACTTGGACGAGTATAAGAAAGACAGAGTCAGAACAAGCCGAGGTCAAGGGAACTGAGAAACAGCGTAACGTAGAACAAGCCGAGGTCAAGGGAACTGAGAAACAGCGTAACGTAGAACAAGCCGAGGACTGGTACACAGAGGACAAAACAGCGGATAAGCAAGCAAGGATAAAGAGAGAGCGGAGTCAGGAACAAAGCCAAGGTCAAGCACCAAAAAACCAACTGAACGATACAAGCACTAAAGGGAACTGGACAGAAACCACGATAGGGCAAGGAGCAAAGGAAACAGGTGAGTATAAATACCCTAATGTTCACTTTGATTGGCCCCTGTCATATCCACGCCCCCAAAACGTGAGTGTATGGGGAACGTGGCATGACAGGGGCCAATGGGAGACTGATTCTAATTTAGTCTCCCACTGTCCCTTTAAGAGCGCGCCCGAGACGCGCGGCGCGCTCTTAGTGTCGGGCGGGACACGTGACCGCTTCTCGCGGTCACTGCCCGCCCGACTGATCTTATCGTTGGCTGAGCCGCGCGCGGCTCGTGCAGGAGCAGGACCGCGCGCGGCGAGAAGAGAGGACCCCGGCCGGCCCCTGGAGAGGGTAAGTACCGCTACAGATCCATAAATCATTCTGATGGATTGGCCATGGAATGATTCACGTGTCTCTATTAGTGGCACATAGCAATCGTTAACACCAGTGACATCTGTAAAGCAATTTCTCGTATGATCAAAGTGCACCACATCAAGGAATTATCTTTTTTTAATCTCTAGTTAAAGTATCGGGCCTTGTACATAGAGCCATGTTTATTTTACTTCTAGACCTGCACTAGGCAAACTACTGGATAATAACAAAGCAACTACTATATATATATATATATAAAGAAGAGGGGTCACAAAGCTACAACATATTTAGTGTTTGGCTTGAGAATTTATGAGTTTTTGTTATCTGAGAAATCTTCTTTAGGGTTATTTGCTAAAACTTGTAAATGCAAACAATTTAAATGTAAATTGCATATGTTAGGCTAAAATCACTGACTAGTCAATTTTATAGCTTGGCTGTTTTGGCTTACAATTTGCAGCTATCTCCTGATTTACAGTTTAGTAAATTAAGCTAATAGCTACTGAAATTAGATAATTATCAGCAAGATTCTTTCCTTTACAGTATTGATGCTGTAATTTTTTGTTTATATTTTTTAAGACTAAGAGATTCCATAGCTCTTCTTTGAAATTCAATCAGAATGGCAGTATGCTTGTATACATTTTGTTCTGAAAAGTTTTGGTGGTGTTATCAAATAAAAAACAAAAACCTGCTTAAAGGGAGTCTGTGGCCACTTACCTTTGCCTCTGCTCCCCTGATGCAATCACATGAGCAAGGTTCACCCCTGCTTCTCCTCTGCTGCTCTCCAGTCCGGCCGTGCTCCTCCTCTGATGCTCAAGGCTTTGCCATGCTTGAGGACACTTTCCAAGCAGGGCAAACCTCCTCTGTGGTTTCAACACACTGGCTTCATTGCCAGGCGTGCCAGGTTCTAAAATGAGTGAGCTTATGTCGCTCCAGACCTATAGAAGTGTGCTGTGGTTTTTATGAGTGGAGACCAGAGTTTCTCCTGTGGGAGATCTTTTCTGCTCTCCTTTTCTCTCGATTCCTTGGCAATGAGTGTCTGCTGAGGAATTGAGAGAGAAATGGTAGAAAACCTATTTTTATTATGTTTGCTAGAAAAACTGCATAGTGAGCGTGCTATTTATAGCTCAATCTATAGTGCATCAGAGTTGTTGTTTCAGTCCTTTAACAAGTCAACTGAGTTTATCCAGCTTAGTGAATAACATTGACAGCATGAAACTGTTTAATTTTTGTTCATATTCTGTTGAAAGTAATAAAAGCCTAAGGTTTTGCCTAGAGCACTTACATATATATATATTATATTGTGCTTTTCCGGACATCTACTGTTTTCTTTTCACAATAATAAAACTTTGTATCACAGTAAGTAATGCAGTCAGTTCCACTTTCTTTTGTTATTTGTTACTGTAATGGATCCCAGTACTCCAGCTGAGTACATCCGTGAAGAATCTCCCAAGTCCCAAGCACCGTAGTGATTATAAGTGTGAATATAGCTCCCAACCCCCAAACATAAGCCTAGCTTTCACGAAGGGGTAAGATGATCTGTTTAATCCAGACTCAATGGCCTGCTTTTATGCAGTACAAGGACTCAGAAAACATGCCCATGACACTCCCACACAAAACAGGGTAATCCCTCCCCTGTGCCTGGGAGATAATTGAGTCAGGAACTGTACAAACCCAATTATCTCCAGGCACAGAAAAACATACAATTTACAAACACCCCAAAAGTACCTTCAAAACAAATGAAAACTCCACAATAGTAACATCCCCTGATAGCCCCAATCTGGGTGACCAACATATCCAAAAATCACCCAGATCGGTTCAGGGGTTCGAGATTTCCATGGAAGTCAATTATTTGACTGACTGCACACATAGTCCCATGCCCAAAACCGTTCCATGAAATCAGGGCTAGCGGTTGGTCAATTTTGGTAACATAAAAATGAATAAAATACCAAACATAGCCTCTATTTGAACCATGGAGCTTGTTCCCCTCATCCAGACGAATTACAGTTTTCTTCTAGGATCTATAGAACCAAATGCAGGCAATGATGGAATTTCAGAGGTGTTCAGGAGTTTCAGTGTCCGATTTTAGTTCCATGAACTCGACGTCCAAATACCGCTGCCTGCGTTCATCCGAACAGGATAGCCGCCACCTCATGGTTGTTGAATTGCGGCCACCCAGACGAACAATTAGAACACTGAGGTGAGAACCGTTCCAAGGTATTAATAGGGCATAACAAGCTCCCGGGCTGTCCTTGGTTCGTGCGGTTGTTCGGTTCCCGAACGGTATGTGGAAATTACACGAACCAAGCCACTTAAACAGTCTTTTACAGGTTTCCCTGCAGGGCCCATAGTATGTGGGCAGGAGGCTGGCAAACTCACGTGGGAAGGGGAGTTTGTCACAGTTACATTTTAAAACCTTGCCTGGAAATTATAGACCTATGAGCTTAACTTCTGTGATTGGGAAAATATTTGAAGGGCTATTAAGGGATAATATTCAGGAATTCAATGGGAAGAACTTTGTTATAAGCAATAATCAACATAGTTTTATGAAACATAGGTCATGTTAAACTAACTTGATCGCACTCTACGAAGAAGTAAGTAGAAGTATAGATGAGGGTGTTGCAGTGGATGTGATCTACTTGGATTTTGCCAAGGCATTTAATACGGTTCTTCAAAATAGGTTAGTCTTCAAACTAAAAGAAATTGGTCTAGATGAATATTTTTGTTCTTGGGTAGAACATTGGCTTAAGGATAGAGTACAATTAGTTGTCATTAATGGTAAATTTTTAGGCTTGACAAAAGTGGTAAGTGGTGTCCCTCAGGGTTCTGTTTTGGGACCGCTTCTGTTTAACATATTTATAAATGATCTTGAAATAGGCATTGAAAGCCATGTTTCAGTGTTTGCAGATGACATAAAACTTTGTAAAGTAATAAAATGTGAGCAGGATATTGCTTTGCTGCAGAGGGGTTTATATAGATTGGGGGACTGGGCACTAAAATGGCAGATGAAATATAATGTAGAGAAATGCAAAGTTATGCACTTCGGGGTCAAGAATGCATAAGCAACTTACACCGAAAATGGTCGTGAATTAGGGATGACCACACACGAGAAGGATTTGGGAATTGTTACAGACAACAAATTAGGCAGCAATATGCAATGTCAATCTGCAGTTGCTAAGGCCAGTAAGGTTTTGTCATGTATAAATAGGGGCATAAATTCTCTGGATGAAAATACAATTTTGACTCTTTATAAATCGCTGGTAAGACCACACCTTGAATATGCTGTGCAATTTGGGGCACCTGTTCTAAAGAAAGACATCATGGCACTAGAAAAAGTGCAGAGACGAGCTACAAAATTGATAAAAGGAATGGAGCATTTGAGTGACGAATATAGGTTAAAAAATGTAAATCTCTTTAGTTTGGAAAAACGGTGCCTAAGAGGGATATGATAGCATTATACAAATATATTAGGGGCCAATACAAATCATTATCTGGAAATCTATTCATAAATAGGGCTATACATACAGTTGCAAGAAAAAGTATGTGAACCCTTTGGAAAGATATGGATTTTTGCACAAATTGGTCATAAAATGTGATCTGATCATCATCTAAGTCACAACAATAGACAATCACAGTCTGCTTAAACTAATAACACACAAAGAATGAAATATTGCCATGTTTTTATTGAGCACACCATGTAAACATTCACAGTGCAGGCGGAAAAAGTATGCAAACCCTTGGATTTAATAACTGGTTGAACCTCCTTTGGCAGCAATAACTTCAACCAAACGTTTCCTGTAGTTGCAGATCAGACGTGCACAACGGTCAGGAGTAATTCTTGACCATTCCTTTTTACAGAACTGTTTCAGTTCAGCAATATTCTTGGGATGTCTGGTGTGAATCGCTTTCTTGAGGTCATGCCAAAGCATCTCAATCGGGTTGAGGTCAGGACTCTGACTGGGCCACTTCAGAAGGTGTATTTTCTTCTGTTTAAGCCATTCTGTTGTTGATTTACTTCTATGCTTTGGGTCATTGTCCTGTTGCAACGCCCATCTTCTGTTGAGCTTCAGCTGGTAGACAGATGGCCTTAAGTTCTCCTGCAAAATGTCTTGATAAACTTGGGAATTCATTTTTCCTTCGATGATAGTAATCCATCCAGGCCCTGACACAGCAAAGCAGCCCCAAACCATGATGCCCCCACCACCATACCTCACAGTTGGGATGAGGTTTTGATGTTGGTGTGCTGTGCCTCTTTTTTGCCACACATAGTGTTGTGTGTTTCTTCCAAACAACTCAACTTTGGTTTCATCTGTCCACAGAATATTTTGCCAGTACTGCTGTGGAACATCCAGGTGCTCTTGTGCAAACTGTAAACATGCAGCAATGTTTTGTTTGGACAGCAGTGGCTTCCTCTGTGGTATCCTCCCATGAAATCCATTCTTGTTTAGTGTTTTACGTATTGTAGATTCGCTAACAGGGATGTTAGCATTTGCCAGTGACTTTTGTAAGCCTTTAGCTGACACTCTAGGATTCTTCTTCACCTCATTGAGCAGTCTGCGCTGTGCTCTTGCAGTCATTTTTACAGGACGGCCACTCCTAGGGAGAGTAGCAGCAGAGCTGAACTTTCTCCATTTATAGACAATTTGTCTTACCGTGGACTGATGAACAGCAAGGCTTTTGGAGATACTTTTATAACCCTTTCCAGCTTTATGCAAGTCAACAATTCTTAATCGTAGGTCTTCTGAGAGCTCTTTTGTGCGAGGCATCATTCAGATCAGGCAATGCTTCTTGTGAAAAGCAAACCCAGAACTGGTGTGTGTTTTTTATAGGGCAGGGCAGCTGTAACCAACACCTCCAATCTCATCTCATTGATTGGACTCCAGTTGGCTGACATCTCACCCCAAATAGCTCTTGGAGATGTCATTAGTCTAGGGGTTCACATACTTTTTCCACCTGCACTGTGAATGTTTACATGGTGTGTTCAATAAAAACATGGCAACATTTCATTATTTGTGTGTTATTAGTTTAAGCAGACTGTGATTGCCTATTGTTGTGACTTAGATGATGATCAGATCACATTTTATGACCAATTTGTGCAGAAATCCATATCATTCCAAAGGGTTCACATACTTTTTCTTGCAACTGTAGGACACGAGGTCACGCATTTAGGCAGGAAGAAAGGAGATTTCATCTAAGGCAAAGGAAAAGTTTTTTTTCCAGTTAGAGCAATACGGATATGGAATTTTCTGCCTGAAGAGGTGTTTTTTTATCAGAGTCCATACAGATGTTTAAACTGCAATTGGATAAATACTTGCAAAAACATAACATACAGGGGTATAATTTCTAATTAGTGGGGTAATAGCTGCTTGATCCAAGGAGACATCTGACTCCTATTTTGGGGTCAAGAAGGAATTTTTTCCTAGTTTGTTGCAAACCCATGTGGGTTATGGTGACTGTTCTAGAGTAGTCCCTTTTATGGTTGGGTGTTGTGAGCGAGGCGGGAGATGGCCCAGATGCTTTGCGCCTCTCGGATGCCTTACTTGTCTCCTTCTTCGGGCAAATATGCGCTGCGTATACCGGGCCTTTTCACAATTGTCCCTCCGCCCCCTCAGGAAAGATGGAGGTCTCAGTAGTAGGCCTGAGTGGTCCCCCTTAAAGGCTCCTTGGGGTCTCTCCAATGGAGGGCAAGGGGTAGCTCCTTTTTCAGCGCCCGTTCAATGCTTCAATCCCGGATCCTCCCATTGCTTTAGTCGCTCCCAAAAGGCTACACAAATGCTGTCAAATGCTGCTAGAAAGGTCTCACATGCCTTGTGGTGTTATGCTTCATCGCCATCTTGGATGTAGGAGATGGCCCCCTTAATTATGTTGTAGTGGGCTCAGTTCAGTCCCAGTTGACGGTAGGCGAAAAAAAGTGCACAGATATCCCTCACTGGCGGGGGGGCGGGGGGGCGGTGGGAGAGGGGGTGAGGTTTAACAGGGCAGTTCACCGCGGGTCCTGATTCCAGGGTTGAGGGATCGGCAGCCTCCCACACTCCCGTAGTGCCAGGTCGTGACTAGGCCACAAGATTGCTTTGGTGGGTCGTCCAGCAACAAAGGCAGTGTCAGTTGTCATGCACACTGAGTAGGAGCACACTCAGTTTTTACATTATTATTTTTAGCTATTCATTTTATTATTAATTCCATAAGTTTACTTCAGCATCATTGATATTTACACTGCAATGGAGACCCCTTTGACTTTAGAATGAATCGTGCATATGCGTGTGTTTGGGATATATTTATTTAAATCTAATTGTTACAAATGAAGAATGAGGTACTAAGCTAATATTACAACTGAAGACTAGGTGACCAAATCTAAATAAATATACATGACCTGGGTCTTGTGAAACATGTTTAGAACCATTGATCTAATCTAGTACTAGATATTCTTTTGCCAGTTGTTCTGTAGCTGCATTGCGGATAATGAAACTAGAATAAAACTATTCTCATTCCTATGTACTGTACCGACATATTCTGCAGAGCTGTACAGCTATCCATTTTTATTAAAAAGCCAATGTACTTCAGCAAAGTCTCTACATTATTTAACACTAAAATCACTTTCCGAAACACGCACTATGAAGGAGGACGAGAGGATTCTGCAAACTGGGACCGATCCGAGTATTCCCACTGCAGACAACACGGATGGAGCCGGTTACTAGGATACAAATTGATGAACAAAAGTGTAGTATAAGCTTAGTTGGAAGAGATGAGCAGATGTTAAGATCAAAAGCTTAATCCCGAGTTCTGTTTCTTTGAATGAAGCAATCTTTACCTTTTAACCCTTATTTGGTTTAGGTCATTTAAGAAAAATGTAATAAGCTACTGTGTTAGAGAAAGAATATATTACCCCAGAGTATCGTTACCTGCAGATTGTTCTCTAAAATTGAAACATGTTACATGATCATATTAGCACATTTAAAGGTTATATATTTGTGTGTTCCATAGCTCTGAGAATTGCTTCTCCTTTGAAATGCACCTACTGTGACAGCTTCACTTTAACTTATAACATCTCATCATGCAATAAAAATTCAATTTGCCATCGTGAGATGTTGGCGCAATACTCACCTGTTATCCATTGATCTGCCGTCTAACCAGCTTTGTGGATATCACACTATAGTGATATCAACCTTGGGTCTCTCCTACTTCCAGTATTCTCTACAATAGGATTGAACTTTCTCAGGGAAATTGTCCTCCGTAATGCCAACATGCTGGCATCAGTGTCATAACGCAGACATATCTGTTACTCTGCTCTTATAGTCCTGCCAGCAAGCATCAGAATTACTAGGCATGTGCATGGGAAATATTTTCGGTTTGGCTCGGCATTCCGAAATTCGGGACTTCGTCAATTCGGCACTTCGGAACTTTGGAAATTCGGTAATTTTGGAACTTCGGGACCTCGCCAATTCGGCACTTCGGCAACTTCAGCAACTTCGGCACTTCGGGACTTCGGAATTTCGGAACGTCTCTTGCAGCCGCTTGGTAGATAACTCCCTAATTCCCACAGTATTAGGGAGTTATCTACCAAAAGGCTGAAAGACCTAAATTGGTCTTTCAGCCAAATTTACTAATACTAAGTAAAAATTACTTTAGTATTAGTAAATTGTGCCCCTACTCGCTATACCGCAAGTAGGGGCATGTCTATTAAACAGTCAGCAGCCAGTGGCTGTTCACTGTTAAAAAAAAAAAAAAAAAATTACAAAATGGGTCCCCCCACCCAAGGTGCCCTGAGCGGCGGGTGGGGGCCCTAAAGTAAAATAATGGGGGGGACCTATTGTCCTCCCTCCCCATCCCCCACCCCTGAGCGGCGGGTGGGGGCCCTAAAGTAAAATAATGGGGGGGACCTATTGTCCTCCCTCCCGACCCCCACCCCTGAGCGGTGGGTGGGGGCCCTAAATTAGAATGGGGGGGACCTAATGTCCTCCCCCCTGGCCCCCACCCCTGAGCGGTGGGTGGGGGCCCTAAAAACTAATCAGGGGGCGACCTAACATACTCCCCCCTGGCCCCCACCCCTGAATGGTGGGTGGGGGTCCTAAATACTAATTAGGGGGACCTAATGTCCTCCCCCCTGGCCCCCACCCCTGAGCGGTGGGTGGGGGCCCTAAAAACTAATTAGGGGGGCCTAACGTCCTCCCTCCTGGCCCGCACCCCTGAACGGTGTGTGGGGGCCCTAAATTAGAATGAGGGGGGGACCTAATGTCCTCCCCCCCGGTCCCCACCCCTGAGCGGTGGCTGGGGGCCCTAAATACTAATTAGGGGGGACCTAATGTCCTCCCCCCTGGCCCCCACCCCTGAGCGGTGGGTGGGGGCCCTAAACTAGAATGAGGGGGAGGACCTAATGTCCTCCCCCCTGACCCCCACCCCTGAGCGGTGGGTGGAGGCCCTAAAATACTAATTAGGGGGGGACCTAATGTCCTCCCCCCTGGCCCCCATCCCTGAGCCACAGGCTGCTCACTGTTTAATAGACATGCCCCTACTCTGTATAGCGAGTAGTGGCATAATTTACTAATACTAAGTAATCTTTACTTAATATTAGTAAATTTTGCTGAAAGACCAATTCAGGTCTTTCAGCCTTTTAGTAGATAGCTCCCTAATACCGTGGGAATTAGGAGTTATCTACTTATTCATTCCTGTCATTACACTGACTGGCCAAGTAACTTACATTTTATATGAATGAATGTTACTTGATGTAAGTGTTGCAAATGCTTACAGCTGAATCCTGGCTATGTTTGTATACTTTTTATTTAAAATTGTATACAGTGTAACATTCTTCTTCTTCCACTGGGTAAGTATATTAGTACTTAGGCAATACCGTGCTTCGGAACTTCAGCAATTCGACACTTTGGAACTTCGGAACTTCGGCAATTCAGAACTCCGGCAATTCGGCACTTCGGCACTTCGGAACTTTGGCAATTCGGCACTTTGGCACTTCGTAAATTTGGCACTTTGGAAATTCGGTAATTTCAAAATTTCGGGACCTCTGTAATTCGGCACTTCGGCTATTCAGACATTCGGAAGTACCCGAATGTCCCGAAATTTGGCCGAATTCATATTCGGCCCGAAACGAATTGCACATGTCTAAGAATTACACCTTGACTGAGAGCAGGATACCCACCTGTAGGAGGGTTCCCCTGCTCACCCTTCATTTAATTGTCAGCATAGATCTTTAATTGTCAGCATAGATCTTTATGCTGACAATAAAATTAGCTCTACTGAGTAAAACCCTGTAGTACATATACGATCCCTCCCTTTACCTGTTAACAATCTTCAATGCTATGCTATTAATGTTAAGGATTGGTTAACAGTTAAGGAGAGGGCTCATATATGCACTGCAGAGTTTTAGTCAGGACAGCTAGCAGTAGTTACTGCTTATAGACTTGTAAACTCTGGCCTGAATACTGGAGGCATAGAGCGATTTCACTTCTTACAATAGGGGACACCAAGCTACTTTGGGCACCATAACCACTACAGTGTGCTGTATTAGATATGGTGCTTGCAGTGTTTCTTTAATACACATGTAGAAGAAATGTGTTGTTTATTTGCATATTCTGTTTTACTCTGTACAGCAGGTCCGTACTGGCCATCAGAGAAACCGGACAAATACCGGGTGGGTCTGTGATCTCCCCTGCAGGCCCATGCAGAGCAAGCAACAGCCAGTGTTTTTATATTTACAGCCAGATGGGAGATCAGAGGGGTACAGGAGGCTGTAATCTGCACCTCAGACGAGTGCAAAGTAATCCTTGCATGAGCTCTGTGGTTAAGAGTGGACAATCGCCTCAAGAGACGGGTGACATTGCAAGAGGAAGAAACGGGGATGGAGTTGAGGGAGACTCAGCTCTGGACTGTAGAAAAGCTACGTAAAAAGCTTATTTTTAAACTAAAACTAACCATACACTAGAACACGGTAGCAATAGGAATAGAGGTTTGTAACCCTAATTCTGTAGTGCTCCTTTAAAGCATTTTGTAAACCCTCTCAAGAATACACCATGCTATTAAAACCGATGTACTTGATTGAGAATGATGCAAAATGTACAGAAAAGAAAGAATGTGAATTCTTTACAGCATTCTATATAAATAGGACAAGAAATCCCATCATTACAATATTTAGGGAGACATAAGGCCCATCTTTTCATTCAAGTGATTCAATAAACATAAATATTTTATATCATTTTAATCATTTATGTGATGTTTTATCATGTAGTTCACCAACTTCTGGCAGCGTTCCTAAAGTAATCTTAGCCCAATCCCTTTGAGCAATTGCCTCCAGTTCAGTAATATTCTTGGGTTTGCGTGCTGCAACCGCTTTCTTCAAATCCCACCAGAGATTTTCTATGGGGTTCAAGTCAGGTGACTGATTGCCAATGTAGAATTTTCCAGGACTTCTTCTGCAACCAAGCCTTGGTGGAATTTGAGGTATGCTTGGGATCATTGTCTGGTTGGAAGGTCCAATGATGGGCAAGCTTCAGCTTCCTCATAGATGACATAATGTTTTCTTCTAGGATTTCCTGATACTTCAATTAATCCATCTTGCCTTCCACAGGCTTCAGGTTTCCAGTACCAAAATATGCAAAACTGCCCCAGGACATAACTGAGCCATCACCATGCTAAACTGTAGGCACAGTGTTCTTTTCAGCATATGCTTCATTCTTCTTCCTCCAGACATACCGCTGATCCATTGGGCTTAAAAGTTCCAGTTTTGTTTCATTGCTCCACAGTACAGAATCCCAAAATGTCTGTGGCATATTTATATGATTTTGAGCATATTGAAGATTACTTTTCTTGTGCTTTTTGGCCAGTAGTGGTGTACGTCTTGGAGTTGGCATCAGTGCTCAGTGAAACCTCAGTGCCTGTTGCCACCAAGTATTGCAGTTACTCAAGGGTTTTCACAACCTGCTTTCTCAGAAATCGGGGTGCAGCCATTGATAGCTTCCTTTTTCTGTCTAGGTAGTATAAACACTGTTCCTTAAACTTTGAATTTGCGAACTATTTATTTATAAAATATTTTACCTAGAAGGATACATTGAGATTTCTCTCGTTTTCAAGTATGTCCTGGGTCCACAAAACATTGCATTGATACGATAGGGTACAACAAAATACAAAACCAATATTAATAGACAATATATACAAAATTTAACACAGAACAGGTAGGAAATATATAATCAACCATGACAGGTGCATTCTGTTTTGAGATATGTAGAGAAGGATCTCTTAAAGGACTTTAGACCTGGGGAAGATTTGAAATTGTGCGGGATGTTGTTCCATAATTCAGGTGCTCTGTTGGAAAATGAGGATCAGGCTGCTTTCTTTTTTTATTGAGGTAGACTAAATAAAGTGCTGGTACTGGATCGGAGATTATAGAAGGTGGGAACAGCTGGGGAGAGCCAAATGTGTCTCTAAGAACATTCACTGCCTTTGCTATCTTTTTGTATGCTGTTCCTTGTTTGTGAAGGGCAGTGAAATTTTCTTTTAACTTTGTGGACCATTCTTTTGACCTATATTTCTAACATGCAGTCAAATGTGCCACTCATCAATCCCTTAGCCAGTTCAGGTATTTCAACTGTTCCAGCTCAAGCACACCTGGTGCAGCTAATGCAGCTCTTGATTAGTTGCATCAGGTGTGTGTGAGACAACACCTGTCTTCAATTTCTGTGTTGTTGTGAGGGGTTCTATTTAGGGGGTTGAAACACAAGTTGCATTTTCAGTTAAATTTGGGGAAAACACTTGAAGCATTTCTCTTTGTTGGAATTTGTTGGCGCTATATAAATAATAACATAATAAAAATGATTCATTGCGTTGGGCTATTTAAATTGCTTTTGTTTTGTTTGTTTATTGCAAACAGCTGAAAGTCTGTACATTTTGATAATAAACCTGATTTACAATGGGGGTTGAATTATATTGATTACAACTGTACCTTTTCTAATGTGCCTACTGATCACATATACTGTAATAACATCAGTTATAAAAAAATATTGTATTTGGCAGACTATTGCAGTAGGTGGAGCAGTAGCCTGCTTACATACAATACAGGTCACAGAATTACATAGTTACATATTATTATGTTATTATTTATATAGCGCCAACAAGTTCCGCAGCGCTTTACAATAGGTGGACGAACAGACATGTAGTTGGAATCAGACAAGTTGGACACACAGGAACAGAGGGGTTGAAGGCCCTACTCAATGAGCTTACATGCTAGAGGGAGTGGGGTAAAGTGACACAAAAGGTAAGGATAGTATTAGACTGATGACAGTTGCAAGAGAGGAATCAGTCGGGAGCTATTTACAGTTTAATTGATGCGCTTTTATGAAGAAGTGGGTTTTTAATGATTTTTTATTATTTTTTGAAGGAGTAGAGACTGGATGAGGAGGGAAGTGAGCTCCACAGGAATGGTGCAGCCCTCGAGAAGTCTTGAAGGCGAGCATCAGAGGTGGGAGTACGGACAGAAGATAGGCGTAAGTTACATAGTTACATAGGCTGAAAAAGAGACACGTGTCTATCAAGTTCAGCCTTTCTCACATTTGTTTTTGCTGTTGATCCAAAAGAAGGTAAAAACCCAGTTTAAAGTGCTTTCCAATTTTGCAACAAACTAGGAAAAAATCCTACTTGCCCCCAGAATGGCAGTCAGATTTCTCCTTGGACCAAAAAGCTGCTACCCACATATTAAAAATAATATCCTTTATGTTTTTCAAATATTCATCCAGTTGCTATTTAAACCTCTGTATAGACTCTGATAAAACCACCTCTTCAGGTAGATAATTCCACATCCTTATTGTTCTTACAGTAAACAATCCTTTCTTTTGCCTTAGACTAAATCTACTTTCTTCCAGTCTAAATGTGTGACCCTTGTCCTATATATTGTCCTGTTTCTGAATAAAATGAATTTTATTTTCTAGTTTTCCACAATTTTCTGCAGTTAAAGGCACATTCTAAGCACCTTAACCCCTTAAGGACACATGACATGTCTGACATGTCATGATTCCCTTTTATTCCAGAAATTTGGTCCTTAGGGGTTAAGGACATTGCTTCATTGCCCAGTGTTTTATAACAGCAGCGGTTAAAAGACCAGACTTATTATGCTCAACTTCAAAGTTTATTTTTTATGAACAGAAAACTGCGGTGAACTAGAAATCAGAAAGTCAAATTTTGACCTTGACAGACTAAATATGAAAATAGATTTCTTCCAAGTGATCTATTTTATTCTTATTTTTATAATTTACTTTAACTTTCATCACAATTTATTATTTATCAAACAACCATATATAATTATTATTATTATTTATTATTATTCAAAGGTAGGGAGGGAAAGATGTAGGATACTTGTAGTTTTCAGCCACAACCTCCTAAAAAGAAGATATTATGTGTCTGATGCTCTCTCATTGGCAAAGTGAATATTTTTTCCGTCTCATTTCATAAGCAATTTGATGAATTTCTACATTTCAATGGCAAAGATCTCATTTATTGGTATATTGTAAATTTACATCCCTTGCAACATAGACAACATTCAACTGACTTTGCTTCTCTATTGAAGTTGAAAAACAAACAAATTAAACCTCAACTCCGATGAAAATGTCTTCTTTTATTGCATCTGCTCAGTCATAGCAGGTTGATGTGTTTCTGAGTTCGGATGGGGGGGAGAGGAAAACTAAATTATTTATGCTGCTAGTTTTGCTCAATGGTTTTCAAACCCACTTTATATTACGCTCAAAATAGACAGCGTTTTGTCTGTTTTTTTCGTTGGAAAAGTTTGTTACACGGACATTCTAATAATCAACTTTTCAAATACTCATACCTTATATTCTTTAGCAGGTGATTCGAGGCCTCTTGAATTTTTATTTAAAAAAAAAATAAGTGTTTTTTTTAACTATTAACTATTTCACGATAAAGAAAACAAAGAAAAACACACTTTTATATTCAAGGAAATATCATCAAAGCAAACCTTGCCAGTAGCCTTGAAAATGTGTATATGCAAAATCACTTAATCCAAGAAACACGCTGGTGAATATCTAATACACATATGTAAAATAGAAAAAAGACCATAAAATCTAGTTGTAAATGATTAAAAACACATTTACCAATGGAAGAACAGACACACACTAGATGGTTAGGTAGTGATGTATCGACGACTGTCCCATATGCCTTTGTCTACAAAAGCCACAGATGGCGACGATTGCTACAAGTAAGTGGTTAATTCATTTTTTTAATTACTACTCCTTTTAATTCACAGGCCTAATGTCCACGTTCAATTAGATGAAAAGCCAACAGACGTACATCTTCATGATTCATTTTTTTCAACCTTGCACATGCCCTAGTGACATTGTGCATTTGACAATATTATTAACGGACCATCTGTTACACCTATATTAACATTAAGTATATCACAGTATAGTTTTTATATAATTTCACTCCAATGTATTCTTCCCAAATTCAGTGAATGGGTCTGCTTATACTCATTTGCTACAAGGAGTGTGACCTTCATCGGTTGTATGTGGGTTTTTGTCTCCTAGGCTAGCATCTGTAGATGTGATATCTAATGGATTTTTCGTGTATTGAATAGTAACATACCAATTATTGTAATTTTGTTTTAACAAATGAACACACTGGTGCAACATAATCAGTAATATATTTTGATTCAAGAATCAAAATTCTTGATTCGTAACTATATTTAATGTTCTTTCTCAGTCATAATTTTGATAACTTTCTCTTTTTTAATGTTAACAATTTGATATTCCCTGTACACATCATCATAACTACTTCATCGTACTCAGAAAAATCAGTCAACCTGCAATTGTTTTATGTAATTAAGATGGGTAATGCTTATCCCTCCTCCATAATCTATTTCTGTTTTTGAAACATAACGATAATTATCACAAGCAACTTAACCATTTCCAAGAAAGGTAAATGTTTGTACTAGAGGACTCAGAATTAAAGCAGCAATGTATTTGTATATTTTGAAAATTACCACCAAGTGAAATTATAGGAGACCGAGGGAGGAAAAGATATGGAGCTGTCAATGTGGGACTGTGAAATCTTCTATAGATAACCTTGCGCATGAGAAATAGGCAAAATAATGTATTACATTATATTACATCAGATGTGGTAATGGGTGGCTAATGAGAAACAGTGTAGGAAACTCCATATTTTGCCAAATTCTATAGGCAATTAGACTAGTGTATTTAGTAGTCTCTTTTTTGTCTCATGTATATATTTTGGTGGTGTTGGAATTTCACAGAAATACCAGGACAGTCCAAAGTAACTTTTGGCGCTAGATTGGAGTGACCGGCAGGAGGTTGGCTCACTGAGAGAGCACTTCCTGTCAGTCCGGCCGGGTACAGGAAACTGAAGCTCCTGTACCACGGTCTGTTCCGCTCGGCCACGCAGCAAGCATACACTTACACAGTGATTGCTAGATTGTCACCCACAAAAAGCAATGGAACCCCAAGATTTAAAACAATGATTCGATGTGCTGTCGTAAGGTAAGTGCCTCTAATTTTATGTGAAATGAATACAGTGAATATGTTATCAATAGTACATCTACATCAATTTATTTTCATTATAAAAGCTGATGCATTCTGTAGATGTTTGATATTTTGCGAATATTTCAAATGGAAATCGTTGGCAGACGATTATGATTTCTACATTCTATGGGTCATTGAATATATTCCCTTTCAGTTTATGGGATTCATATGATCCTGTGACTGAATCATGGCCAGTATCCCCCGGGCATTTAAATAAATTATATCACTCTAAGAGCACATCCATCCCATGTACTGCCAGGCAGCATTCTCAAACTGGAGGGGAGAAAGAACACTATGGGACAGGGGAGGAGGGGGAGAAAGAACACTATGGGACAGGGGATGGGGGGGGATAAAAACTATATGGGACGGGGGAGAAAGAACACTATGGGATAGGGGAGGGGGGAAGAAAGAACACTATGGGACAGGGGAGGGGGAGAGAGAACAATATGGGACAGGGGAGGGGGAGAGAGAACAATATGGGACAGGGGAGGAGGAGAGAAATAACACTATGGGACAGGGGAGGGGGTGAGAAATAACACTATGGGACAGGGGAGGGGGGAAGAAAGAACACTATGGGACAAGGGAGGGGGAGAGAGAACAATATGGGACAGGGGAGGGGGAGAGAAATAACACTATGGGACAAGGGAGGGGGAGACAGAACAATATGGGACAGGGGAGGGGGAGAGAGAACAATATGGGACAAGGGAGGGGGAGAGAAAGAACACTATGGGACAGGGGAGGGGGGGGAGAGAGAACAATAAGGGACAGGGGAGGGGGAGAGAGAACAATAAGGGACAGGGGAGGGGGAGAGAGAACAATATGGGACAGGGGAGGGGGAGAGAGAACAATATGGGACAGGGGAGGGGGAGAGAGAACAATATGGGACAGGGGAGGGGGAGAGAAAGAACACTATGGGACAGGGGAGGGGGAGAGAAAGAACAATATGGGACAGGGGAGGGGGAGAGACAACAATATGGGACAGGGGAGGGGGAGAGAGAACAATATGGGACAGGGGAGGGGGAGAGAGAACAATATGGGACAGGGGAGAGGGTGAGAAAGAACAATATGGGACTGGGGAGAGGGAGAGAAAGAACAATATGGTATTGGGGAGAGGGAGAGAAAGAACAATATGGGACAGGGGAGGGTGGGGGAGAAAGAAATATATGGGACAAGGGAGGGTAGGGGAGAAAGAAAGCTATGGGACAGGGAAGGGGGGTGAAAGAAAGCTATGGGACAGGGGAGGGGAGAGAAAGAACGCTATGGCACAAGGGAGGGGGGAGAAAGAACACTATGGGATGGGGGGAGACACTAGGGGGAGAGACAGAGCAACATTAAGGGGGACACTAAAGTACAAGGAAGGGAAGGGAAAAGGAGCACAGGTAGGGGGAACCACTAAAAGAGAAGGGAGAGGAACACTAAGAGGGGGGAAGGAACATTAATGGGAATGAGGGGCACTAAGAAACAGGTAAGGGGGGAAAGAGGAACACTAAGGTACAGGAAAGGGAAGGGAAAAGGAACACAGGTGCGGGGACCACTAAAAGAGAAGGGAGAGGAACACTAAAGGGGGGAGGAATATTAATGGGAATGGGGCGCACTAAGAGACAGGTAAGGGGGGGGAGGAACACTAAGGGACAGGGGAAGGAGAGGAACACTAAGAGACAGGGAAGGGAGGGGAGAGAAATACAAAGGGACAGGGAAGGGAGGGGAGAGGAACACTTAGGGACATGGGGGGGTTGGGGTGACACCATGAGTTACTGCACCGGGTGACACCAGCCCTAGTGACGATACTGTGTAACAGAGCAGCTTTAAACTTAAAATTCAGGTTTTGTGTGGTTCAGGGTCCTCACAATAAGTCTAGTGGCACACCAAACGTGATTGCAAACCATGTTGAGTAGCACAGCTAATCTTCTTTGAACGCAAAAAGTCAGTTAGTAGTACAGCCTGTTGCTCCTCTAGTTTTCTCTAATCTACCTGCAGAAGTATTTTCATCATATTGATGACACCTAATTAGTAATCACCGAGGCTACCTTTACCTTAATCTCTTAGACCAGTCACTCTCCTAGACATGTATACCTCCTAGCTTAGTTTATCTTGTTTTACTTTATTGTTCTGTTTTTGTAAAAAGTGCACCACTCATGACCCGCCATGTAATGTCTGTGTAATATCGCTTGTCTAATACCAATGAATGGATGTCACTCATTAGCATAAATGTACACTTTTTAAAAAAAGCGCAGCAGAACTTAACCGTTTATGCATATCTTTGTGGTAATACTTCATGTCAAATGCCTTATGTCATATTTTGTGCATGTATTTAACTCTGCGCTCCAAAATAAAGAATGTAAAAAAAATAAATAAATCATGTTTTAGGTTATTAATATCCAAAATATTACACACAAATATTATTTAATTGGAACATCAGCCACATCTTGAGCACTTTGTAATATATTAAGTAATTTTTAAAATACTGAAATGTAATGGTTAAGGGGAACCTATAAACAACCTGTTACAGCATTAACAAACACCTGTAGTTAAACAGATCTTATGTGTCTTTTCGACAAGCAGTGGCTGGGAGATGGTAGGGACGCAGTATTTGGTGGGAAGGCAAGAAGCAGAGACTACTATAAAGACAAGGAATCCAATTGCCAAAAGAACTGGTTCAAAGTAACATAATCTGTCAGTCTTTCTATCTGTGTTGAACTCTAGGTATTATATGGCAGACTAGAGGGGAATGGTATTATGGAAACAGTATTTTGAATTGTCATAAAGAGCTACGTTCTATGCAGTATATTCATGGTCAAAAGATACATATCGTTAGATTTGTGGATCTAGATAGTAATGGAAATATTGCCTCAGTCTACTAAATAACCTTTAAAAAAATCTTAATAAACTGTGTTAGGGTTTCAATAATTCTGAAGAAGAAAAATCACATTAACCGTTATTAACACACAGTCAAATTCCCAGCCATGTGTGCACTCTGGGGTTTGAAAGTCATGTCTCAATATTTGGAGTGGACACAAAATGATGGAGCCTAAACTGGACATAACTTCCCTGCATTGGACAAATTGAAGGACAGGGGAGGCAAGTGGCAGATGAAATTCAGTAAAGACAAATGCAAAATATGCACTTAGGGAACAAAACTAAACTGGCTAATTGCTGTAAATGGGATTGCACTGGGAAAATCAATTTACATATAATATAAGGCAATAGACTTCTCTACAGTATACAATGTCATGAACAACTGCAAGGACAAGCACAGAATTATCATGGCTAGGAGAGGGGATTTTCTAGCATGAAGACAATTTAAATTTACAAGTCTATAAATCTTTGCCTAAGATAAATATGTGGCGTCTATTGGAATAAACCAATAGTATGGACAGGACTCAGTGCAAATGGAAATAAAGTACGTAATAGCAATTAAAGATAATATCAATTGCACATGTATCAGCTAGTGAGGTCCTACCTCCCACAATATTCGGTAGGGGGAATCCAAACCTAGCTGAAATGTATATTATAGTAATGGTTCTACACCTTATATAGTGGGGAACCAGTACACATTAGGAATAAACATATAAAAACTTGAATTAAAAATATTGGCATCCAAAGAAGGGGTTACAATTCCTATGTCAATTATAGAGTGCGGCAGACAGTGTACCAAAAGAGTAATATTTATTAGTACAAATAAAACCTGTCAACAAAGCACACATCAATATAAAAGACTGTATAAAAAGGCAAAAGTCCCAATGAAACAAACAATGGAAATCAGGTTTAACAGACCGGGGGTCCAGGGGTGAAATGGTCACTCTCTTGCCGGCCGGATAGGAGTGAGTCCTGACCTCCTCGTGCTGCTGTTACACTGTATCTCCGCCGCGTGCGTTCCACTGCGGCTCCGGATGCGTTCCAGTATGCTGCTTCAGGGATCGATTGCGCTATGCCGCCTGACGCGTTTCGTGATCGACAATCACTTCATCAGAGGATGGCATCCGTGATCCCTCATTCCATTAAATACTCTTGAGTCTGCTAGACTTATTCAGAAATTAACCCCACATTTGGAACATGAATCAATTACGATGTGTTTGGATCAGATAAGCACACTGTTAAGTGGACACAAAATAACTGGTGAATTGACACAAATGTGAATAAATAAATACATATAAGAATACAAAATTACAGATCTAATGCATGTAAATCATCTTACATAATAAAATACTAACATACATGAATTATTAAAAACCTATTATAAAAACTTGCAGGAGAAAAATCATGAAAAAAAGACTGTTACAATTTAAAACATTCTAAAAAATCTCGCTATAAAAACTAGTAAGGAGGTATGTTAGATGCTATCAAGCTATACAGCATAAAGTTGCTAATGTGTACTGGTTTCCCACTATATAAGGTGTAGAACCATTACTATAATATACATTTCAGCTAGTTTTGGATTGCCCCTACCAAATATTGTGGGAGGTAGGACCTGACTAGCTGATACATGCGCAATTGATATTATCTATCCATTTTTTAATTGCTATTACGTACTTTATTTCCATTTCCACTGAGTCCTCTCCATACTATTGGTTTATTCCAATAGACACCCAGTAATTTCTATTCTAACCCCAGGTGGTGTTTTTTTGGGGGACAGTGATACAGTGGTGGTGGTGGTCATTGTTTGGTCTCAAATTTCATGTAAGGAGGTAATTATACCATCTACTGGTACTTACCCACCATACAGCCACTCATTTGTTTTAAGATAAATATGTGCTGAAAGTAACCGAGCCCTGCAGAAACACCTAAGCAGAGACTGGGCCCCAACATAACAGCATTGATTAGCAACACCCAGTACTCACAAGGAACCAATCCCTACAGAAAAGCCTAAGCAGAGGTATCATTTCTACTCTGTACTACTTATTGTTTCCCTTTATATCTTAATTTAAAATTGTGTTTTATCCCACCTCCCTCCCTATAGTCTCACTGCTTAATTGATAACTATTATATCTCCCATCCTGATCTTCAGTTTTGTAAAGTTAATGTATTTATAGTCTTGTTATTTTATGCTCATTCTTTATGAATTTCACCTATCTGATCCTTCATATATTTTTATCCCATATGTTATCTCCTCTGGTTTTTCATCTCATTACCTCAATATCTCCATGTCTCCCCACCCATAATGGTGTTGTTTTGTTCCTAACCCCAGACTTCATATTTCAGACGGGGCACCTAATACCAGCATTGATTATCAACACCCAGTACTCACAAGCCACCAAGCACTGCAGAATCACCAGAGCAGAGGTATCATCTCTGGAAGGCTGCCACCCCACCCTACCCCATGGTCATTACCATACTTATAAATAAACCAAAACACACCAATCAAGTCAGTAAACCTCTTCTCACATGAAATCCCTCTGTTAACATACTGCATCCTTATTCATGGTTTAAACACTCATAGGTATGTCTATGATTACATATGTGCATGTGATGGACCCTCCGTCAATCGATGCTCCTAGTGCTTACCAAGGACCATCAGTACCATACCAGACACCATAAGCACTGCAGACCCCACGAACCGCCGCAGCTTGGTTGGGGTCTCACCGTCTCCTACCCACCCTGGACCAAAGACTTACCCACAACCCAAGACACTCTGAATGTAAAAGTGGTGGTTTAGGGTTTCTCCTCTCACCTCACTGCTCCTTCAAACCTCTACACACACCCCCTTCCCTCTCTTACTCGTCATTTGAAATTAATTTGATTCGCCTCTTTAAACCCTTCTTTGCTAACGTTATTGCTGTTATTTATCATCCCCTTGGTTCCTTCACCTCTTCTTTGACTACTTTGCTGCCTACCTCTCACACCTCACCCCTCTTTCAGTCCTTACATTGGCTTCCTGTATCCTATAGGAGTCAATTCAAAGTGCGAGCTCAGACCTATAAAGAACTGAACAATTCAGTTTCATGAGGAAATTCAATGAAAAGTAATGATTTATATGATGAAACAGTGGTTATATCAAACCACATAGGTGCAGACAAAAATAAAAAATCCAAACAATGACAAATGCGATATGCAATGCGATATCCATGACTATGGATAAAATCCCAAATGTACTCAGTAAAGAGAGCACCATTATTGCAAGTGATATTGCATTGTGACATTATAATTATGGAAATAAGGAATACCATGAGTCCCCAAATTAAAGTCTGATCTATATAAAACACCAAACACATTGCAAAGAACAAGGAAGGTCAGAAGCTAGTCAGAAGAAATTGACCTCTGATTGTGTGTCTATATTACATTGTCTAAGTCTACAACAACCTCGTCAAAAACATACTGTAGAGACAAAACTCAGCTGAAGTAACAATATGCCTTGGAAACAGAGTGGATACAAAATAGCAGTATATATTGTTCTCATTCAAGAAGATTTTACTTGAGTCACTTAACTGCGGAAGAAGCTCTTTTAGTGGAACTGTCCAGTTTTCCCTCCAAGCTTACTCTTCCCCTCCATTTTTATATGTTCATTTGTGTGGACTTTTCATTTGTTTTAGTCACTTTGTATGCATCTATGTGGTCTGACCTCTACTGTGCACAACCAATCTTACTTCAAATAAATCATCGCTCTGGAGAAACTTACAGTGTATAGAACTCCACCTATGTGTGCTTGGGCGTTATAAACAGTATGCCCAAGTTCACAGAAGTAGAGCGAACTGATAGCTCTATACATTGTAAGTGTATCTCCTCTTCTTTTTTTATTTTCAACCCACTATTTGACATCCTACATTATATACTTGTTGTATTATCTCTGTCGTGTTGCAATCTGTAATATGCACCAAAACCATTTTTAATGTCCCATTGCTGAAGAAGGAAACTCCTCTTTATCCTTTAAATGCAACAAAGGGTCTGATTACCACGTATGAGACATATAAACAGGACGTGGTATATCCCAGAATGCACATCACGGACACATTGAATGCATTAATGTACGTTTTGGGCCTGTATGTGATAGCCAATATCGTTACACACCCCATTGATGCCTGTCTGTAGTTATCCCTTTAAAAAAAATGGTAAATCCAAAAATCTTGAGAAAAACTTACAAAAACAAAAATTGATTGGATACAGATTCAACCGAGTCTGTGTAACTCATATAATTTTATTATATTTAATTACCCATTAATATAAACCCCAATTCCTTTATTTACATATTTATTTAAATCATGTTTAATAAAAAAATCACCACTGAAGTATAACATTAGTATTATTACATCTTATATCAATGATAACAATAATATTTATACTGATAATGATAATATTAATAAAAGTCGTGGCTTGGGCAATGGGAAGAGCGAGGTAATCAATTTGCAAAATGATGGTCACAGGGCCGGCATAATTTGGCAGCCGTTTTATCTGAATGATTGATCAGCTCTGCTGGTCGAATCAGCTCTACTTCATCTACCAAGAAGAATTGCACTTTTATTTTTACATCAACAATGAAACAAAGTGAAGGCATTTCAAGGACGTTTAAACAGTGGCAGGATGACAGAAAGCAATAGCTCGCACCAAACACTGTTCATTTCTCATATTTTGGGCTTTTACTGTACGTCAGCACAAGGACCTAAAAAACAGCTTAGTGCTATTAGCGTGCTGCTTCTTAAAATGCAATCTTTGTCAGAACCATGAAACTCTATTTACATAAAATGAATATTTATTGCGGAATTTAATATTTTAGTCTGAATATATGTGGCCTTCAGTTGTTTTTTTTATTCATGCTTAAACAAATGCTAAAAAAGAAGAAGGGAATTATAGAAAAAAAAAAGGGGACTTATAAGCGATATTCAGGGTCATGCTTGTTTGTTAAACTTATGCCTGTTCTAAGATTTATATATTTTTTTACTCTTTTCACCTAATTTAGCCTAAAAGATCCAAGTAATGACATATGTTACAGTACCATTTAAATGTCCTCATGATTCTATCATTTTTGTAGCGGAACTGCTATACATGTAGATGCAAAATTATTTAAAATTAAACAACATAATGACTTGGTGCACAGCTTATGTTGCTAGTCTCAGGATGCAGCAGCTCAACTTTATCTCAAGCCATTTAGAAGTGGTTTGACAGAAACAAGCCTTCTCCTAAGCCGCATTGATGATGCAGAATTAGGAGTCTTCACTTCTGCATTATCAATGTCAACTTTATTCAGCCTCGACGGGAACGATAGGCTGAGTGCAGTTGGCTAACCAGCCCTCAGTTACAGCCATGCAGTTTGGACAAAATGTACCCAGACATTGTGGAGGTGTTAAAGAAACACTCCACTGCCCAAATACAAAATAAATAAAAATCAATGTTTAGTAGATATACTCCAAATGATAATGTGCATGCATTTAATTTTTCTTTCTTTTTTTTTTTTTTTAAAAATGTGCAGTGAAATTTAAACTCCGCTTGCAAAAACTGCAGAGCTTTTGTCTGCTGCCTTTCCAAGCCCTGCTTTTCTTCCCCATCACAGACCTTCTGTTACTGTCCAATCACAGACTTCCCAGTGCAACTCAGTGAGAAGTCCTTGCAAGGCAGGTGTTCTGGGCATTTGCTGCCTCTTGCGTTTAACACCACTGAGCTAAACAAACCAGGAAGCAACAGAACGTGTAGTCTGCTTGAAAGCCGGTGGAAGGGAGGTTGTAACCAGGTTAATTTATAAAAGTGTACATTTATTTTGAAATCTGCATGTTTTGTAACATAAAGCTTCTCAGCAAGCTAAAGTATGTTAGGGTTCTGGAGTGTCCCTTTAATTATGCATCATCAATACGGATGGTTACGTGGTGTTGGGGAAAGCCTCACATTTTGTCAAACCACTTTTGCCTCTAGGCAAAATATGAGAACAAGACTATGTTGTAGTGATTATGTTGCTAGAGTGCATTGTACTGGGCTTTATTGGAGTATAACACCTTACTAAGTGTATGATGTCACCTGTAACATGAAATTAATTTAATAATTTTAATTAAATCAAAACTTTGATCTAAAAATGTAGATCACTGCACAAGTATTTTAATAACGATACAAAATCACCGGGTCATAATGTAAAGCAATAGCCCCTTAAGCCTATGTTTATAGTAACCCTAATCCTAAACTAGCCCTAACCATTTAAAGTAAACTTAAAACCCTAGTCATCTAAATCTAACTGTAACCCTTCCCCTAACTCTCTAACTCTAATTGTAACCCTAACCTTAAGCTTCTAACTCGAATCCATAACCCCCTAACCCGAAACCTAACTTTAACCCTAAAATTTGTTGGCCAAACTGACTTGATACTCGTAATTCTAAAATTAATAGACTTGGAGGTTTCTTTTCAACCGAACTGCAATTCAGCCAAATTTGGACCAATCAGGCGATCAGCAGAATTCCCGAACTCCAAATTAAAATATACTCAAATTAAAGACTAAGCGAAGCATGCAATGCTGAATATAATTTATGGGGAAACATAGATGATTGATGGCTAGAGGACAGTCACTGTTCGTAACTCTGTTGGTATTCACAGATCAAGTGAGAATTGAGCAACAGATGGAAAAGAGGAGCGGTAAAAATAAAACCCCTTTATTTGTATATTTGTATAATATGCATTTAATAAATATATATTAAAAATAATATAATTTTGCAGCACACTGATTGGCCAATTTTTTTAAACTTTTTTGTTTGTTCTTCGGATCTGGTTGTCAAATCGACATTCGGCCACGCTGCACTGACATCTGCCGGAATTTTGAGTGTTTCCCCATAAATTTTCAATGTTAAAGGGACACTCCAGGCACCCAGACCACTTCTGCCCATTGGAGTGGTCTGGGTGCCAACTCCCACTACTCTTAACCCTGCAAGTGTAATTATTGCAGTTTTTTATAAACTGCAATAATTACCTTGCAGGGTTAACTCCTCCTCTAGTGGCTGGATCATAGCACAGGAAACCTGTGCTAGAGCGTCGCTGGACGTCCTCATGCTGTGTGAGGACCTCCAGCGTCGCTCATTTCCCCATAGGAAAGCATTGAAATGCATTTTCAATGCTTTCCTATGGGGAGCGCTAATGCGCATGCGCGGCATTAGGTCTCCCTGGCCGGTTGGATCAGTCTCGCCCACCGGCCGACGCAGTCAGAAGGAGGAGTGGCGCGGAGGGAGAAGCAGCGACGTGGGACATCGTTGCTGCCTCAGGTAAGTTACTGAAGGGGTTTTCACCCCTTCAGCAACCGGGGATTGGGGGGTGGGAGGGACAGGGAACCTGCAGTGCCAGGAAAATGGATTGTTTTCCTGGCACTGGAGTTTCCCTTTAAGATTCAATTAATTTGCAGAACCGGAATTTTTGGGTGAGTATTTGTAATCTTGCGGACTGAAAAAAACCCCACGATTTATATTGCAATTATCATGAAATACACATAGGTTAATAAAGTATATTAAAAAATATCAATATATTAAAAAGTGCAGTGCATCAGTGTTTTTCACTACCATAAATGCAGCCTTCCCTATGTATTCTATAACAGTTAACATAAATGATCATTCAACTTACTGGCAAAATGCATTGCTTAGAAAACGTTAATTCGCTTTGGAAATATCTACGGTGTCCAAAGTATATAAACGGGTGACAAAGTTCTAAGGTGGATTCTAAGTTCCATAAGGCAGATTTAACTAACTGCAACAAACCATAAAATCTGGAAGGTGCTAAAATTAGTTTGGCAGCTGCTCAGTGCAGAGGCATAATATATGCCAAGTACAAGGATTTGGAACATGTTCCAAGTTCTTCTAATCGTTATTTTATTCAAACTTAAACACACATAGTTATCACAAGCAAATTTAACTACTTTACTCACTTAGATCACAAAGAACATTTGGACCAAATTTATTATTACGGGGATTTGCTGTGATTACCTGTTCTAAGGAGTTCTTTTAATTCATTTTTTTTTTAAAATATAACAAGCATAACATGCCAACCTACTATAAAATAAGGACAAAACAAACTGTAGTACCATAGGTTCAATGGCTCCTACAAAAATTACAATTATATAAATGTATGCTATCTTAATATATTTGTTTACCCATTACAGAAATATTGGAGGATACAAATATTGACTTACAATATTTTAAAATGATTCAGAATTTTTAGTGAAAAAAGCAAATGTTATTTTTTGTCACATATAGTGAGTATGACAAAATCTGAGTATTTGAATAAACCCGTTGCTAGGTTTGATTCTAAAAATTCCCAAAATTGGCCAATGTTTTAAAAAAATATTGACTCTATGTGGGCTCAACAATATGCAGTAAGTACACTTTCCTGGCTAAAACCATGTCGATGTACTATATAGGACATTACAGGCTAACGTCACAATACCTGTCCCTTGCAGTGCCATGCGATCACGGAAATTATGTCTCTTCTGTGTTCTGTTGCACAATATCTCATCCCTTGCTTCCTGGTATCTCATCATGACGTCATATTTGACATGGAACCCAACCATTAGTCTCCTTTTATAAGGTCAGCCTGTGAGGTGCTTTTTGATGATGTGTACACACTTGTGATATCATCTCTTTTTGTAACCAATCACAACCCATACTGGTTATATATTCTTCCTGGTTGTCCTTGTTTCCATGCCCTGTCGTGGTTTCTGTTTAACCCTTTAAGACCGGAGGGCGTACTATTACCTCCTTTTTAAAGCGGCTCTAAACGCCGCAGGGCGTAATAGTACGCCCCTGCTGGCTGAAAATCAAATTAAAATAAGTTAAATAAGTTTAAAAAAAAAAAATATATATATATATATACTTAGATCATATATATATATTATATATATATGATCTAAGTATATATATACACATATACACACACACACATACACTGTCTAGGTGTATTTTAATATTAATATATATATATAATTATATATATATATATATATATATATATATATTAATATCAAATTACACGTAGACTGATACTGATTAAATATATATATAATTATTGTTATATATATTTATATATAATATAAAAAAATATGTAAATACGTAAAAAAATAAAATTAAAAAAATAATAAAAAATAAAATATTAAAAAATATATAGATGTGTTTTATTTCATTCTAACTGTATTGTGATATTAATATATATATATATTTATATCAAAATACACGTAGAACGAAATAATATATATATCTATATACATAAATATATACGTATATATCACTATATATATACCTACCGGTATATATAAATAAAAATATGTTAAAAAAATTATATATATATATATATACGTATATATACACATATGTATATATATACATATATTAATTCTACACATATATTTATGTAATAATTTTACATAATTAGATATCCTAATTAATTACAATTAGCGGGACCTGCCTGACAACCCATGCCGAAAGTATAGGGAATTGAATTTGCTAGCACTATATTTAACCCTATAACTTATCAAGACACCATAAAACCTGTACATGGGGGGTACTGTTTTACTCGGGAGACTTCGCTGAACACAAATATTAGTGTTTCAAAACAGTAAAATGTATTACAACGATGATATCGCCAGTAAAAGTGAAGTTTTTTTGCATTTTTCAGGCACAAACAGCACTTACACGGATGATATTATTGCTGCAATACTTTTTACTGTTTTGAAACACAAATATTTGTGTTCAGCGAAGTCTCCCGAGTACAACAGTACCCCTCATGTACAGGTTTTATGGTGTTTTAAAAAATTACAGCGTCAAATATAAGGCTTGTGTTTCATTTTTTTCACATTAAAATTCGCCAGATTGCTTACGTTGCCTTTATGACCCTATGGTAGCCCAAGAATGAAAATTACCCCTATTATGGCATACTATTTGCAATAGTAGACAACCCAAGGTGTTGCAAATGGGGTATGTCCAGTCTTTTTTAGTAGCCACTTAGCCACAAACACTGGCCAAAATTGGCGTTTTTTGCATTTTTCACACACAAACAAATACTAACGCTAACTTTGGCCAGTGTTTGTGACCAAATGGCTACTAAAAAAGACTGGACATACCCCATTTGCAATACCTTGGGTCGTCTACTATTGCAAATGGTATGCCATTATGGATGTCAACAGTGGCGGCTCTAGACTTTGTGAGGCCTTAGGCGAAACTCAAACATGAGGCCCCCACTAACACCTAAAGTTAAAAATAGGGGTTGCATTGTGTGTATAAGGTGCTGTTGTTTTATTTAAGGACAAGCTTGCAACGCTGGATACAGAGAGCTAGTCTCTGTATTCATCGTTCAGAGGCTTGCTGTGTTGCGGCTCCCTGTGCCGCTGCATTATGATCTCTCTTTGTGACTGTAGTTATGGCATAATATGCAAACTAACTTAATTTGCAATAAACTAATTTAATTAGCAATTATGCCAATCGTTTATACATGACTGAAGGGTATGGTTACATAGCCTTGCAGTCGTGTATACATAAGTGCCGGTGTATGTATATATGACTGTATCTGACATTGTCTACCTATGTGTGACAGGGTTTAGTGTGAGTGTTGCACAGTTGGAGTACAAGATTGTAAGGGTTTATGTAATAAGGTGAGTGTGGCAGGGTGAAGGGGGTGAGTGGGACAGACTGATAGAGGATGAGTGACAGGGTTGGGAGGTAAGTGTGACTGTGCAAGAGAAGGTGAGTCTGACAGGGTTGATGGGGGGTTAATGCGATAGGGTAGGTGTGGCAAAGCAAGGATTTTGGTATGGTTGTAGTGGGTGAGAGTGATAGGATTAGGAGGGGTTATGTGAGTTTGGCTGGGTTTAGGGGCGACAGTGTGTGGGGACTGAAAGTGTTTGGGAATGGTGATAGTGACAGGGTAGTGGGGTGGTAGGGTGGCTGTGACAGGGTACGGGGTGGTAGGGGGCAGAGGGTGGTAGGATGGCTGTGACAGGGGGTGGCAGGAGGGCAGTGACAGGGTACGGGGTGGTAGGGAGCAGAAGGTGGTAGGGTGGATGTGACAGGCCAGGGGATGGTAGGGGGCATAGGATGGTAGGAGGGCAGAGGGTCGCTGAGCAGAGGGTGGTAGGGTGGCTGGGGCAGAGGGTGGTAGGGTGGCTGTGGCAGAGGGTGGTAGCGTGGCTGGGGCAGGGGTGGTATGGTGGCTGTGGCAGAGGGTGGTGGGGTGGCTGGGGCAGTAGAGTGGTAGTGGCAGAGGGTGGCTGGGGCAGAGGGTGGTAGGGTGGCTGGGGCAGTAGGGTGGCTGGGGTGGCTGTGGCAGAGGGTGGTGGGGCAGGGGTGGTAGGGTGACTGTGGAAGAGGGTGGTGGGGTGGCTGGAGCAGTAGGGTGGCTGGGGCAGAGGGTGGTGGGGTGGCTTGGGCAGTAGGGTGGTGGGGTGGCTGGGGCAGTAGGGTGGTGGGGTGGCTGGGGCAGTAGGGTGGTGGGGTGGCTGGGCAGTAGGGTGGCTGGGGCAGAAGGTGGTGGGGTGGCTGGGGCAGTGGGGTGGCTGGGGCAGTAGGATGGTGGGGTGGCTGGGGTAGTAGGGTGGCTGGGGCAGAGGGTAGTGGGGTAGCTGGGGCAGAAGGTGGTGGGGTGGCTGGGGCAGAAGGTGGTGGGGTGGCTGGGGCAGTAGGGTGGCTGGGGCGGAAGGTGGTGGGGTGGCTGGGGCAGTAGGGTGGTGGGGTGGCTGGGGCAGAAGGTGGTGGGGTGACTGGGGCAGTAGGGTGGCTGGGGCAGAGGGTGGTGGGGTGGCTGGGGCAGAAGGTGGTGGGGTGGCTGGGGCAGTAGGGTGGTGGGGTGGCTGGGGCAGAAGGTGGTGGGGTGACTGGGGCAGTAGGGTGGCTGGGGCAGAGGGTGGTGGGGTGGCTGGGGCAGAAGGTGGTGGGGTGACTGGAGCAGTAGGGTGGCTGGGGCAGAGGGTGGTGGGCTGGCTGGGGCAGAAGGTGGTGGGGTGGCTGGGGCAGTAGGGTGGTGGGGTGGCTGGGCCAGTAGGGTGGTGGGGTGGCTGGGGCAGTAAGGTGGTGGGGTGGCTGGGGCAGAGGGTGGTAGGAAGGCAGGGTAGGGAGAATGAAGCAACAATACCTTTTGATGAACTGTTTCCCTGGTGGTCCAGTGGGCGGTAAAGGTTTTATCCCTGGTGGTCCGGTGGGCTCCCTTTACGGTCTGCAGCTCCGCCGGGTGCAGAGCTGCAGACCACGTGGTAAGTTTAGTCTCGCGATCTCAGCCAGTCAGAGCGTTGCCGTGGTAACCCGCGGCAACGTTCTGATTGGCTGAGATCGCGAGACCCACTCAGTCTGCAGCTCTGCACTCGGCGGAGCTGCAGACAGGCTGGCTCTCTCCCGGGCAGGCATAGGAGGGGCCTCGCACCCGGCGGCATTAAGAGCAAGCCGCCGGGCCCCCTCCTGTGTCGGGTCCTCGGTCTCTGACCGAGGACCCGATCTGTCACACTGCCCTAAGGCGATTTAGGCGGCCGCGAGGCCCCCATCAGCGCGAGGCCTTAGGCGGCCGCCTAAATCGCCTAATTAGAGAGCCGCCTCTGGATGTCAATTTATTTCCTGGGCTACAGTCTCAAAGGCAACGTAACCAATCTGGCGAATTTCAATTTCAAATGTAACACGCTATATTTGACCCTGTAACTTCCCAAAACACCATAAAACCTGTACATAGGGGGTACTGTTTTACACGTGAGACTTTGCTGAATACAAATATGTGTATTTTATTGCAGTAAAAGCAAACAGTATTATGACATTGACAGTTAAAATGTCATGTAGAACTAAAAAAATAAAAAAATCTTATTTTCTCCCATTTTTTTTCATATTAAATTATGTTTCATAGCTAAATATTTGATATTAAATGAAAGCCCTGTTTCCCCTGAATAAAATTATATATAATAAGGGGGGGTGCAATATAATGTGAAAGAGGTGAATTACAGTTGGACAGACATATAGCGCAAATGCCAGGTTTTGTTTACATTTTGTTTCGTTCACAACTTGTACATTTGGCTGCGGTCTTATGGGGTTAAACAAGAGTGTGTTTTTGTCTATACTTAGCTGTTTTTTGTTTGTTTTTTACTTTGGCTTCAATGATTATTTGTGCTCTCTGTTATCCTGACCTTAGCTTGTTTCTCGTTTCCGTGTACCTCTGTTATGCTTCACCTGTGTATTGATCATGTCACTGCAGTCTCGCTGCTCAATTGCTGCTCTATTCAGAAATAAAAAAAAAATTGCTATTCAGAAATAAAAAAAAACAATTATATCAATTTACACATTTGTGTTTGTTTTATTTATTTGCTAACCCTTCACATGGGATGCAGATGCAGTGTTGTGACTCTGGGACCAAGGATGGATAACATGAAACAATAGGTTTATTATATCTCCTTATAGACCATGTTTATATATTTGTTTAGTATCCATACATATTTAAACAATGTGTACCGACCCATTGTATTAACAATGTACAGTATCCACTGAGTAATACCTCCTAAATAAAGTGTCACATAAATTAGGGTAAATAAACTTTATTAGAAATAGTGAAAAACACCAGAGCATAGTGTAGGGCAGGTGAAAACCTGCACCTAGTAAAAAGCTTGGGCAGAGCCTAAAGGTCACCTAAAATTACCGTATATATATATAGTGGGAGCACAAAAATTAGTGGAGTATATAGTATATACTTAAAGATAATCACTAAATGGCATCCCTTGGAGCAAAATGATATAAAGTGTAATTTGGTAGCCTCAAATAAGGTCTCAAAAAGACAGGATGGAGGGAATACTAGAAGTGTGACAGTGGTGGTGGTACCACAAATAGATATGGCAATAGGTCACAAGGATAGGGGTAGGTATTAAATATTAGGTCCTGATAAGCCACAACAGACGATACTGAGGCTATCCTGTAGCATAACCAACACCCCAATAAAGAATAATAGGTTGTAAGGGAGCTGTATCCCTTGCAATTCCAAAGTTAGAACCCAAATTGGAGTGCAGGAAAGTAGCAGTGCGTCAAGGACAGCCAGAACCTAGTTGCCCTAAACTTGCTATCTAAAGAGAGCCACCACTGACTGCTGCTTCAAGGCAGCCTAGCAAAAATCCCTCCAAACTAAAGAAAAAGGACGCATGGATAGCGTCCAAACAGCCCAAGTATCAGATAGAGTAAATGCACAGAATAAAGTTTAGTGAAGAATCATAGCGTCGGCTAGAGACTGCTCAAATACAGTAAATGCACAGAATAAAGTTTAGTGAAGAATCATAGCGTCGGCTAGAGACTGCTCGACGCGCGTTTTGGCGTGTTAAAAACGCCTTTGTCAAGAGCAACCGGCAAATACAAACAAACCCGCTTAAATACAAGTTCAGGCCCGCCCCTTATCGTAAAGCCGCCAATCAGAATACCGGCAGTCCGGAGATTGACACCAACGTCATCCGGAGGTTCAACCAATCGTGAGCGGTGGGCGGGGTAATGTTGCATTCGTACCGCGAGTTGTAATAGAGCAGGTACGGAAGCAGAGGGGGGACACACTGAATAGCTGCGCAATAACATATGCATGTTACGAAAGAAGTGAAACAATGTAATAAGTCAGATGAAAGTACTGACTGTATCGATGATCAAATCGGACACTTGCATAGTTGAATAGTCTATTCAATGACATTGTTAAGTCAGGATATCCAGATGTTGACTCTCTTTTGTACCTACTCCATCTTTCGATAGATTCACTTGGATTAAAGATTTACATCTTTTTGTACGTAAATTGGCGCTACATAAGTTTCACGAGCTAAATAAAGAAAAAAGGGCACGCTCTTTAGGACTGTCCAATACGGACATTGACTGTCTGAACACCTTGATTTCCCTTCTCGATGAGAGTGAAATTCAATCATTATCGGTCCAAACAAATTTGAAACCTAAAAGCCGCTTTACTCCCAATTTTGCAGCGTTCAGAAATATTGATCTCTTTCTTGAAGCTGTTAAAAGTGAGATAGACGGCATTGACTGTAAACTTTTCCGCTCTTTTCCGAGTGACAATCTGTCTAGAAGAGAACAAACTGCCCTAAAAACACTAAGGGAGAACGATAAAATCATTATCAAACAGGCACTTTATTCTGTGCATTTACTGTATTTGAGCAGTCTCTAGCCGACGCTATGATTCTTCACTAAACTTTATTCTGTGCATTTACTCTATCTGATACTTGGGCTGTTTGGACGCTATCCATGCGTCCTTTTTCTTTAGTTTGGAGGGATTTTTGCTAGGCTGCCTTGAAGCAGCAATCGGTGGTGGCTCTCTTTAGATAGCAAGTTTAGGGCAACTAGGTTCTGGCTGTCCTTGACGCACTGCTACCTTCTTCACTCCAATTTGGGTTCTAACTTTGGAATTGCAAGGGATACAGCTCCCTTACTACCTATTATTCTTAATTGGGGTGTTGGTTATGCTACAGGATAGCATCAGTATCGTCTGTTGTGGCTTATCAGGACCTAATATTTAATACCTACCCCTATCCTTGTGACCTATTGCCATACCTATTTGTGGTACCACCACCACTGTCACACTTCTAGTATTCCCTCCATCCTGTCTTTTTGAGACCTTATTTGAGGCTACCAAATTACACTTCATATCATTTTGCTCCAAGGGATGCCATTTAGTGATTATCTTTAAGTATATACTATATACTCCACTAATTTTTGTGCTCCCACTATATATATATATATACGGTAATTTTAGGTGACCTTTAGGCTCTGCCCAAGCTTTTTACTAGGTGCAGGTTTTCACCTGCCCTACACTATGCTCTGGTGTTTTTCACTATTTCTAATAAAGGTTATTTACCCTAATTTATGTGACACTTTATTTAGGAGGTATTACTCAGTGGATTTGAGTTCCCACTTGCTATTTTGCTAGGGGATCTCTCTTTCCACTTTCTTATCTTTTGACTATTATTCCTGGGGTTAAGCCCCTTATACCTCCTGTAACCCTTTTTTTGGGTATTGGTGGTGGATTTTTTCCACCTCCTATTCCCTCTCTCTTTCTCTAATGTACAGTATCCATATGCACTTTTTTTTTTTTTTTTTTAATTCTTTATTTTTGGGTGCATGAATGTACAAGACAGCTTACCCTGCCACAATAGCGTGTGTAAGCATAAACATAACACAACAATAATAATACAATGATGGCATTTTGAGCAGTGCACATTTTTGTATATGGTTATAGAAAGGAAACTTGAGTCAACATTGCTTGCTCGTTACAGTTACAGTTCCTAGCGAGAACTACGCTAAAACGTTAGCTTGGCTGAATAATAAGATCTGTTAACATAGTGTGAGGAAAAAGGAAAAATGAAGGGAACAGTCATCAGTGTTCATCAGTGCTAGGCTAGATATATTAGTGACGTTAAAACAATTGTAATGTGGTATTGCGCTGCGCTGCGTGGTCATAGGTGGCCTGTGTGCGTGGATTATACAGGGGTTGGTACTCTTGTGTGGGCTATTTGAGAACTACGCATTTTACTGTGGTTGAGACCCGTTATACACAATTTTGATGCCGGTGACACCTGCAGATTGTTCAGCATGTGTAAGCTAGTACTAACTCAGTAGTACCAGGCCACATTTAAGCTTTGATCCTTATAGGTATAGCATTTAGTGCTGGGTGAAGTTGTATTACTACGACTATTATCTAATCCTCGGGGTAGTAAATGAATCAAGGAGTGTAGGTGGCGCTTGCATGAGATCCTATCCAGGCTTAACTGTTAAGCGAGGTGGAGGACATTACAGACATGTAGCAGCAGTCTCACGGCTGCACGTTATATTGTTAAAGCAAGTGATAGCAGGTTCAAAGATTGTGAGGCAGCGGTGTCTACAGTTAGACAAGCTAAGTAGGTAGCGAGTTACACACGTGGTAGGGATAGTAATAACACTATCTATACATTCTTAAGCTAGGTACCCTGTGAATACTCGTATAGCCGGCATATGCACCTTTCACATTCTCTTCAGGATAAGTGCTGTACCGTACGTATATGAAATATGTCAGTAGGTAGGTAAGAGTATTGTGGTGCGTAAAGCAAAGTGGTACCTCTGTTAAGATACAAGGAAGAAGAAAAAATGCATACTCCAATCTGAACCTACGTGTATGTTTCACCTATTAGTGAAGTGCTCGCAGAAAAGTTAGGCAGTGCCTTATTAGAAAAGGCATGCATTGTGGAGCTAGAAAAAAGAGGAAAATTAATCAGAAAAAACTATACGAAACCAGCATGAACAATGTGTTGCGTTTAAGCCGCTTGCTCTGGAGCCTACATCACATATGCACTTATTTTGTACCATTTTATTCAATAAAAAATAAGAAAAGATCATTTATTTCACACATTGATGCATATCAGCTGTTACATAAACAGAGGTTGAGATATAAAAAACTGAATGGAACTCTGGCAGAAAAATGTATATATAATATAAAAAACTGAATGGAACTCCATGGGCAAAATAACAATTACTTCACGAACACACATTAATGTAAGAAAGGGTTTGTAAAGCAGCTAAATTCTTGTTATCGCACTGAAGTAAACAATTAAATGTTTACACAAGATTTATTTCCGTAAAACATGACCATTGACTCAAATGGCGTATTGTTTGTACAAGTAACTACAATAATGGTTTCACATAGCAGTTAAAAAAATGAACATATTTAATTCCTCTCTATAAAACATGTACTAAATCACGGGTAGGCATCATTCAGCACTCCAAATATTGTGGACTTCATCTCTCATTGTGATCTAAAACTGTAATGATGGCAAAGCATCATGGGAGATCTAGTCCACAACATCTAGAGTGCCAAATGTTACCTAATTCTGTGCTATTGTTAAACTACAATTTCCTATGTATTTTGATAGATCAAACAGTATATCATTTTTAATAAGATGCCACAGGAAATCCCTGCTTACCATAAAAAAAGTTATTAATTAAACTATAAATCGTGGAGAGTTAAAGGAGAGCTCAGGACACCATAGTGATTTCATCTCAATAAATGTGTTACTGTGTCTGGAGGACTTGGGTGCAATCTTACCTTATAGGGTTAAACCATTTTCAAATATCTTAACCCCAAATTGCTGGTCAAAGCTGGCCACTCTGCTTCTTCCCCCAACCCCAAAACATATATTTTAAAAGCATTTCTCTCAATGAGAGTTCAGCAACAGCCAATGCTTTCAGCCTATCGCTGGTGCCCATGGTATGACTTCCTGTGCTTTTGGGTTAAACCATTTGAATTAGTGTATAGACACCCTGAACCTCCAGGCACCCATGATAACGGCTTCATTCAGATAAGGTTGTTATGGTTTCCAGAGTGGTTCTTAAATACAAGAGTTTACATTTTAAATCCAAAATAACTGAGCTGGGAAAAAAAATAGCTGAGTTGAATATTTTTCTATTTCACCTTTTTTTGGCATACAATTTGCAATTCCTTATTTAAAATGTATTCACTATTCAGTAAATGGGTTAGACAACAAACCATATAAAAAGATAGCCGTTGGAAATGCAAAAATGTAGCAAACTGTAGAACTATACATGACATACTACTAAATATAAATATGAGCATATGATTTTGTGATTTGTCCTCTGTATACTTAAGTATAATCTTAGATACTCTAAAGAATATTATACTGTACAGTAGCATACAATCTAGATTTACTTATAATGATATACTGTATTTCTCAAGTCACAGAGGAGTTCCACGGTGTGTATAAATCAGGGACAGCAGGTAGCCTACCTTTAAACATTCAGTGAATTCTAAATTGGATGCAATTTCTTACTTATGCTCAGCACTGATCCAGAGTGCTTCTTTGGCATACAGAAGGAATCAAAAATGTGAAATGTATCTAGGCTGCTGAAATATAATATTTTATTAATGCTTTTTGTCAACAATTGCAGGAGAGATGTGACAAGTTAGGAAAATAAAAAGTATGCAATTGAAAGCTATTTTACTTATATTATATGTATCATGGCAGGTCTATGGTTAAAAAGACAGTTAACTCACCTAATGTAGAGAAGTTTAGTATTGTAAAATTCAGTTTGAATTTTCTGTTTGATGCGATATACAAGTTTTGGTCCAGGGGGCTGGGAGTATGGTGAAAAGGGAACTTATAGTCATCAAAACAACTTTAGCTTAACTCGGTAACGCCATTACGGCATTTATTCTGTCCCACATTAACTGTGTGCGCCCCTTGATCCTCTGGATACTTACCCACTATGGAGACCTGCTTTGGGGTGACTGCCTGAAAAACCCATTCAGTTCTCTTCCAGCATGTCTGACCCTCCTGGGCCACGTGATTGCACTGACAATATAAGGAAGCCAATAATGCTTGCAAAAAGGCAATTAAAGTGGCTAAACTTGAAAATTAGAAATTGGTAGCCAAAGAAAGCAAAACCAACCCCCAAATTTTTTTCCAGTACATCAATTCTAAAAAAACAAAAAATGAAAGTGTAGGTACACTGGAAACAGATATGGGTTTGTTAGCTAATGAAGACCAGGAAAAAGCAAAAAATTTAAATAACTATTTTTCTTCAGTATATATTAATGAGGATCCTATTTCAAGAGATATGTAAATGATTGCTGCAAAAATCATGCAGATATCTTGTGATTGGATAACTTGAGACAAGGTGCTACAGCTATTAAAGAAAATTAATGTAAATAAAGCTTCGGGGCCTGATGGTTTCATACATGAGTACTTAAGGAGCTAAGTGGGGAAATAAGTGAACCTCTGTATTTAATTTTCCAAGATTCTTTTGTTTCAGGTATTGTACCGGAGGATTGGAGGAAGTCAGATGTTGTTTCTATATTTAAAAAGGGTTCAAAATCCTTGCCTGGAAATTATAGACCTGTGAGCTTAACTTCTGTGACTTGGAAAATATCTGAAGGGCTATTAAGGGATAATATTCAGGAATTCATTGGGAAGAACTTTGTTATTAGCAATAATCAGCATGGTTTTATGAAACATAGGTCATGTCAAACTAACCTAATTGCATTTGATGAATAAGTAAGTAGAAGTATAGATCAGGGTGTTGCAGTTTATGTGATCTACTTGGATTTTGCCAAGGCATTTGATACGGTTCCACACAATAGGTTAGTCTTCAAACTAAAAAAAATTGGTCTAGATGAAAATTCTTGTTGGGTAGAACATTGGTTTAAGGATAGAGTACAACGAGTTGTCATTAATGGTACATTTTCAGGCTGGATAAAAGTGGTAAGTGGTGTCCCTCAGGGTTCTGTTTTAGGACCGCTTCTATTTAACATATTTATAAATGATCTTGAAATAGGCATTGAAAGCAATGTATCAGCGTTTGCAGATGACATAAAACTTTGTAAAGTAATAAAATGTGAGCAGGATATTGCTTTGCTGCAGAGGGATTTGGATAGATTGGGGGACTGGGCACTAAAATGACAGATGAAATTTAACGTAGAGAAATGCAAAGTTATGCACTTCGGGGTTAAGAATGCACAAGCAATTTACATCCTAAATGGTAGTGAATTAGGGATAACCACCCACGAGAAGGATTTGGGAATTGTTATAGACAAACAAATTAAACAATATGCAATGTCAATCTGCAGTTGCTAAGGCCAGTAAGGTTTTGTCATGTATAAATAGGGGCATAAATTCTCTGGATGAAAATATAATTTTGCCTCTTTATAAATCGCTGGTAAGACCACACCTTGAATATGCTATGCAATTTTGGGCACCTGTTCTAAAGAAAGATATCATGGCACTAGCAAAAGTGCAGAGACGAGCTACAAAATTGATAAAAGGGATGGAGCATTTTAGTTACGAACAAAGGTTAAAAGATTTAAATCTGTTTAGTTTGGAAAAACGTCGCCTGAGAGGGGATATGATAACATTATACAAATATATTCGGGGCCAGTACAAACCTTTATCTGGAAATCTATTCATAAACAGGGCTATACATAGGACATGAGGTCACACATTTAGGCTGGAAGAAAGGAGATTTCATCTAAGGCAAAGAAAAGGTTTTTTTACAGTAAGAGCAATAAGGATATGGAATTCTCTGCCTGATGAGGTGGTTTTGTCAGAGTCTATACAGATGTATCTATACAGATGTTTAAACATCAATTGGATAAATACTTGCAAAAACATAACATACAGGGATATCATTTCTAATTAGTGGGGTAATAGCTGCTTGATCCAAGGAGACATCTGACTGCTATTTTTTGGTCAAGAAGGATTTTTTTTTCCTAGTTTGTTGCAAAATTGGAAGCGCTTTCGACTAGGTTTTTTGCCTCTTTTTGGATCAACAAAAACATATGTGAGGAAAGGTGAACTTGATGGACGCAAGTCTCTTTTCAGCTATGTAACTATGTAACAAAGCGATCACATGGCCAGTATAGCAGGCTAAGGAACTGCCTGTAAGGCAACACCAATGTACCCCAGTCTTGGCAGGTCTTACTCAAGCAACCTTACCGACCATACCTACCATACCTACTCTTATGAGATTAATCCACTTATTTGAGAAACCCCTCCTCCTTGGACTCTCTCCCGTGCAAGGTTAAATAGGTCCCTAGAATGAGGCACCTGTGACATTTCTGTTCAGTGAATGGATGAGTACACTGGATCATGTTTGTTGGATAAATTGGCCCCAGTGGCACCCCTATAAATGTATGCATGTTCAGGTGAGTGCAGCCCTGATGTTTCACATAGTTGAACAAACTTCTCTTCTCTGTAAATTGAACTTTAATTGCACACAGGAGGATACTGCTAGTTCTATAAGGCTATTAATGGAAATTCCAAATTAAACAGACTGTGCAATAAAGGAAATTTAAACATTAGATCTCTCTTTGCAGGAAGTGATTAGGAAGGCTATGCAAGTCAAATGCAGGGAGGTGTGATTAGGACTGTATAAGCAAAGTGATTTACCTCATATATGGCAAGAATTGAGCAGTGAGACTGAAGGGGCATGATGTATACACTAAAACTACTTAAGTAATGTACAGTTGTTTTGGTGACTATAGTGTCCCTTTAAGGTGGGAGACTATACATCCCACAGACTTGTTCTATCTATCATGTGAACCTGAAAACATTTTTAAGAAAGGGGCTTGGAATAGAAACCCATTGTCCCTCTGCAGCTTTAAATATAGACTTGGTAAAAATTGAAAAATTTAAATACAGACATACGAATAATATAGGCATCTATATTTTTATATTCGCAGAGACTTTTACCAAGAATGAAAACAGTTGCAAATAGTAAGTCAAGAAAGCATTTGGTTTCCATAGGAACACTCAAATTATAAAAACAGTATTTATACATAATGTACATGGATTTTCATGAAAAGAGGCTTCCATTATGCTCAGTGCTTCATACAGTAAACAAACAAGTGCCCCCACTTAATAATAGCTGTGGTTACAAAACCAGGTAAATTAAAGGGACACAGCTGACTAGAGAAGACCAGGGTTTGTTTTAATGCAGTATTTAGAAAAATAATTAAAACCCAAAGATACAATAAACAAATATACTCATTTTTGACACTCCCATGCTTCCAGCGTTTCAGTTGTTTCAGACCAGAAATAGACCTAAAGGATAACTAAAGGATGCACCATTGGTGTTCCACTTACACACTGTATTCACTATAGAAACACTACATCCACTACTCAAGCACACACTCTGCAATCAATATATACACACTACATCCACTACACAAACACACACTCTGCAGTCACTACATGCACTACATCCACTACACAAACACACACTCTGCATTCACTATACACACACTAAATCCACATACACACTGTATTCACTATAGAAACTCTACATCCACTACTCAAGCACACACTCTGCAATCAATATATACACACTACATCCACTACACAAACACACACTCTGCATTCAATATATACACACTACATCCCCTACACAAACACACACTCAGCAGTCAATTTACACACACTACATCATTACACAAACACACACTCTGCAGTCACTACATGCACTACATCCACTACACAAACACACACTCTGCATTCACTATACACACACTAAATCCACATACACACTGTATTCACTATAGAAACTCTACATCCACTACTCAAGCACACACTCTGCAATCAATATATACACACTACATCCACTACACAAACACACACTCTGCATTCAATATATACACACTACATCCCCTACACAAACACACACTCAGCAGTCAATTTACACACACTACATCATTACACAAACACACACTCTGCAGTCACTACATGCACTACATCCCCTACACAAACACACACTCTGCATTCACTATACACACACTAAATCCACATACACACTGTATTCACTATAGAAACTCTACATCCACTACTCAAGCACACACTCTGCAATCAATATATACACACTACATCCACTACACAAACACACACTCTGCATTCAATATATACACACTACATCCCCTACACAAACACACACTCAGCAGTCAATTTACACACACTACATCATTACACAAACACACACTCTGCAGTCACTACATGCACTACATCCACTACACAAACACACACTCTGCATTCACTATACACACACTAAATCCACATACACACTGTATTCACTATAGAAACTCTACATCCACTACTCAAACACACACTCTGCAGTCACTACATGCACTACATCCCCTACACAAACACACACTCTGCATCAAACACTACATACATTACATAAACATGCAATCTGCATCACCTATACACACTGCATCCATGACACACACCTCATTGACTTTACACATTCCACATCCACTGTACACACACACTTCATCCTTGTGGAATGACTCGGGGGCAGGCCCTGTGGGCGGACTCGGGTGTGGCCCTGTGGGCAGCCTCGGGGGCGAGCCTCAGGGGCCCAGAACTTGAGCTGTGTCAAGGGCCCCAAAATATCTGATGGCAACTCTGATTGCATCACATGAAACAGCTTCCAAAAGTTCGACATATAAAACGGGAGATGACACTTACAGACTCTTCACATCACAACTACTACACTGGGGTGTGATTTTGTTAAGGTACTTAGAGGATCCCTTTGCAGATTTTGGCACAATGGAGGTAAGTGATACATTTATCACAGGCAGAGGCTTTGTTAAAGAGGGTAGGTAGTATGCAGTCTTGTTATGGATCATAAATACTCTGCAGCCTTTGGTACTTGGCCTTCTTGGTATAGAGGATCGATATGCTACAGTCTTCTGGATAATGCCGCTAAATCATTTTGCAAAATGTCTGCCCTGTTCTAAGTATGGCCTTGATTTTCAAATGATTTTTTTTTTTTTTAGGCAAAAGTTTAAAAAAAAAATTCAAAATACTAAAATAGTTTTGAAAAATATATCATATTTAAAAATAATTTTAACACATCATAAAATGTCAAAATAGTAAGATATGTTTTAAACTATTAAACTATTTTAAATGATTATCCAAACATAATAAATCATTTGAAATGCTTATCCAAAAACATAAAATCTGGGCCGATGTTGGGTTTCAGTGCTGTTTAATGTACCCTGTGAATGACACTGCCATTTTAAATTCAATATTTTCAAGTCTACATTTTTAAAATTAATAAAACCAACTGAACCATATATTATAAATAATGTATTTCTCTGTGATAAAAATACTCTGATCTCAAATGTGACAAATCCTCTTGAAGATGCACATGCTGGAATTACTAGTTTTAGATATATGAGAGGCACAACCAAGTTGGTGGGATTGTGTACCGATATATCTGCACCGAATATGGGCTGGACCTGTCTAGGTCCAGATGGGAGATACCACAAAGGGTATAATGAGAATAATAGAGCTAAGATCCTGTGGGACATTCGGATCCAGATGGATAAGTAAGTATCGGCCAACCAACCTGACATAGTGGTGGTAGACAAGGAACAGAAGACCTTGCATGTGGTGGATGTGGCAATACCCTGTGACCATAACATCAGGAAGAAGGAACATGAGAAGGTGGACAAATACCAAGGACTGAAAGAAGAGCTAGAAAGGATGTGGAAAGTAAAGGCAGTGTTAATCCCATTGATGATAGGAGCCAGGGCCGGCCTTAGGCATTTGGGCGCCCTGTGCAAAAAATCTTCACAGCGCCCCCCCTTCCCGTCCCCCCTCCCCCACTCCTTACCCCTTCCCACAAACCCTGTCACACACACACATGCAGACAGTCCCACACACACACGCGCAGACAGTCACACACACGCACAGACAGTCACACACACACGCGCAGACAGTCACACACACACGCGCAGACAGTCTCACACACAGGCAGACAGCCACACACACACACAGTCAGACACACACACTCACTAACAGACAAACACACTCACAGACACACACTAACAGACACACACTAACAGACACAGACACACACTAACATACATACACACACACACTAACAGACACAGACACACACTAACATACACAGACACACACTAACATACACACACACACTAACAGACACAGGCACACACTAACATACACAGACACACACTAACATACACACACACTAACAGACACAGACACACACTAACAGACACAGACACACACTAACATACACACACACTAACAGACACAGACACACACTAACATACACACTAACAGACACACACACTCACCCACATTAACACATTTTTTAAAATTTATTTAGACACCCCTCCCAGCCTCCTTACCTTTGGGAATGCCGGGGGGTGGGGGGGGTCATCTTTTTTCCCTGGTGGTCCAGTGGCTGCTGGGCGGTCGGGCGGCGCTGCTAGGCTGTCTGCTGGGCGGCTGGCGAGGGAGCACTCCCCCTGAGCTGTCTGCTCAGCTCCCTCGCGCGCCGCACAGTGAGGCGGAGCCGGGATATGACGTCATATTCCGGCTCCCAGTCTCACTCTGCGGCGCGCGAGGGAGCTGAGCATACAGCTCAGGGGGAGTGCTCCCTCGCCAGCCGCCCGCCAGCGCCGCCCGACCGCCCAGCAGCCCGGCATGTCTGTTAGCCGCAAGGCTAACAAGACATTTGCCTTGGGCATTTGGGGGCGGCTTTTTTTGCCGCCCCCTGGAAAATGCCGCCCAAGGCAAATGTCTTGTTAGCCTTGCGGCTAACAGACGTGCCGTGTGAGCTATGCGGCCGCAGGGCGCCCCCTGCACCATGGCGCCCTGTGCGGCCGCACAGCTCGCACACCCCTAAGGCCGGCCCTGATAGGAGCACTCAGGATTGTGACCACCAAGTTGAGGGAGTGGCTTCAACAGATTCCAGGTGGAACATCTGAGAACGCTGTCCAGAAGAGTGCAGTGCTAGGAAAAGCTATAATACTCCAACTCTCAGGCTTCTGGTAGAGAACACGAGAAATGAGGAATACACAAAAATGCCAACAGGAAAGGGTGAGAAAGTCAATATATTATATATTTTTTATTTACAAAAGATTTTACCAGGAAGGATAGGATACATTGATATTTCTCTCATTTTCAGTTGTGTCTTGGTTCTACAAACATTGCATTGATACAATAGGGTGCAGTATAATATATATATATATATATATATGAGGAGGCATTATGTTGCTAGGATAGGACCTGCCAATAATGGGGTGCATTGGCATTGTGGCAGGCTTATGCAACGTATGATCATATATTGTAACTAAACCCCCATTATTTTCGCCTAGGTGAGATGTTTCTAAATAAATCCATTACATTCTGTGAATCTTGAAATTGCTGTTTAGTGAATAATTGAGTGCCCTGGATTGTGTATGTTTTATATATATATTTAAACCACATGAAGATATTAATGTGAGCAGAGGATGCAGCATCCCATTGGACGCAGGGCAGTATGGCGACATTAAAGAATAGAGAATGGTGAGGTGAGCAAATGTACTTAGGTATTTAATGCATAATAAACTGAGATTTAAGTAAGAAATTGAAAACGCTGGTATTACACTCCCAGGGATAAATAGCATCCTATACACGAATTGCAGTGTATCTTTTCTACAACTCCCATGAATCTCAGCTCAGCCACTTGTCCCCAAACACAGTACTAAACCACCTCGCTTGTACAGTTCACAGAGGTAGATTGCTGGACTGGCAGAGAGTGTCTGTGTCTGGCTGGTGATGTCAGCTTGTGGGCAGCTGTAAAGTAACTATATATAAACCAGTAGACAACTCCCACCACGCTCTGCCAGCCTATGTAGTTCTACAGCAGCTGGTGGCCACCTCTGATTATCTACCTGGCACAGAGCATTGCCCTCCCTTCCACATCCTAACAGCTGCCCACAGGTAAAACCTTACTGAGCGATAATAACATTGTTACCTTGCCCACACCCTGTCCCCTTTAATCTGTAGGCACACAGAGCTAGGGGATGCCCAGCACCAGCTATAAGTCATGCTATTGCCCACCCCCTGTCAATCATCAGCCTACACAACCTGTAAGCTCCCCTGCTGAGCAGCCAAATGCTGTGTGCATAATGCTGTGATCGGATGCTGTATGGACCAATTGTGCAGACCCTGGAAGAATAGGCACAGGGGAGGCTCGATCCTTCCCCCTTCTCCTCTGTATCCCTGGAGTAGCAATTAGTGTTTGTGTTACATTGTATCTCACACAGGGTGGAATAGCCATTGTCTCAGTAACAGGTTCTGCTGCTGATGCTGGTGGTCATTGTGCTGGTCCTGCTGTTGGATTAAGGTCAGGCTGTGGATGCTCTGCACTTATTGGGCAGCCCTGTGTTCCTCCTCTCTGCTGGAGCTGCCTGCTCAGGAATGATGCTAGCTTTGGGGAATCCAAGTTGCTTGCTCATCTGCTGGCTGTCAGTGTTAAACTAGGTGGTGGGAGACAGGCATCTTCCCAGCACATCACAGGAGCTTTCACTGAAGGCACAGACCTGGGATTATGGACTAAGAGCCTCAGCGCCATGGAGTTAATATTGGGAATATTCTGCATTATTGCCTCTTTCACACCAGGTAAGATCACATTTCCCTGAGGGCTTTTAGAACCCACGGAAGTTGCACATACCACATCCCTGGCTATAAATAGAAACCTGACACAGACAGTGCAATGCTGCTATTAAACTGTGTTTTATCTGAATGATTTCTCAAGTTTAAACTATGTATTTAAAGTAGGTTACATCAACGTTCTAATGTTAGAACGGAGGGAGGGTGGGAGTTCTATCAGGAGCTGCTGTTCATTAGCACCAGGGGAGCAATGCTAAACAGTGCTTAAGGGGAACAATTGCTTAGCTACTGGGTAGTGAATGCTACAATGCATGTCAGGCAGTAATCGGTGTCACTCTCTTTCCGGGTCAGTTCCAGGATTTGGTGTGGACCCCTCCCTGCAGATTGATATCCTGGAAGAACTCCAACTGGGAGAGGCTACCACCCCAGGAGTGCAGCAGGTCCAAGGACTGCATAACAGGAGCAGAGCCTATCTCTTCCAAGGTATCACCCAGGCTTGTACTTTACTGTGCGGACTAGAAGCATATGACAGCCCCTGGGGCCTCCATGTATGAGTGTGACTGTCCTTTGTCTGTGCTCCTATAAGCTAATGCCTTATTAATGAACATTAAGTTCCACAGGGCAAAGTCTTCCATTTAGTCATGTATTTTTCTCAGCTACCTGGCTTTTACTTCATGAGTCTATTCCTTGCTCTGTCTAATTATATATATATATATATATATATATATATATATATATATATATATATATATATATATATATATTATTTCTATTTTACTATAAATAAGTCACCTTTTATTTTAGGCATATACTTTAATCAATTAGAATTTGAACTCAGTAGACATCCCTGTGGCCTCTCTGCTAAGCCCCTTAAAGGAAGGACCACATCTGTGAATAAACCTGTAATAAAGCGTGTGATTTAATTAGAAGGTAGTCTTCAGGTCTCCCCCCACCGTCCCCATTCATGCAAGCTGGGGGTTTAAGGATGCCCAATCTCTTGTGGGAATTGGAGACGATAGGTCTGTGGTTCTTCTGTAGTCAGGAATAGTGTTAACTAGTTCGTTGCCGACTGGCTACCAAAGACATGTTCGATACAGTTAATGAATTAATAAATAATTAATACATAAATTTTACCCTATGGAACTGGACCTAAATCTGGGCAACCCTGCTATTTCAGAGGGCTGTCTGTGGTGAGAACATGTACATCATATTCAACATTCCCCATTTAATTATCCACAATGTGGCATTGTTTGCCCAGTGCATTGGTAACTAGTAATAGTCAAATTAAGGTGTTTTCCAAACTGTTTTGAGATACTAAATGGTCACTAAGTTATTTTCACAATTGGTCCATTGCTAAGGTAATGTTGATAATCTGAATCTCTGTTAATAAAAAAAAAAAAAAAAAAGAGGTTAAGAAGCACTGCATTTAAAAAAGACATTTGGCAATGAATTGATTACAATTGATGGGGACCTGATCATTCTTAAGTTTCCAATTAGGCGATTCGTGATTTCTCAACTGAGCTGTTGAACAGATCATCTTCTATGAGATTTCCCCCACTCAGTGTCAATGCTCTTTTGCAACCGCTCGCTTTTTAACTGATTGATGGCCCCTTAATTAATGTGCAGCAGGACCGAAGCCGGCAGATGGTTGATTTGAGTCTAGGGAAAAAAATGAATAATAACATCATATCCTGATCAGGGAGATTAATGCAGAAGGGAACATGTGACTTGTGCTAAAAACTCAAATTGGTTTGTGAAAGTAAGTTAGATGGCTTCATATTGAGTGCAAGAGGAGATTCTACCAATTTTGGCTCAATATATTTTATTTTTTATTTTTTTTAACCAGCTGCATCATGCACGCCTCTGTAACTTTGGGATAATCCGTTTCAGGATGTCATCTTGTTTAGAGAGAGAAACACGCAATGTTGCATACATCTAGTTAGTATACTGATGTAAATGTCAAATTAGCCGCTGCAGATATAATGTGGAATTTTCAGTTACATGCAAATGTGTTTTTTGTGAAAAAGCAAAAAAGCAAAAATAAAAATCCCAGGAAACATAAATTTTTGGCAGTAAAGAGCCAATTAGATGTCTGATTTATTTAATTTATATCACTACTTTGCTTCAGGGCCGGATTAAGAGCCCAGTGGGCCTGGTGCTGATAATTATGATGGGCTTAATTACAAAATCTTATTGACCAAAAACACTAAAACAGTCCTACCTCCTAAGCGTCATGTATCTGATGGAGATGATGCTGTAGTGAAACTCATAGGATGCAACTATGAGAAAACACATTCCCTTTGCTAATCTCATGCTTTCATCTTTCAAGTAAACCCATACCCCCTAACAGCAGTGTCCAGTAAAGCAGTAAGTCTATGGATGCGGTAAAGGGTGGGCTACTGACACAAATCACATAACCAGAACGTCCGAAAGGGCGAACATACACAAAAAGGGGGAATGTCTGTGTCCCTATGTCTCCCAGTCCCTTAGTGTTTGTGTCCTCATGTCTCCCAGTGTCCCCATATCACTAGGGGACATTGAGAGACATTGGGACACTGGGAGACATGGGGACACAGATACTAGGGAACACTGGGAGACCTGGGAAATCTGAGACTCTTGGGGACACTGGGTGACAGACACGAGAGGACACAGGGAGACATGGGGCACTGAGATACTGTGATATATAGGGGACACTGGAGACTTGATAAAAACCTGGGTACAGGTCAAAATGTTGCGGTGTCCAATAAACCTGCTTAAAGCTATCACAGTGAGTGCCTGAGATTTTTTTCTTTTATACTAGGGGACACTGAGACACTACGGGCACAGAGACACTATGGGCACTGAGAGACATGGGGCACTGAGACACTGATACATAGGGGACATTGGAGACTTGATAAAGACCTGGGTACAGGTCGAAACGTTGCGGTGTCCAATAAACCTGCCTAAATCTATCACAGTGAGTGCCTGAGATTTTTTCTTTTATACTAGGGGACACTGAGACACTAGGAGACATGGGGACACAGAGACATTGGGAGACTAGGGGACTTTGGGAGTCTAGGGAACACTGAGACACTAGGGACACTGGCACACTACAGACACTGAGAGACACCAGGGACACATGGCGATACTGAGATACTAGGGACACTGGCTGGGAGACATGGAGACACTGCTATGTCTCAAAGTCGCCCAGTGTCCCCATGTCTCCCTGTGTCTCCATGCCTCTGTGTCCCCATGTCGCCCAGTGTCCCCTAGTGTTTGTATCCCCATGTCTCCCAGTGTCCCTTAGAGTCTGTGTCCTCATGTCTCCTAGTGTCCTGATGTCACTAGGACACTAGGGGACACTTAGAGACATGGGGACACTGGGAGACATGGGGACACTGAGACACTAGGGACAGTGGCTGGGAGACATGGGGACACAGACTAGGGGCCACTGGGAGACATGGGGCCACTGTGTCCCTAGTGTCTCAGGGTCATGGGCGTCCGAATGGGGGGGTAAAAGGGGGTACTTGCCCCCCCCGGATTTTTCAGCTTGTGCTGCTATTTTTCGTTTTAGTGTGAGAATACAGTGCAATACCAGCGCTGGCCAGTAGGTGGCGCTGTGAATGGAGAAAGGCAGGAAGCTACAGCTTATCCCTGCCTCTCTCTCATGACTGAAACCGCAGGGGAGCAGCACAGAGGCAGCCTACAGAGCAGGTAAGTGGGGGGTGGGGGAGACCGCATAGAGGAAGGTAAAGTAGAAGGAGCAGAAAGGTTCTGCAAGGGGCAGGAGGGGTCAGCAAGGAATAGAAAGGGGCAGCAAGAAGCAGGAAGGGGTCGAAAGGTTTTCAAGGAGCAGGAGGGTAAAGTAGAAGGAGCAGCAAGGAGCAGGAGGGGTCAGCAAGGAGCAGGAGGGGTCAGCAAGGAGTAGAAAGGGTCTGCAAGAGGCAGGAGGGGTCAGCAAGGAATAGGAAGGGGCAGCAGGAAGGGGTAGGGACGGTCTGCAAGGAGTAGGAAGGGTCTGCAAGGAGCAAGAGGGGTCAGCAAGGAGTAGGAAGAGGCAGCAAGGAGCAGGAAGGGGCAGCAAGGAGCAGGAAGGGGCAGCAAGGAGCAGGAAGGGGCAGCAAGGAGCAGGAAGGGGCAGCAAGGAGCAGGAAGGGACAGCAAGGAGCAGGAAGGGGCAGCAAGGAGCAGGAAGGGGCAGCAAGGAGCAGGAAGGGGCAGCAAGGAGTAGGAAGAGGCAGCAAGGAGTAGGAAGAGGGAGCAGGAAGGGTCTGCAAGGAGCAGGAAGGGTCTGCAAGGAGCAGGAAAGGGCAGCATGGAGTAGGAAGGGGCAGCATGGAGTAGGAAGAGGCAGCAAGGAGCAGGAGGGGTCAGCAAGGAGTAGAAAGGGTCTGCAAGGGGCAGGAGGGGTCAGCAAGGAGTAGTAAGGGTCTGCTAGGAGTAGGAAGGGGCAGCAAGTAGAAAGAAGGGGCAGAAAGGAGTAGGAAGGGTCTGCAAAAAGCAGGATGGGTCTGCAAGGAGCAAGAAGGGGCAGGAAGAATCAGAAGGAACAGAAAGGATCAGCAAGGGGCTGCAAGAAGCTGGAAGGGGCAGAAAGAAGCAGGAAGGGCAGTAAGAAGCAGGAAGGGTCTGCAAGAAGCAGGAAGGGCCATCAAGGAGCAGAAAGGGATCAGAAAGAGAGCAGAAGGGCGCAAAGTAAGCAGAAAGTAGCACAAAGGTGAAGGAGTCTCAGAAGGCAAAGAAGACTGTGTCAAATAAAGGAGAAGAAAATGAGATTGGAGCACTTCATTCTGGACACCACATCATAAGGCGTTGGTACCTGGGCCTGGCAGGGAAACTTTGGACCTTCTCATCTCCCCAGGTAAAAACAAACAATATCAGTGTTAATGTGTTCACTTTTATTTACTGAGTGTCAGGAAACACAGAGGGCCGCTGGGTAGGGGTGCCGCCGATTGGCTAGATGGGTCAGCTAGCACTCTAAGCCAATCAGTAGCTCCCCATTCATAAAAACGTAAAACATTTTTATGAATCGGGAACTAGCGATTGGCTTAGAGTGTCAGCTGACCACTCTAGCCAATCAGCGGCACCCATGCCCAATGTCAATCTGCACTTCCTGACACTCTGTTTCAGAAGTCGAATACCACTGAGCGACCTGGAGATCTGGAGCTGAAGGAAGCCTTTGGGGGTAAACCATTTGAGAGCGTTTTCACCCCTTCAAAGAAAGAGCACCCAGGGGCCTCCTTGCATCACAGCATTTTCATTTAGATTAAGTTGTTATGGTGACCAGAGTGTTCCTGTAATTTGATGAAAGGAACACTATAGTGTAAGGAATACAAACATATATTCCTGACACCATAGTTGTGAAAACGCTATTCATCCTTGCTTTATGTGAAAATGACTATGCTCCTTCCCTTTCATGACACTGTCAAAAAGGGGCCAAGCATGGATGTCATTACAATTATGTCCCCCCTCCCCCCTGGAAAAATTCCTGCGGACGTCCATGCTCAGGGTCCCCATGTTCCCCAGTGTCCCAATGTCTCAGCGTCCCCATGTCTCGGAGCTGCTGTCTGGACTCTCTGTGCAGAACTGCTCCCCACGGATCAGTGAGTAGAGAGAGGCAGGGAGGGAGATGCCGTAACTTCTTATCACTGCCTCTCTCCACACAAACAGCGACCCCTACTGGCTGGCGCTGGTATTGCAGAATAATCTATGTTTATACTGAGACAGACATTTGTATTGCCGGTATTACTGCAATACCGGCACCGGCTAGGCAGCCTCAAATACCTGAGAAATACTTCTGAGAAATACCTGGCAACCCTAAGAAATACATGAGAAATACCTGGCAACCCTAAGAGTAGTGTGTAAAAAAAAATAAAATGCTTTTTTAAACCAATGGGCCTATTCCATGGGCCTGGGCCTGGAGCTGCAGCTCCATCAGCCCCTATGTTAATCCGGCCCTGCTTTGCTTCATTCACTATCTGTCCTTAAGGGCGACACACCTCGCTGGGTCAAGTGAACCAATAGTATTGAATTATCACAATTTTCTTAATAACTACTAGGGGTTATTTACTAACCCTCCAAACATTATTGTTAGATTCAAATAATTGAGTTGGATGTTTTATCCAAAGCAGTAAGTTTTCTAAGTTTAAAGCGCAATTCCTTTGTCAATTTTATGCAAGTTTAATGAAGAAACCGAACCATAAATTAAAAATGCATTTATTCCCTGAAGTGCAACGAGTCAAGAAATATAGGTTAATTTAAGGCTAAAATATCTGAACCGAAACACGTGGTCATAAAAGTGACCGTTACTTTCAATTTACTTTGAATTCCCAACAATTCACACATTGCTGAACAATTACGCAATATGTCATTAAAAATAATATTGTACAAAGGACTTGTTTTAACGTGTTACAAAATGACATGCTCTGACGCTTTTCGAGTGAAGAATGAAAGTGTTTCCGTGAAAAGTGCTGCACTTGTGACACAATTTGTGTCTGCTCTGTAAAAATTAATTTTCTCCAGAAATACATACCTGTGCGTCACAAAAGCGAATTAATTATGTTGTTGCAGAATATGTATAAAGACTGGCGCAAATAAGTGCTAACTAAACTTCTCTGCCGCACTGTAACTGGGGTTAGCTAAACTGCAAGAAAAATCACCAATGTGATTAAATAATTGTAATCGTGCCTCATTTTGTTATCATGTATAAAGTCAATAGGTTTAAAGGTAATAGGCCATGTTTTGTGTTAGAGATTGCGCCATTATTTATATACAACTTTGTTCATCGTCCTGTGTTATTTGACCTCACATCCTCCTGGATTGTAAGCTTGTTAGATTGGGATCCTGATCATCTCTGGTGTCTGGTCTCATAATTTGTCAATAATTTGTTGTTAATGTTTCTGTCGTAAAGTACGGAATATGTTGGCGATATATGGATGATGTTTATATCTCATTGCACCTCTGATGACTTTTAAATAGATGTGATATGGCATATGCGGCACAGGACTATTAAAAAAAAAAAAAAACAATGATGTAAAATCGACCCCCCCATATATATAATGATTCAGTTTACAAAGCTCTTAGCACTGTTTAGTGAACTGGGTTATGTGCCTTTCCCTGCATGGTTGGTCAGCAGTGCAGGCTCTTTCTCCTTTGAGAAGAAAGATCCTAGACAATCTTGTGTGCGTGTGTGACATCCACATGCCATGTGCAAATGTTGCACAAAATGAATACAGGCATCCTAGAAATGAGTTCTGAGCTGCCCGATTGACAGCTCTGAGGGGCAGGCTTATAGGTGTAGTTATTTATTTATTTATTTTTACAAATTGTTACAGTTCAAAGCCACAGGGCGCATAATTGTGATGGCGTTTAGCGCAACCCTTTATTGCGATTTAGTTGGTTGTGTTGCTGGGTTGTATACCTTTCAGTAAAATATGACTTTGAATTGTGACATATCAAACACTGCATTGTATGTCCTGGTTGTTTTTCCATCCATTTGCCATGAAATATAATTTCCTATGATGGAACTAGTACTATGTGTTGTATATGACAGAGTAGCTCTAGAATTAGATATCATGTATTGTTAACTGAATTAATTTGAGACTGTGGGAAGCACTCTCTGTTTGCATTTCTGGTCTTCATTTTGTATTCTTTGATATCTTCATAGGCCCAAAAGAAAATCAAGACATCTATTTGAAATATATTACTTGCAACAGTCAATGAAACAGTAAAATCTTCCTTTGTCTAGCTCAGCTGACTTTTTTTTTAATGTAAAATCATATTTTTAATACATTTTGTTCCTAGTCACAAATTTGATCTTGTTAAAAGGGCAGACAAAGTTTAAATCGATGTGTTATCTTTAATGCATTGTATTGATAGTAAATAATAAACAAAAACATGCAAAAACAACCAATCCAAAATGATATTCACTTTAACAGTTCCCTGTTTTTTGTGCAAATCCCCACCCAATATATCATCAGTCTTCTCAATGAAACTTGGCCAATCAGAAACCTCTCATGCTGGTTCATGGAGTCTAAGCTGTGGGCGTGTGTTAAACCTGGCAGTGAAAGGGTTAAATGGATGGCTAGCTGTTTATCCATTTTTGTAAAAATTAGACAGGTGACAGTCATAAGCATGCACATATAAAATCTTCATACTTGGAAATAATTCACACTGCCTTTGTCCAGTAATGCTTATTGGGAATGAACTGACTAGCAGATATCATAGATGTATGTGTACAACCTCAGCTTTGCCCAAATAATGGTTTCTGGAACTTGTAGTTCAGTTCGCACTTTTCAACTTGTGAAATGTATTAGTTGAACTACAAATCCCAGGAGTCCTTACTGTGCTTCTCGACGACATACGATGATGTTATGGAACGCTGATAACATACAATGTTGTTATTGGACTCTCCAGGTTAGGAAGAAGGGAGAGAAATAAGCTGGTAAAGTAAAAAAAAAAGCTAGTTACAGAAGTAAACAAGAAAGCATTTTAGAATAGAATGGTGGGCCAGAAAAAAAGGGTTAAGATAGAGAATGCTGTTAAATACTTGTTTTTCAAAAACAATACAAAAACATTAACAAAATATAGCGAATTATTTAGAACAAAAGCTATAAAATACATACAAATTGCGTTGGAGCCTGGAGTGTTCCTTTAATAATATCTCTGAAAGCAGTGTCTGCAGAATCTGGTACTCCTTGTTATTGTAACTGTGATGCTGTTATCGACTGCATGAGGGAGTTGCCTGCAGTCATTTCTTACCATATTACAAACATCTCGCAATATGTTTTGAACTAAGCAAAGGTAATATGATTACACAAAGCCTTACATTTACTAACACTGCAAAATGATATACTTTTTTGTAGACTTTGGTTTCCACATTTTTGGTTAATTTTAAATATCTCAGGGGGATTACATATGTTTGTCTAAGTTTAATTGAAAGGAATTACATTGTGGACTTTGTCGGTTGATCCCGTAAGTGCTAATGTGTCCTCACTTTAAAATACATGGTTAATATAAAGGGAGCCTGGAAAAGTCATCAAGTTAAGGACTTAAATTAGGAGAAGATAGGCAGTCGAACTGCCCATTTGTGCCCACTCCTGTGCTATGGGATGCGATATATAATTAAAAGATAATAGCAATTTATTAAAGCATGTACAGTCCTATTGTCCCCCTATGTCTCAGCTATGTGCATTAAGTGCATTAAGTGTGAGGTTAAAATCCTGGATGTCGGCAATGTGGCTTTCATGATTGTGGAATGGTACAGAGAATTAAAAGAGGTATCTGTCCAGGGGTTCACACTGTATAGCTTGTCCCATTTGGGCTATGTGAGAAATATATTTTATACAGATGGCCAGCAAACAACATTAACTCCCTATGCCGCTCTCCCCTGTGGAATGGAGGCAACATGATGAAATGGGAGACTTGATGAAAGGATTTCTCGCTTCCCCCTTGGGTGTTAGGCAAGGGAATAAATATTGGAAAGGGTTGGTGGGTGCTGTACCCACCTGTTCCACACACAAATGCCCAGGGCTCTGGGATGGATATATATTTGTATGTATGTATGTGTGTGTGTAGTCTATCCACAAAGGGTCCAAGGTGCAGACTGTGCAAAGAGTCCTCTGAGCCAATCCAGTTCATTACAGCCGGGTGGAAGATGTTAGCAGTGATAGCATACACTGAGAGACACAACCAAGTTTCTCAGAATGTGGACCTGCCTAAGTCCAGAAGGTAGTTGATCATTACAGTGCTAAGATAATGTGGGACTTCCAGATCCAAACAGAGAAGCAGGTAGTGGCCAATCAACCATTGAGGTGGTAAACAAGGAACGGAAGACTGCAGTCGTAGTGGATGTGGCAATGCCCCATGACCATAACATCTGTAACAAGGAACATGAGAAGGTGGACAAATACCAAGGACTGACAGATGAGCTAGAAAGGATGTGGAAAGTGAAGGCAGTAGTAGTCCCAGTAATGATAGGATCACTCAGGGCTGTGACTACCAAGGGGGAGTGGCTTTAGAAGATTCCAGGTGGGACATTTTAGATCGCTGTCCAGAAAAGTGTAGTTCTAGGAACAGCTATGATACTGCACAGACCTACAGACTCCCAGGCCTCTGGTAAAGGACACGAGAATGAGGAATACACAAAAATACCAACTGCAGGGGTGAGAAAGTCAAGCAAGTACTGGCCAAACAACCCGACATCATCATGGTAGACAAGAAACAGAAGACTGCAGTGGTGACCATTACATTAGGAAGAAGTAACATGAGGGGGTGGATAAATACCAAGGACAGAAAGAAGAGCTAGAATGGATGTGGAAAGTGAAGGCAGTAGTAGTCCCATTTGTGATTGGAGCACTCAGGGCTGTGACTGCCAAGTTGGGGGAGTGGGTTCAGCAGATTCCAGGATCTGATATCGCTGTTCATAAGAGTGTAGTTCTAGGAACAGCTAGGATACTAGGCAGAACCCACAAGCGGAAAATGAAATAATTTTTTGGCAATACTGGAATCGGTGAATCCATTTTTTAGGTTTAGGGGAGAGAATTAGGTTAAGAAGTAACTTGGTGTTAGAACACACTTACTGTTATTGGATGCCTGCATTCAGGATGTTCTGATCTATAATTTCTATCTCTCTCTGATTACAGTCAACATCACATTCAAGGCAGAAGTCCAATAATGTAACCCCTTCCATGCTATTTATGGGTGAAAAGCACTATTTTATGGGTGGAGAGTACTGTCTACAAGTTAAATTTATTAACTCTTCACCTGCTGCTTCTTGGGTGAGGACTATAGGATGGAGTCAGGACCATGGAACTTCCTCCCTATTAATTGATAGCCTTAGTAATCAAAAAGTAATCTAATGGACTAATTATATTATGTAATTTGATCCTATTTTGCCTATTTGATCCAGCTGTATGGTTATTTATTTTATTTTAGAATTTTTACAAAAAAATTATAATGGTCCAAAATGAAAAAAAACATTTTTATTCCTCCAAAGTCTATTTTTAAATTTAAACTGGCTTGCAAGAAGCTCGTTATGTATCTGTAAACTCTCATGGTATCTGCTCATTAAAAAGACTGTACTAAGAACCAGATTGGGACTTAAAGAAAAAGGTTCTTTATAGGAGCTTGTTAAAAAAAAAATGTTTGGCTGCTACGAACAAGATTAGGGTATTCGCTATTCTCTTTTGAAGGTTCAGGAGGGGTGAGAAAAGGAGACCGAGAACCATTAGATAGTTTCCTAATTTTGATAAACAATTTGGTGATAGATGGGGAAAGCTGCACAACATGGAAATGTTAAAACTGAAAGTAGGATAAATACATAAAACATACTGTAAAAGATTACAAGGTGGGAGGATCTAACGTTACAAGCAATGAACATTTTCTGGAGCTTTGCAAGAGATGTGGGGACTTATCTGGAAGACAAATCTTATTGATAAGACGTGGGCTTGGTCTCAGTGATGACTTTAATTGAATCACTATAAAATGGCATTTTGAAGATTATTAGGTGGTTCTCGCTCTAATGTGGCTTGATTGGTTATTTCCCAGTCTTTGCAGAGAATTTAAGGGGATGCCTGTGGTTTTGCTTGTCCTCTGATGCGATGTTGAACCGCAGGTGTGATTAGGAAATGTTAATTCAGCAGGATGCAAGATTAATTGATCAATATCTAATACTAATAATCTTCTTATGGAATTAATGTTAGTCTGTGTTGTGATTTCTGTTTTCTTTGAGTCAAATTCCAGTTTTCTGTCTGTGATTTGCAAAAGAAGCATTATTTTCAAAGGTAGCACTTACATTGTTAGAGATTATTAGGTCTACAATGCCTCATGGCTCTAGTCCAGATCTCTCTATGTATGCTTTTCACTGGTGCTTTCTGCCTCGGGAAACATCTTGGGCCCCCCATGACAGGAACAGCGGGAACAGCGTTCCTGCAGGACTCAAGCCCTGGTCCTTATGTATGGTATATTTTAGTGAGATAACTATTGGAAATGCGTAAGATGGGACTGAACACATATAAATTAGCACATTTTCAGAGAGTCCTGTGCACTTCTCTTTTGTCTTTTACTATGTTCTTTGTGTGGATCCTCTATGTGTAATCCTGTATTTTATGTTGTTGTTCTCTCTGGTTGAGTGTGGAAGTCACAAATCCTTTTAGCTTTGCACTTTTACTGAGGGCATGGATGTAGATTGTGTGCTGATCTTGCATTGATCGAGTGCAATTTATGATGGCCAAATTGATTTGGCAGTCGGATAAGATTGCATTTTGATCTGTTTTCCTGCATACCCTCTACATAAACACACAGCATCTCCTGTGAATTCTACTAAATACTCCAAGGGATTTGAAGATTGCTCTTGTAGGACATTTATTCTCTAAGGATGTACAAAGAGAATTAATCAAATGCACAAAATTTAATGTGTAGCAATGCATTTTTTTCAGCTATTGATTAATGCTATTTTTCTATATATATGGACACAAAGGTCACCTGTCCTAAAGGGATGAAAACAAAGATTACGAGATGTGTGGAGATTTTAAACATTCAAATAACAAAGTACATGGCTGGGCAATAGCAATCCAGAGGGTTAATTACACTCTATAACATATTTTGACTTTAGTCCCGAATCATGAAACAGTTATCAATGAGATTACAGTCCAATATTCTTTGATCCTATTCCTGTCAGTGATGTCACTTAAGTAAGAAAACATTATAGAAAGAAAACATTGTCATTCTTGTAATTAATCTTAAAATGGCTTTTTAATTGCATCAATTGCATCATAGGATGATCACTACTGACAGCTAAGGGTTCAGATGGTGGTGATAGATGACAGGTGTGTCTTTAACCTATAATTTTCCATAAGGACAGAGCAGTTTGTGTATAATTAAGGTGGGCAATTCGGGTATTGTGCTCATGTATATTGTCAGTATTAGAAAAAAGAACATAAGGGTGTATCCGCCACTCACACTGGATGTGAGAGTGTTGGGACACCCAAGGTCAGAATGGTGGTTCCAGATCCACCAGTAAAGGGCTTGAACCCGGATTAAAGTATTAGAAAAAGAAAAAGATAGAATCTCAATAACAAGAGAGAGATTCTAAACTGGTTTTAGATACAATTAATAGGACAAAAAAATATGGTGACCACACCAAAAAGCACTGTACTATTTGAACCTAAAACTAGCACCAAATGATATACAGCATGATATGAGGTATTACATAGATCCAGAAAGTGGCTCAATATAAATCAAACTAACTTTAATAGTAAATAAAAAAGAGAGTACACTTGAAATGGAATGTAATAAGTAGAGCTAATTGCAATATATCAATAGACTGAATGCCACTGGGCAAAAAATAAACAAGGTAAGTAACAGCTTTGAAGAGGACTATTAGTGAGTGAATCCCCAGAGATTACAGAGAGATAGCTCGGACTCCTGACTTTTGCATAGGGAGCCCAAGGGTGTAGCCTTAAGGCTCCTGTGTAGAGCCTCAGCTGTCCTTGTTGCTATATGGAAGGAGAAAAAACAAAAAAACCCCAAAGCAGGAAAACAGCCAGTACCAGAGATAGGGCAGGTATAGAGAGCAAAAAATCCCTGTAACTCCTAGAAACACCTTCGAGGGTGTTCTATGCTGTCCCTATGTGGGAAACCGGAGAGGAGATTAGCCTAAACAGCTTCACCAAATACCTCCTAAATAGAGAGTTTAAGGAGGTGGTAACTCCTAGTAGGGCAAGTCAGCCTGCCCCAAACAAAACATAGAGCTATTGTCCCTGTTGCTCCTAATGGAAACACCTTCGAGGGTGTTCTATGCTATCCCTATATGGGAGGACAGAGAAGCTGCTCTTCAAAATAAATGTAACAGTGCTTTAAAAAATAAAAATCAAACCACTCGTGCTACCATAGGTGTAAGTGACCCAGTTAAACCCGACGCGCGTTTCAGTGCGTCTGCTGCACCTTCGTCAGGGGTTGGAAATACCTCTGTCAGTGGAGGGACTTTTAAATCCTAAGTAGCCAATCGTCTGGGTACTCCAATCACCCAATGACAGCCGGTATGTGCACAGAGCCTACTGTGGGAGGAGCAAACGGCCGTCAGCTGGTGCTTCTGCTGAGCAATAGGTCAGCGTGTGCGTCTACACCCACGTGGGTATCCAGGGGCGGAGCTACGAGCGGCAGGGAGAGGAGAAGGCGGAGTTTACTCCTCCCTTGCTCCAATCCGGCTCAAGTGTGTCGGAGAAGTGGGTGTACAGAGGGAGAGGGGAATAAAAGGTAACAATGTGACATCTGTAGGGAATGAATTATGCCGAGAGTTCAAAACCGGCCAACTATAAGAACAAAGGAGGATGTATAAAACCCGGACCAAATGTTTAGTCCATATAGACTTAGGCAGGATGTCATATTTCTAGGACTAAGATGCTGATTGCATATATATGAAAAAGGTATATTATGAGGGTTCACCTAGATCTCTATGGGTACATCATATGGTGATTAACCATATGTTCTTTTTGAGGTAAAGGGCGAAATCCGCATACCTTATATATCTTATATATGACGTGTGTAATCATAAGCATCTAGAGTTATCTTTGAATCCCATGTAATGAGGCTAGAATAGGAGATAATTCCACATTGAATTCTAGAGGTAATATCAAAATTAAAAAATAAAAGTGATAACAAAAAACAGTGATGATGATTAAAAAATGGTGTGATTAAATTGTCAAAAGATTTATAAAGTGAAGATCCTATAAATGTATAAATGGTATTATTAAGTTCAGAGATCACTAATGAAGGGGGAGTAGGAAAAACCTTCATTCAATCCCATAGGAGACAGTGTATTGAGGCGATAGATCCAGAAGCACTCTCGCCTCCTAAGGATTTTATCCAAATTTCCCTTCCTTTTATCAAGTTTGACCAATTCCATACCTAAAAATTGAAGTACGGTATGGTCGCCTTGATGAAGATTCTTAACATGTCTGGATACTGAAGTTTCAATGTGTCTGCTGGTTTTTATGGAATTTATATGTTCCAAAATTCGCCTTTTAAATTGTCTGAAAGTCTTGCCAACATATAGTTTGTTGCATTGGCATTTTATCAAGTAAATCAAACCCTTGGAATTACAATTAAAGAATGAATTCGGGTAGAAGGTATCAGTCTGTATACTGTTGGGGAAGCTCTTAGAGTCTTTGCAGATGAAGTCACAAGCTTTACATCTGCCACATTTATATGTCCCTAACAGTTTGTTGGATAGCCAGTGAGTAACCGTCTTCTTAGACTGTTTAAAGTGGCTATGTACAAGAGTGTCTTTGATATTCTTTCCCCTTCGTGCTGTAAGGGCCACATTTGTGGGGAGGACTTCTTTAAGATGTTCATCTTGTTTAAGTAGGGGCCAGTATCTATTCAAAATAGATTTAACTTGCTCCCATCCTGCATCAAAAGTGGCAATTACTCTTACATGTTTGGAGTTAAAAGTGTTTTTACATGAGGATAACGGTACCTCTTTAATTAGATCTTTCCGATCAGTCATAAGGGCTCTATGGTAAGCCCGTTTAAGGCATTTGTGTGGGTAGCCCTTGGCCCTAAACATTGCACGCAATTCACTGGCTCTCACTTTGAAATCTTGGACATCGGAACAATTACGTCTAAGGCGTAAATACTGTCCAATTGGTATGCCTTTCTTCAGAGGAATGGGGTGATGACTTCCCCAATTAAGTAGGCTATTGGTAGCCGTATTTTTCCTGAAGAGGTCAGTTTTAATGATGCCCTTTGTGTTTGGAATCAAAGTGAGGTCCAGAAAATTAAGATTTGGCGTGCCCATTTCTGATGTGAATCTTAAATTTAAGTCATTATCATTAAGTGACTGTACAAAGCTAGTAAAGTCTTCTGTGGTACCTCTCCACACAATCATAATGTCGTCAATATACCTCTTCCAAGAGAGGATATATTGCACAAATTGGTTGTGATTAGCTGAAAACACTATTTGTTCTTCCCACCATCCCAGGTGCAGGTTGGCATATGAGGGCGCACAAGACGTCCCCATCGCCGTACCCTGCACCTGGTGGTAAAATATGTCGTTGAATAGGAAGAAATTGTGAGTTAATACAAAGTGTAGCAACTCAATGACAAATTCGCTGTGAAGATATAAATGTGGGCCTCTCTGTCTGAGGAAATACTGTGCATGTTTAAGCCCTATGATGTGAGGGATTGAGCTGTACAGTGCCTCCACATCTAGGCTACAAAGCATGGAGTCCATAGGTATGGTCAAGGTATTAAAATGTGCCAATGCTTGTTTAGTGTCTCTTAGATAGGAGGGAAGTTTTTCAACAAGAGGCCGTAGAATGTGATCCAAATATATGCTAACATTTTATGTCAGGTTATTAGTCCCTGACACTATAGGTCTACCCGTGAGGTCTTGATACCTTTTATGGATTTTGGGTAGGCTATAGAATGTAGAAATGCGTGGATTCATGTTAAGCATAAAGTCATATTCTTTTTTAGAGATCAGTTTATCGTCAAGGCCCCTTTGTAGAATTTGTTTCAGTTTAATCAAAAAAATATTGGTTGGATCTGTTTTCAGGATTTTATAAGTAGTGTTATCAGAGAGGATTTTTTGAGTAATAGTGACATAGTGTGAGGTATCTAGAATTACTATGTTGCCCCCTTTGTCGGAGGGTTTTATAGTTATTTCTTCCCTTGCTTGAAGACTTTTTAGGGCTTTTAATTCAACACCAGAAAGATTAGAGTTTGGCTTGTGAAAACACTTCAAAGGGGATATTGCATCGATGTCCTTGCAAACCATTTCCACAAAAGTCTCTATATATTTAGAGTCTCCCATTCTTGGGCAATATTCACTTTTACGGCAAAGGTCTGTAAGGGGACATGATGGTCTTGCAACAGGATCACTTTCTTCCAGCAGTCCTGCTAAGAGTAAAGTCAGCTGATAATCCTTAGGATCAAGACCCAAGGCTTTTGCCTTCTTTTCATCGTTTACAGCGTGTGTTTTATGAAGTAACAATTTACGGGCAAATAGGTGTATGTCTTTAACCCAGGTAAACTTGTCGAATCTGGGGACTGGGACAAATGATAAACCCCTTTCTAACAAGTCCATTTCTGCCTGGGTTAAGGTATACTTGGATAAATTCACTATTTGGTCTCTCTCTAAAATCGTCTTCTCCGGTATGATTGACTCTTTGGTCTTGGTCTCAAGAAGGGGCGGTCTTCGCCCTGGTTCTTTTCTAAAAAAGTAACCCCCTTTTTAAGGATGCATCTATTTTGATCAGTTGAAGTGGAAGGGACCGACTGGGAATCAGTATCCGAGCCACTTGTCTCATACTCGGAGGTGGATACCTGGTCACTATCAACTCTTCTCCTCCGTTGGAATTTTTTATATACATTGCCGGTTTTAAAATCCCTATGGTCTCTAAGGAATTTTTGATGTTTCCTCTGCTTAATGATAATCTGGTATTTTTCTAGATTATTCTGCAATTTAGTTTCATTAGAGACAAAGGTGGGATCTGTTTTAAATTGATCAATCTTGTCAATTTCTTTATCGACCTTGATCTCTATGTCTAGAAGTTTCTTCTTTTCATATTTACATATGATTTCCATGAAGCGGGTTGAGCATTGACCAGCTGCTTCCTCCCACTCTTTTATGAAATCATCCTCGTCAACATGATTTGAAGGGATTGTGGGAACCCTCAGGCCTCTAGGTATAAGTCCTTTTTAAAGGTAGTTTTCAAGCGAGGCAATTTCCCAACTTGTTCTTATCTGTTGTTTATAAAGGTTAGACAACGTATTGAAACCAGCAGTCAAGGTATAGTTGGATTGTTCAATATTTAAATTAGATTCAGAGAATACCTGATCAGCATCATGACACCAAACAGAGGAGTCTTTTTTATTTGAGAGAAACCCAGCCATGTTTGGGAGATGATTGGATTAGTGATCTCTGAATAGAAATGACCTTAGAAATAATGGGTCCTGAACCCTATAAAATAGATTAGAAAAAAGAACATAAGGGTGTATCCGCCACTCACACTGGATGTGAGAGTGTTGGGACACCCAAGGTCAGAATGGTGGTTCCAGATCCACCAGTAAAGGGCTTGAACCCGGATTAAAGTATTAGAAAAAGAAAAAGATAGAATCTCAATAACAAGAGAGAGATTCTAAACTGGTTTTAGATACAATTAATAGGACAAAAAAATATGGTGACCACACCAAAAAGCACTGTACTATTTGAACCTAAAACTAGCACCAAATGATATACAGCATGATATGAGGTATTACATAGATCCAGAAAGTGGCTCAATATAAATCAAACTAACTTTAATAGTAAATAAAAAAGAGAGTACACTTGAAATGGAATGTAATAAGTAGAGCTAATTGCAATATATCAATAGACTGAATGCCACTGGGCAAAAAATAAACAAGGTAAGTAACAGCTTTGAAGAGGACTATTAGTGAGTGAATCCCCAGAGATTACAGAGAGATAGCTCGGACTCCTGACTTTTGCATAGGGAGCCCAAGGGTGTAGCCTTAAGGCTCCTGTGTAGAGCCTCAGCTGTCCTTGTTGCTATATGGAAGGAGAAAAAACAAAAAATCCCCAAAGCAGGAAAACAGCCAGTACCAGAGATAGGGCAGGTATAGAGAGCAAAAAATCCCTGTAACTCCTAGAAACACCTTCGAGGGTGTTCTATGCTGTCCCTATGTGGGAAACCGGAGAGGAGATTAGCCTAAACAGCTTCACCAAATACCTCCTAAATAGAGAGTTTAAGGAGGTGGTAACTCCTAGTAGGGCAAGTCAGCCTGCCCCAAACAAAACATAGAGCTATTGTCCCTGTTGCTCCTAATGGAAACACCTTCGAGGGTGTTCTATGCTATCCCTATATGGGAGGACGGAGAAGCTGCTCTTCAAAATAAATGTAACAGTGCTTTAAAAAATAAAAATCAAACCACTCGTGCTACCATAGGTGTAAGTGACCCAGTTAAACCCGACGCGCGTTTCGGTGCGTCTGCTGCACCTTCGTCAGGGGTTGGAAATACCTCTGTCAGTGGAGGGACTTTTAAATCCTAAGTAGCCAATCGTCTGGGTACTCCAATCACCCAATGACAGCCGGTATGTGCACAGAGCCTACTGTGGGAGGAGCAAACGGCCGTCAGCTGGTGCTTCTGCTGAGCAATAGGTCAGCGTGTGCGTCTACACCCACGTGGGTATCCAGGGGCGGAGCTACGAGCGGCAGGGAGAGGAGAAGGCGGAGTTTACTCCTCCCTTGCTCCAATCCGGCTCAAGTGTGTCGGAGAAGTGGGTGTACAGAGGGAGAGGGGAATAAAAGGTAACAATGTGACATCTGTAGGGAATGAATTATGCCGAGAGTTCAAAACCGGCCAACTATAAGAACAAAGGAGGATGTATAAAACCCGGACCAAATGTCTGTAATCTCTGTAATCTCTGTAATCTCTGGGGATTCACTCACTAATAGTCCTCTTCAAAGCTGTTACTTACCTTGTTTATTTTTTGCCCAGTGGCATTCAGTCTATTGATATATTGCAATTAGCTCTACTTATTACATTCCATTTCAAGTGTACTCTCTTTTTTATTTACTATTAAAGTTAGTTTGATTTATATTGAGCCACTTTCTGGATCTATGTAATACCTCATATCATGCTGTATATCATTTGGTGCTAGTTTTAGGTTCAAATAGTACAGTGCTTTTTGGTGTGGTCACCATATTTTTTTGTCCTATTAATTGTATCTAAAACCAGTTTAGAATCTCTCTCTTGTTATTGAGATTCTATCTTTTTCTTTTTCTAATATTGTCAGTATTATCCTTTTTTTTTTTCTATGTTTTGTTATTTTGTAGTCGCAGTTCTTATATGCCTTTGATTGGTTTAATTATGTAACAATGAATCATTAGTGAAAGTTAGTTGATGTTACCAACACATGACATAATTTCAGTGAGGTTTATTTTGGTCCTTGTGCTGTTCATGATCAATGTTTTCAAGCCTTTTTTTTTTTTTAAAGTAATTCTAGGTGTTGAATTCACTAGAAAGGTTATTTAACCCCTTAAGGACCAAACTTCTGGAATAAAAGGGAATTATGACGTGTCAGACATGTCATGTGTCCTTAAGGGGTTAATAAAGCGAAAATTCTAAGTGAATTTAAAATGAACGTAAGATTTAAGGACAAAATAGCCAAACTGGGAAAGTCGGTTATATTTAGCTATGTTATTTCTGTGCACCTACTTTCTTTGTCTTAAATTTAAAATATACTTAGAATTTTCACTAGAAGAAGTGTCCAATAATTCTGTCTATGTGTCAATAACTATTCCTTGGATTGCAATCACTTAAAGGGACTCTGTAGGCACCCAGACCACTTCATCTCTTTGAAGTCGTCTGGGTCCAGTGTCCCAGGCCCCTTCAACCTTCAATGTAAAACATAGCAGTTTTAGAGAAAGGGAAATGTTTACATTGCAGCATTGGGACAGCTTCTACTAGCTGCCTTCTAGACAGCCACTAGAGATGCTTCCTGCATTTTCCATATATTTTAACTCTTTGAAACGATGCTGAACATCCCCTCGCTTTGCATGAAGAGACCGATCCAGCACCTAGGGACCTTAGCACTGTTACCAGGTAAGTGAAAGAGATGGTTTTTAACCCTTTTCTAATGGGGGGAGGGAGGATGTCACGCAGGCACTGGGACACTATAGTATTAGCAATACAGTTTTGTATTCCTCACACTATAGTGTTCCTTTAAACGTGACCTAATAGAATAAGGCCTAGAGCCACTTTTACTAAAACGATAATGAAAGTAGTTATGTTAAAAAGTATCAAAGCGGTGGGATTGTAGTTGTGTCAATAACATTAAAAGGCATTAACATGGTGATAGTTATTAAAAAAAAAAATAGTTTATTATACCCAATCATGTCTACATTTTTCTTATTTTACTCAGTATTTGTATCTATTCAATTATTTTCTTTGTGCAATGTTAACAAAATTTAAATGCAACATAGAATGCTAGTAGGATTACATTGTATGTAGTTGCTTGACATTCATTTACCATCAATTTATTGTTTTTTTCTACATTTTAAGCCTTTGCATGCCCCCTCAAATCCAAATATATATTTTTTTCACCCTATCAAACTAAAGGGTAAATTACAATAGATCATCAGTAACCAATCAATAATTTGTCCTGTGTCGCACATCGATCTTAAAGCAATCACAAGTGCATCAACATAATTAATCACTTATTGATAGCTATTAACATGTCAATAACTAGATAGGTAAACTGAAATTACCTCAAAGTTTGGTTATTTATGTGTACCTTTTTCTAATTGAGAATTTCAATCTGATTATAGGTATGGAAGCCATTAAAATGTGTGTATTATATATGAATTAATTGTACTCATATATATATATTAGACACTATTTGCATATACACATATAGGGCCAACTAAGAAGAGATAAAGTTAGCAATTAAGATTTCTATGGCTACTCAAAATCTTCGCTTAATTGTTCAATATTGTCTTGGTAACTCAAGTTAGTACATGCTATTTTTGTTTTTATATGCCGCCATTTTATTAAATGTTTGCTTATTTGTTTAGTGAGATAAATTAGACCGTATCCCCCATTCCTGGATTTCCTAATGGAGCAAAATCCGTGTATGTTTGTGTGTTTATGTATGTGTATGTGTTTGTGCATGTATGTGTGTGTGTGTGTGTGTGTGTGTGTGTATATATATACACGAGTATGTCTCTCAGATTTTTTCACTAAAGCAAGAATTCAAAGTGAATTTCAAATTTGAGGTAAAAATAGATGAACTGGAAAAGTTGCTTTCAAATTGGCTAGTCTGGCCTCAAATGTGAAATTGACCTTGAATTCTCTCTATTTTCTTACTGCAGTAATTAATCATGTTTATATATCTGTTTGTTTGTATTCAATACATTTGATCAGTGTAAGGAAGCTGTCTTTTGGCTATAAGTTATTCTTCTCTATAACCCGCTATTTATTTTCCAATTTGTTATCAATTTGTGTATTCAAATTTGGCCTTGTTCTAGATAACCAGTTTTCTAGAAGGTAATTACTACTACTGCCAAACTACTAGTAGTAGCCAGCAACTGCCAAGACTCCAGTACAGTCACAGAAAACACCCCGAGCAATTAATTCAAATCTATGTATTGTCCACAGACTCAGAATCATGGAAACATATAGGCTTTATTGTAATCAGTGCTGGATTAAGAGTTCATTATATATAATAATAATAATAATAATAATAATAATAATAATTAAAATTAACAATAATAATAAATATATATATTAAAAAAAATATATATTTTTTTTTATTTGTTTAAATCAATGGGCCTGGGGCTGCAGCTCCAACACCCCCTATGTTAATCCGGCCCTGATTGTAATAGTGATGTTGTGATGGTAATAACCTTATAGTTGTGCAATGTTTACTACTTTTATAACACATTTCAAGAAATATTGAATAGTTTCTTGATTGTTGACATGTCTGTGATAAATTGCTGCAGTTTTGCTAATATGAGCTCTGTTGAAGCTGCCAATATCACAACTGGTGCTCCTTTGCTTGTGAAATCCCCAGAATCACACGCTATTACTATAAGTATATTATAACAGCTGGGCTGATGAGGTCTAGCTCTCTTTGGCTGCATTTTCAGATGGACCAGATTTTGAGGCTATCACCGGGGATTGGCAAGCTCCGTTCCTGAGGTTCTGCTTCTGGAATATGGTCGAAATTGGACATCATTTACTTTCAGGCTGTGAAAATTATTTATTTATTCAAACTCTAAATGATTTAATTGAATTAATAGGATGCATTATTCGTTGTAGCGTAGTGGTGACCAAGTGTATATACTATGTATTTATAGTTTTACTGAACACTTGGGTTGCTGCCATTATCAGCTCATGTATGTTATGTAACATTTCAGACTCCAGTAAAATATCTGTAGTATTATATGGTTTTGTTGTACACCGCAGATCAAAAGTTGGATGGGGAGAAATTGAGCAATAAAAAAGCATTCACACCACATGAGGGAATGGAATTGAAACTTTAATGTTAGTCACTAACATGAACATGAATGTCCAGAAATTTTATCAATAAATCAAATTAGGGTTCCGAAACCAGTTGTGACCACAACATTTACTTTATAGACAATATACAAAGAGTGCATAGAAACATAGAAACATAGAATGAGACGGCAGATAAGAGCCATTCGGCCCATCTAGTCTGCCCAATTTTCTAAATACTTTTAATTAGTCCCTGGCCTTATCTTAAGTATAGGATAGCCATATGCCTATCCCACGCATGCTTAAACTCCACTGTGTTAACGTCTGGAATGGAAATGTTATAACGTATATTCAATCAAAGAAAATAATGGTACAGAGCTGTTTTTTTTTTTTTTTAAATTGAATATAGGTGGGTGAAACAGTACTGCCCAGAAAAAAAAACCAATATAATGAAAGTCTAAAAATTAACTGATCACATGTATATGAGAATTAAAGGATAGTCATATATATCCTCCCAATATACCAACACAAAAACAAAGGCAAAAGACAGGATGTGAAAAAAGAAACATAAAATAATTGGAAAAAAATGTAAACAAGAAAATATTTTTGTGAAAATATAAGTACAATCTACTTGTGTATGTAGATTGAGGCCTTCATCTGAATAAAATAATCTCCTAGATAATCTCCTTTAATCCATCTCATTTTTAAAAACATTTTATAGTTATGATTTAAGGTATGTACTATATTGATTGTTCTAAAATATAAAAATCTTAAAACAAAAACTATATATGCTTCCATCTAACAAAACCTCTCCGCCTGCAGGTTTATAAATTTGAGTTTTGGTTAACCAATGTGTGCCAGGCATACAGTGTTTCTGAGACTTTTACTGTTTATGCCTTCTGGTTAGTGACTGGTCCAAAAACATTATGTCTTTTTAGTAGAGAGTGGAGATTACAATTAACAGTACAATTATCTATTGGTAGACTTTGCAATGCCTGATCATGTCTCCTAAACATTACTCCAAAAAAATAAACAAACATAAAATCAAACCAAAAAACTTGCTGTATCAAATACAGACATTCCAAGGCTCCATGACACCCTCATATCATGTTTAATATCCCAACTTGCAAAAATGCATTTCAGGGAGGTGGCTTCACCAACTATGGCGCACTCCCCCCCACACATTCGTGCACCCTCCCCCCAAACAGACACACACAGCCCACAAATATGAATGAACACCTTGACATACAGATACACACACTGGCACATACACACTCAGATACACACACTGACATATACACTCAGATATACACACTGACACATACTCAGAAACATACACACTGACATACAAATAAACACACTGGCACATACACTCAGATACACACACTGACACATATACTCAGATTTACACACTGATACATACACTCAGATACATACACTGACACACAGATACACATACACACACACACACACACTGACACATACACTCAGATACACACACTGACACATACACTCAGATATACACACTGATACACACACACAGATACACACACTGACACGTACACTCAGATACACACTGGCACACAGATACACACTGGCACATACATTGAGATACACACACTCACACAGATACTGACACAGAGATACGCACATTCAGATACACACACACACACACACACACACACACTCTCAGATCCACACACATACACTCTGATACACACACACACACTGAGACATACCCTCAGATACACACACTGACATACAGATACACACACACTGACACACACTTTGTGCCCACCCCTCCCTCATACTCACTAAGCAGAGGTCTGTGGGGTGCATGTCCTTTAAGAGCCGACCATAGCATAAGCCGGCAGGGAGGAAGTGATGACAGTTCGTCACTTCCTCCCTGCTTCACAGAGAGCACAGGAGGAGTGGAGGGAGGAGTCAGCATGGAGTAGGCATAGGCATACAGCAGCATGGAAGCAGAAGAGTGAGTAAGCTGCTACTGCATGCTCACTCCCATCAGCCTTAGCCAGGATCAGAGCACCAAGTAAGCCGCCCTCCAGGAGACAAAGGTAAGCTAACAGGAGAGTATCTGAGTGTTTGTGTCAGTGTGTGCATCTGTGTGTTTGTGTCAGTGTGCGTGTGTGTATCTTTATGTCAGTGTGTGTATCTGAGTGTGTCAGTGTGTGTCTCTGTGTGTGTGTGTGTGCATCTGAGTTTATGCGTCAGTATGTGTGCATCTGAATATATGCTTTGGTGTGCGAGTATCTGAGTGTATGTGTCAGTGTGTATCTGTGTGTTTGTGTCAGTGTGTGTATCTGTATGTCAGTGTGTGTGTGTGTCTGTATGTCAGTGTGTGTATCTGAGTGTATGTCAGTGTTTGTGTATTTATGTCAGTGTGTGAATCTGAGTGCATTTGTCAGTGTATGTTAATATGAGTGTATGTTTTAGTGTGTATCTGAGTATGTGTCAGTGTGTGTGTATCTGAGTGTGTGTTTCAATGTGTGTATCTGGGTGTATCTGAGTGTGTGTCAGTGTGTGTGTATCTGAGTGTGTGTTTCAATGTGTGTATCTGGGTGTATCTGAGTGTGTATGTGCTAGTGTGTATCTGAGTGTGTGTTTCAATGTGTGTATCTGCGTGTATCTGAGTGTGTATGTGCCAGTGCGTATCTGAGTGTGTGTTTCAATGTGTGTATCTGTGTGTATCTGAGTGTGTATGTGCCAGTGCATGTATCTGTGTGTCAAGGTGTTCATACATGTTTGTGGGATGTCGGTGTCTGTGTGAGGTCACCTCCCTGAAATGCATTTTTGCAAGTTGGGATGTCTGCAAATATTTAGTTTACTACCTTCAAAGGTGGACCTATGCAGCCAAACTTACAATAACATGTTTTAAAATTGGCTTATTGATTGTGGTTGACATTGTGCCACAGGTTTATATGGTCTGTGAGAGACAGAATAAGAAAACAAAATCCAGAAAAATGCATGTCAAAAATTTTATAAATTGATTTGCCTGTTAATGAGTGAAATAAACATCTGATCCCCTATCAATCCGCAAGATTTCTGGCTCCAAGGTGTCTATTATACAGGTAATGAGCTGAGATTAGGAGCACTCCCTTAAAGGAGTGCTCCTAATCTCAGCTCATTACCTGTATAAAAGACACCTGTCCACAGAAGCAATCATTGATCAATCAATCAGATTCCAAACTCTCCACCATGGCCAAGACCAAAGAGCTGTCCAAGAATGTCAGGGTCAAGATTGTAGACCTTCACAAGGCTGGAATGGGCTACAAGACCATCGCCAAGCAGCTTGGTTAGAAGGTGACACAGTTGGTGCGATTATTCGCAAATGGAAGAAACACAAAATAACTGTCAGTCTCCCTGGGTCTGGTGCTCCATGCAAGATCTCACCTTGTTAGGGTTTTAATGATCATGAGGTGAGGAACCAGCTCAGAACTAAACAGGAGGATCATGTTAATGAGCTCAAGGCAGCTGGGATCATAGTCACCAAGAAAAAAATTGGTAACACACTATGCCGTGAAGGACTGAAATCCTTAAGCGCCCGCAAGGTCCCCCTGCTCAAGAAAGCATGTGTACACACCTGTCTGAAGTTTGCCAATGAACATCTGAATGATTCAGAGGAGAACTGGGTGAAAGTGTTGTGGTCAGATGAGACTAAAATAGAGCTCTTTGGGATCAACTCAACTCGCTGTGTTTGGAGGAGGAGGAATGCTGCCTATGACCCCAAGAACACCATCCCTGCCATCAAACATGGAGGTGGAAACATTATGCTTTTGGGGGTGTTTTTCTGCTAAGGGGACAGGACAACTGCATCACATCAAAGGGGTGATGGAAGGGGCCATGTACCGTCAAATCCTGGGGGAAAACCTCCTTCCCTCAGGCAGGGCATTGAAAATGGGTCGTGAATAGGTATTCAAGCATGACGATAACCCAAAACACACAGCCAAGCCAACAAAGGAGTGGCTCAAGTAGGAGCACATTAAGGTCCTCGAGTGGCCTTGTCAGTCTCAAGACCATAATCCCACAGAAAACCTGTGGAGGGAGCTGAAGGTTCGAGCTGCCAAACGTCAGCCTTGAATAAACATAAAGTTGCAAGACGCCCGAAAAACAGGATCTATAGTGTGTCCATAGAACCTTATATAGGGGATAACCCTTGGATATATAACAAATAATGGAACTGGAGGTGATCCCTAGTTTAAATAAGCCAGGGGCACCAAGAGAAGGTTCTCTGGGTCTTGCCCATAGAAAATAAAAACACCTTTATTATAGGGTATAAGATCCCCCCCCCCCCCCCAAAAAAGGAAACTTATATATAAAATCTAACACTTCTAATAAAACACGCAGGGGAGACCTTGGTCTTATATCTGAATAGGAGTATGCAGATATAGAAATATACTTAGAGGTAGTTGATGCACATACTTATCCACATTGGCATATGCTTAAAGTCCTAATAATAAAAAATTATATTAGGTTATGATACCCATTCAATAATCAATTAGTCAGGAACTCAGAGAGTAAGTAGTAACTTACTCAAGTTGGGGGCGTGGTCTAGAGCCGATTTCGTTACGGTACACTTTGGAGTGCCCTAGTAAACGGGCTTGTTAAATCCAAAGCTTCGTTGACTTATATATATTACTTAGTATCCTTTTGGACATGCATAGATACAATGAGTAAACGAACATTAAAGGAATAATTGCAGTCGTTTAGGCAAATATTTCTTACTCACTTATGTTGAAAGGATACTATTCAATATAGGATGATCCATAACAAGCATCATATAAAAGACTGGGAAACAGTTTCTATTTATATGGCAAATAAATATTCTTCATTTGAGTTGTTTTAATACATCTCTTTATCATATTGTCATGCCAAATTGTCCATGTCTAGAAACATGCTGATGGGTAAAGTGTCCTATCTTTTAATTTGCATCATTAGATCCAATATGTGTTAGATATCGATACCTAGCCCCATCTTGAGCTAGACACAATTATTTCTGATGGGGTACAAGAAGGATTGGATATATATATATGGCAAATAAATATTCTTCATTTGAGTTGTTTTAATGCATCTCTTTATCATATTGTCATGCCAAATTGTCAATGTCTAGAAACATGCTGATGGGTAAAGTGTCCTATATTTTATTAATTATGCATCATTAGATCCAATATGTGTTAGATATCGATACCTAGCCCTATCTTGAGCTAAACACAATTATTTCTGATGGAGTACAAGAAGGATTGGATATATAAACAGTAGACCAGTATCATAGGTCAATATCATTCCATAAATTAATGTCGTTGTATTTTATATTATAAACCTATATTTATCCTTGGTGTTTAGAAAAAAATAATAAAGATGGGTGCCGATGGACCAACACATATATATATATACATATTTACAGATACAGAATATTTCTCATTATATTATAATCAATCTATAAAAGGGGTAAACGTAAACCCCTCATTCAATCCTTTGGGTGATAAGGTATCTAGTTTGTGGATCCAGTAACATTCCCTTCTTCTGAGGGTCTGGTCCAAATCTCCTCCTTTTCTACCCATTTGGATCTTTTCAATTCCCGCAAATTTAATGCATTGGGGTGTATCCATATGATGTGAGCTGACATGTCTGGCGACTGAAGTGTCCCTATTCGAGGTCACCGAGTGGATATGTTCCATTATCCGTCTCTTGAATGGGCGTATAGTTTTGCCAACGTATTTGATGCCGCATTTGCATGTCAGCAAATAGATAACCGCAGATGTATTGCAATTAAAAAACTGCTTTATGGGAATTGTAATGGTGTTAGTGGAGTCTGTAATTGTTTTGGATCCTTTAGCAATAAAGCCACATGCTACACATCTCCCACACTGATATGTGCCATTCACTGTGATCCAACTGTCAATTAATTTCTTAGATGTCGACAGATGGCTGGGTACTAGCATTTCTTTTATATTCTTGCCTCTTCTGGCCATGACAGACACCTTAGGGGGAATGGTGTCCCTAAGGTGTGGGTCCTGTGTCAATAATGGGCAGAATCGGCTCAATACTTTTTTGGCTTCTTCCCAGCCTGCATCGTAGTTGGCTATACATCTAATTTGTTTATTAGATTCAGATTTGGTATCATTTTGTAAAAGAGTGTCTCGGTCGCAGCTGAGTGCTCTTTGATAAGCCTGCTTCAGACATCTAATCGGATACCCTCTATCCCTAAATGTTTGTCTTAGTTCTCTGGCTTTGTTTTTAAAATCCTCAATCGTTGAACAGTTTCTTCTTAGTCTTAGATATTGACCCACCGGAATACCCCTTTTTAAGGGGTCAGGGTGGTAGCTCTCCCATCTAAGCATATTGTTTGTTGAAGTGGGTTTTTAGTAGAGGGTGGTTTTGACCTCGAGATTCTCGGTTATTGTGAACGTACAGTCAAGAAAATTAAGTGTTTGGTCACCAAACTCCATTGTGAATTTCAAGTTGATACTATTCTCATTAAGTATTCCTACAAAGTCCTCAAAGTATTCTTTAGTCCCTGTCCATATCACAAGGATATCATCTATATACCGTTTCCATAGGTAGATGTAGTCAGTATACTTTGTATTTTGTTCTGAGAACACTATCTCACTTTCCCACCAACCAAGGTGCAGGTTCGCATACGCTGGGGCACAAGATGTCCCCATCGCAGTCCCGTGCACCTGGTGATAGTATTTATTCTGGAAAAGAAAGAAGTTGTGAGTTAGAATGAATCGTAATAAATCCAACACAAACTTTGTGTGGATACTATGTTCTGGTCCTCTCTTCCCTAGAAAGAATCCAGCGTGGTCAAGCCCACTTGAATGTGGTATAGAAGAATACAAAGCTTCTACATCCAAGCTACAGAGTACTGCTCCTTTTGGTACTTTCAATGATGTTAAGCACTTCAAGGTGTCTTTGGTATCTTTAAGATAAGATGGCAGTGTCTCCACGTATGGGCGTAAAATCCTATCCACATATATGCTCCCCTTACTCGTAAAGTTATTAGATCCTGAAACTATGGGTCTTGCTGTGAGTATTTCATATTGTTTATGGATTTTAGGGAGACAATAAAATGTGGAAATTGTTGGATTTTTTACGAAGACACTGCAATACTCATCTTTTGTTAGTATACCATTGTCAAATGCTTGGTCTAGGAGGGTCTTATACTCCATTTGGTACTTGGTTGAGGGATCGGAGGTCAGTATTCTATAGGTCTTTTTGTCATGAAGGATATTCTCTGCTGTTTGTATATAATGTTGTCTATTCATTATAACAATGTTACCATCTTTGTCTGCAGGCTTGATTATGATGTTATCATTATCCTTCAGGCTACAGAGGGCTTGCCATTCTGTCTTAGACATGTTACCTTTAAGTTTCACTTTAAGCATGTCGGTGTTAATCATTTTAATCATATTGGTAGTGGACTCTACAAACATATCAATGTTCCTCAAATCCCTAAAATTGGGGGTAAACTTACTCCTTGGGCGAAGATTAGTGTATGGGGTAGTAGTGACGGTACTGTCATTATCCTCTAATAAAGTAACCAATTCCTGTAGACACTGATATTCTCTTAGGTTAAATCCTAATTCTTTGGCCTTTTTCTCATCCTTTATTTTAAAGAACTTGTGTAAGGCCAACCGTCTACCAAACAGGTAATGTCTTTATTCCATTCAAAGTGATTGAATGGAGGAATTGGGACAAAAGATAGTCCTCTCATCAATACTTTAATCTGAATAGAGGTAAGGGTTGAAACCGTCAGCCTTGAAACCTTAATGACTTGGAGAGGATCTGCAAAGAGGAGTGTGACAAAATCCCTCCTGAGATGTGTGCAAACCTGGTGGCCAACTTCAAGAAATGTTTGACCTCTGTGATTGCCAACAAGGGTTTTGCCACCAAGTACTGAGTTGAAGGGGTCAAATACTCATTTCACTCATTCACATGCAAATCAATTCATAAGTTTTTTGACATACCGTATATACTCGAGTATAAGCCGAGTTTTACAGCACATTTTTTGTACTGAAAAACCCCAACTTGGCTTATACTCGAGTCAGTGTCTGTATTATGGCAATTTACATTGCCATAATACAGACAGGGGCTGGCAGAGAGTTTACTTACCTCTCCTGCAGCTCCTGTCAGCTCCCTCCTCCTCCGTGCCGGTCCGCAAAGCACCTCGGTCAGCTCCCAGTGTAAGTCTCGCGAGAGCCGCGGGGTCATAGTGCGGCTTTCGTGAGACTTACAGTGTGAGCTGACAGAGGAGCTGCACGGACCGGCGCGGAGGAGAAGGGAGCTGACAGGAGCTGCAGGAGAGGTAAGTAAACTCTCTGCCAGCCCCCTCCCCCCCCACTGAACTGCCAATGCCACTGCACCACCAGGGAAGGAGAGACACACTTCCTGCCATGTATCAAGCAGGGAGGGGGACGAAAAAAATAAAATAATAAAATAAAGTAATAATATAACAAAAATTAAAATTATTACAATAATAATTAAAAAAAATATTTAAAATGCCCACCCCCCACCAAGGCTCTGCATCACGCACACACACACTGCACTCATACACACACACACACACTGCACTCATACACACTGCATTCATACACACACACTGCATTCATACACACACACTGCACTCATACACACACTGCACTCACACACACACTGCGCTCATACACACACACTGCATTCATACACACACACTGCACTCATACACACACTGCACTCACACACACACTGCACTCATACACACACACTGCATTCATACACACTGCATTCATACACACACACACTGCACTCATACACACACTGCATTCATACACACACACTGCACTCATACACACACACTGCACTCATACACACACTGCATTCATACACACACTGCACTCATACACACACACTGCATTCATACACACACACACTGCACTCATACATACACACTGCACACACTGCACCCATACACACACACTGCACTCATACACACACACTGCATTCATACATACACACTGCACTCATACACACTGCACTCATACACACACTGCACTCATACACACTGCACTCATACACACACACTGCCTTCATACATACACACTGCACTCATACACACACACTGCAGTCATACACACACTGCAGTCATACACACACTGCAGTCATACACACTGCACTCATACACACACACTACAGTCATACACACACACACTGCAGTCATACACACTGCACTCATACACACACTGCATTCATACACACACTGCACTCATACACACTGCAGTCATACACACTGCACTCACACTGCACTCATACACACACACTGCATTCATACACACACACTGCACTCATACACACACACACTGCACTCATATACACACACTGCATTCATATACACACACTGCATTCATTATATACACACACTGTAAATAAATATTCAATTAATATAATTTTTTTAGGATCTAATTTTATTTAGAAATTTACCAGTAGCTGCTGCATTTCCCACCCTAGTCTTATACTCGAGTCAATAAATTTTCCCAGTTTTTTGGGATAAAATTAGGGGCCTCGGCTTATATTCGGGTCGGCTTATACTCGAGTATATACGGTATGTTTTTCTGGATTTTGTTTTGTTATTCTGTCTCTCACTGTTAAAATACACCTACCACTAAAATTATAGACTGATCATTTTTTTGTCAGTGGGCAAACATTCAAAATCAGCAGGGGATCATATACTTTTTCCCCTTACTGTATGTTAGCTAGTAAGAGTCTGTTATAAGAAAATAAAATAGACAATAACAACTGCACTGAGTTTTTTTTTTTTATGCTCTTTGGTTAATGTGACTTTTTTCCTGATGTCTTTGAAGATGGGAAATCATTTATCTTTTTTTAAATGCTTCCACAAGGTATCAAAGAGGATTCATAAATACTCCAAAAAATTCCTTAGTCACCAGCTGACCAGCTAAGGATCTCACTAAGTGGGGCCACCACTCAGTCAGACATGGGTCTCTAGATCAGATGGCCAATGCATGTTTTGCTTTAGCTAAACATTTGCAACTGATTCAAAGTGTTGAGTAGTAAAGACCAAACTAATAAGTAATTTTTATCCTTTTTAGTTTGCGGTTATAATATATGTATATATATTAGTGTTTTTTGTTTAGTTTTTTCTAAATTGCTTGTAACGTGTGTTTTGTCTCATTGACATTGCATGTTTTACTCTTTGCTAAAGCCAGATTTCATTATTATTATTCTGAAAATCATCTCCATGTAATTAAAACATTATGTTCTCTGTGAAACATCCACTTGCCCAAACAACATCCAGAACCAAAGTCTTTCTAAGATAGGTCCCATGAGCTAGTCTGTCCAATTCAAGGGAAGACAAGTCGGTCATATTTGCATCTTCGCTAGACTTTTATAAACCATAGTGTCAAAAAATAAACTTGCAAACATTATTATACATACTTACTAAATACTCACCACAGAATATAAAATTTGGGTTACTTTGGGCAGAATATTCTCTTTGTGGCCACTAGGGAGTGCATGTGGGTCACAACTCTAGAATCAATTACTTAATATTATTACACTATTTAAAGCTTCACAGAAGGTCCACAGAAAATATATCAGCTTGGAATGGAAATTGACCTTGAAAAACATATAGTAGTGCAAAATAAACTGCACTCTGGCAGTGAAGGAAAAAGAAGACAAGTGGTGTGTTCAGTTTGTTATAGTTTCAAATACTATAGAGATATATATTTTTAACTGCTCCTCACAATAATTTGTATGCAAGTATGATACAACGCAAGCCTAGCTAGCAGCAGTGATGGTTGGACAATGAAACCAATATTCTCAAGGTTATGGTTAAAAAAATAAACAAATACTCCAACTATAAACTGCTCAATTAATACAGTGTATAGTGTGTAGGCAGAACTTTTTTTTACAAGCACAATATTCTTTTGTGCTTTCTTTCATTACCTATATCCTTGGTTTAGTTTGCTTTATTTCTTATTTTCTTATGGTGAGGCTTATTTTACAGTTATATAAAATGAGTCTTACGTTTAGAAGAAACAGATAATCACTCATTGGAGTGAACTAGTGTGATCTTGTCAATCGCTTAAAATGGTGAATATAGTGATAAGCAGCTCACAACACTCTTGTGTGGAAATACCCACACACAGGTTAAAATACAATAGTGATACAAACACCAGAAAGTGGAGCACTAAAAATACATGTATTATGTAAATTAACTATGTATCACAAGGCTGCATCTCGTCCTGTTCAAGACCAACACACAGTTTGACTGGCAGACACACACTGACACACCCACTGACAGGCACACACTCTCAGATACACATACAGTGACATACATTCACTGACAGACAGACACACATTCACTGACAGTCACACATTGGCAAACACACACATTCACTCAAAGACACGCACACACATACACACTGACAGACACACACACACAGGCAGACACACACAGGCAGACACACACAGGCAGACACACACTGTCAGACACCCTGATACTGACACACTCACATGCATTGTCTCACACACTTACAAATTATATATATATATATATTGTAATTTTAATTTAAATCCACCCAGCCTCCCTACCTTTGGGAGAGCTGGAGTGGATTCTTCTATGGGGTCCAGAGGAGCTGGCTGCTGCTGGGATGACTGCTGGCTGCTCGGCAGGCAGGCGGTGAGTCAGTCAATGGAGGCGAAAAGGGTGCAGTAATCCTCCTGCTCAGCTGCCTCATACCCTTCGTAGTGATGCCGGGAGCCGGAGTGACATCATATTCCAGCATCACGGCAGGGCGCAGGGAAGCTGAGCAGGAAGAGCTCAGAGGAGAGCTCTCCCTCTCCACCCGCCCACATGGTGAGCAGCTGAACGCCTCAGGGGGGCCCTGAGGTGGCCAGTCTGCCAGCTCTTGGTTCCTCATGTAAGAAGCTAACAAGGCATCTTCCAGGGCACTGGGGGGGGGGGGGGGGGTGGTGTTTTTTGCTGACCCCCTGAAAGTGCTGCCCAAGACATATGCCTTGTTTGCCTCGTGGAAAATACAGCCCTGGTCACCAGAACAACTACAGCTTAATTTAGTTGTTCTGCTGCTTACATCCTGTCCCTGCAGGCTTTCTTCTCTGAAAAGGCAGTGTTTAAATTACTGCCTAGTAACACCGCATTAACAAACTCAGACGGCCACTAGAGGTGCTTCCAGTGTCAGTGCTGCACAGTGTGCAGCACTTGCATTCAGCCGTTGCGGCAAGATTGGTGCAGAGTGGGAGAAAAGGTGAGTAAAAACACCTTTTTACTACAAAGTGATGGAGAAATGGACCTGAAATGTTTTTATTTTACCACTACAGTGCCAGAAATATGTTTGTTTGTGTTCCTGACTTTATGGTGTTCCTTTAACTTAAACGAAATAGAAGGGCATTTAACAAACATCACCAATGTCAAGGACACCACTGTGCTTTTCATCACCGAATGTGACTTCTTCAGGGATACCATAATGTTGATGTCTTAAAACATATAAAGGCTGTATCCCCATGTTTTAGGACTTAGCGTTGTGTGTTACATTATTTTGTATTATTTAGTATCCGTTTATAAAATATATTATTATTTATTTTTATTATTATGTTTTTGGCTTTATGAAAGTGGCTTCATGTGTGTTTATACATGAAAAAGATACATACACCAAATTTGTGGTTTATGTATGTTGTTTTAAAGGTAGAATTGCCTTTTGAACTAATATAGCTTTAAGGATATGAATTAGATTTGAAATACCTCTCTGAAAATAATTTACATATGCACACAGTATGCGAAAATTTAAAATAATATTTCAGTATTAATATTTTTATTAAAGATGATTAAAATACACTTTGGGTACTTTGTTAGTAAAATTGCTACAAATAATTTAACATGTAGAGTGGATTCCAGTGCGCAAAGTATTAATTACTGTTCATTTAAAAAAAAATATATATATTTTTTAAAACTTGATGAAGACTCACACAGAGCCAAAACGTTGCTGTATCCTATCCAGTAAACCTGCCCTGGACCTTATGCATTTTTCCAGGCTTCAAAAAGATCTGTAGTGAGCTTGTCCCAAACCAGGAAGTGTCTTGGCTTAAATCCCTGCACAGCAAGGGTTCCTGATAGTTGTAGTTCCTTTTTATTATTATTATTATTATTTTTTTTTTTAGAAAGCCCACAACTGAAATACAACTTTCAGAAATCTAAATTATTGAATCTTGTACAGAACTACACTGCAGATTGGATGGGTGGGGCAGAAATGGTAGGTTTACAAAAATAATTATAAAAAAAAAACCTAAGATTAATAAAACGACACAGCACAACAAACTTTAACCTAATTTAAACTTAACACATATAGATATATCCCTGAGGAGTCCTATTTTAAATGTAATATTTATACCTGCTGGAGTCTGACCACGAGTGACACTTTTGGGTTCTGTCAAAATGATATTATTAAAACCAAGCTCATGAATATTATACAGCTGTGTGTTTCAGAAAAAAAAATTGTCAGCAATCCCAGAAAGAAAACTTTGGCAGGCACACCAATTACTAAAGCACAATGATGGATTAAATGTCTCTTGAGAACAAATTGCAGTATGAAGATCTTCCTGCATAGTGATGCATCAAACATTTGTGGCCTCCCGAACATATCAGATGGCCTCCAACATAGTCATCTGTACCTACTGTTATGTCTTATATCACAGAACAGGACATTTTCACTGATGTTACCAGAGAAACCGCTAATTAGCTACCTGTGTGATGTTCGCCACTTCATCTAAATCATCTGTATGCATGGCAGGTAAAAATGGAAATGTGCATTTTGTAGGTGCTGTTGCCATCAAAATCAATAGAGTAAACCTAGATTTAATGAATGTTCTACTTCCAACGCATATATCAGAGAAGCACTCAAGGGTGTAGAAACGTAAAAATTAATCTACTTGTTCGAAGGACTTAAGCAGCAGCCTATCTTGCCCATCATGACAATTTACTTGTCCTGACACAAAATAATTTAACTTAGAAAGATTGGGGCCTGTGCTTTAAGTCCTGGACATGGACAGCTGTTCTTACAATTCTGAGTTTTCACTAATTAAATAAAATTGAGACAACAAATTTTATACTCTGTCCTCCTCTCACAGACAGTGTGAAAGGAAGGAGCCTTAAAATATCACTCTATTGGCGGATCATCTGAACCAATCGAAATTTCCAGAAATATTGGGGATTAGACTAAAAGTGAAATGCATGTCAAACGAAAGGTGCCATTGAAACGACTAAATATGGAAAGTTCCATGTCATCAGAACCAATTATCATCTCTAGCAATGAAAAGGAGGTGACCATAACAACTGTAGAGACTGCACTTGCTAAATTTAGTTGAATCATTTGCAACCAATGGGGTTCAATATAGAGTTCAATATGGAATGTTTATTGTAAAAGTTTCAGATTTTTTTTTTTTTTACGTTTTGGAAACAGTTTTTTTTTTTCCCCAATTTTTTTGGTTGGTGCACTCTTGTCTTCTTTTTGTTCTTCTTTTTATTTTATTTTTTTTACTTTATTATTTTTATTGTCACTTGTTTTTGTTCATTATTGTTAGTTGTTTTGATTTATTTTAGGATTATTATTTTTAGTTTTTTTCATAAAAAAAATCCAGAATGCCATGTGTATCTCCTATTGCTGTGAAGTGGATGTTTATTTGAGTCAGTTCATTATATGTCTTTCTTCATACCTATTTATTTATTCAATATATGCTTGATCAGAGTGGAACACACTAATGCACCATTTAGGAATGAAAATATGGCCTCTGTAACACATGTATTTATGACTGTGGAACGCAAAACAGGAGTGACGCACCTGTCCTAGAACAAGGCGCTGATTCACAATTGTAGAAGAAACGCCAGCAATAAATTATATTTTTGGCGAGTGCAATACATGCATACATCCAATACTACTCTTTGTCTTTTTTTTTAATTGTTATAGTTCTTTGGTGTATGCTCTCGGTAAATATATTTCAGATTATCATAAGCAGCAGTACTCAAACAATATTATCGATTTGACAAGTGAAGCAGAATATTCAGTACCAGAGAAAAAATATAGGTGTTTGTACAACAGTGGTAATGGGAAACATCAATGGGCTGTTTAAGATTTCCACTAAGGCAACCTGATGTTTCTCAGAAAGTGGCCCTCTAGAAAGGGAAATGAAAAAGCAGAATACTGAAAGTAATGGATGAAGACAGATGAAAAATGAAGGATAATGGATAATTTTAAAAATTGTGTACCCTTCTGCACCAACAAAAGAGGGCCTGGAAGTAACTAATGAACATTTGGCATGTCTGAAGGATGGAAAATTCCATGATGTAACTATTGACTTTTATTTGAAGTATTTTACCAGAAATATTTCCAAAAAGTTTTGGAGAGAGATGCCATGTTTCTTTTACACATCTTTGCAGAACATGAGTTGAAGTTCAGGAGATAAGAATACAGCAAAAGAGTGTCATTGGAGAGTTAAATTCTGGACTCGCAATGTGTACATCATCTCAAAAGATTTAATCTTTGTGCCAGGCGGTGAGCATTACTACTGGTATCTTGTGGTGATTTGCTTCCAGGGTTAGAAAATGAACCTATGAACATTCAAGAGACCTTGCTTTCTGATCATCGACTCTTCGACTCCATCTGTGCATTCTACCATTCACAATTTTAGAATGGGAACTGAGAAAGAAAACACATAGAGAATTTACATGCTCAAATTTCATGGCTTTTCAACCCAAGGTTCCATAAAAGGATAATGGCACAGACTGTGACCACTTTCTGCTACATTATGTGGAAAACTTCGCCCAGAAACCGGGAGACAACGTTTAGCATCCGTACATCGTGGACTTCTAAGACATGTTCCCTCTTTCCTGTGGTGAAGAACAGAAGTAAAGAGATTACACAATTATGATAAAATAATAACTAATAATTATTATTTTTTTCTTCAAATAAATACCCCTGGATAATTCAGTTACAGAATATGTTACTAAGTGTGTAAATAGCAGGAAGTTATTTTCTGCCGTTAGTCCAGCCATGGGAAAGCAGCAAGTGGGGGTGAGGGGGGGGGGGGTGTTAGTGCCGGGGCAGGGTACGTCCAGTATACCCCTTCAATGTGACTGCGTAAATCTAAATACTGTGAGTTGTATAGCTCTGGTGCTGTGCGATATGTTCACACACACTTTTTACACATTGAGTGTACAGTCGTTGTAGCTAAATTATAACACTGGCACTGCAGATATATTTTGAACAATAACAATTGATCTATAGTTTCAATAATGCAAGGCATCATGGGAAAAGTAGTCCATACAATTTTGCATTGATTCTTTTTAATTAATTTCACAAATCTGTCAAAATAGTTTTATTGTTGTTGGAGCACCACATGATACTGTTTTATTGCTGCATTTTTATGATCGACTCACAGCACCTTACCTTGTATTGTATTGCTGCGGAGCTCTGTGATTAATTCAGCGTTATTTACTAAAGGGAACATTTAAAGTTAATTAAAAATGAATTTCATAGTTAGGGTCAAAGCAGCTGATATAAAAGGGAACATTTTCTTAGTCCACTATTCTCTCAGTTTGGCTACTCTGCCCTTAAAATGTGCATGAAGAAATCGTTTTATACATGGCGTAGTTTATAAATGTACAGAATTTGATGAGACAGTCCCATGCTTTGGGCTCCTGTACCAGAAAAAATGAATACTGGGACCTCTACCACCCTCCAGCAGCTGAACTACCAATAGCACAGCCAGCGTAGCCAACCTGGACCAGCATGAAGATGGTTACAATTATAAGCTTTCTTTATTTATATCTGTGTGCGTGTCACTTTGTCAGTGTTTGTGTGCTTTTTCTGTTAGTGTCAGTGTGGCCATATGTGTGTCAGTGTCAGTGTGCCACTGTACGTATCTGATTGTCAATGTGTGTCAATGTGCATTTTTATCTACGTGTGTGACCATGTACAGTACGTGTATGTCTGTACATCTGTGTGTGTACTTGCTACAAAATGTCCTTGGAATTCGTTTTTTCAAAATCTTGGCAACTGTTTTCAAATGTGTGGAGGTCACCTAGTATGATTGGCCTTGCATGAAACAGCTAATAAAATATATTCATTCGTTTAACTACCTTATATTTTAAAATATACAGAAAATGATTTAGATCTATTAATTACATTGTCACGGCATTCATTATAATAATGGTAAGTCATAAATATTCCACCATGCTATATAAATGTTTTCTTGTGAATAAATAATTAAAAAGTAAGTGTTAGAACTATAATTACATAACACATAATTATTACTAGTACTAATAATGTAATACGAACAATGATCATTCACATTCACTGCCTGTCTATCACTTTTGGGATTTATATATATTTTACAGATTATTAGAAATTTTACATTCCTTTTAGTGTCATCATATTACACAAAAAAAGCACACATTTGAAATGGACACTGTAGCGTAAGGAATTTTGTGTTGGGGTATAGTTTTAAAATTTGGGTTGAGGTAGCATGAAAGGACCATAGATTTAGGGGTTATTTAGGACTGAACATAGGGCACAATGGGACTCAAAAGGTTATTTACTAATCTATAAGTTGTCAAGAAATTAAAGTTAAAGGAACACTATAGTCACCAGAACAACTACAGCTTATTGTAGTTGTGCTGGTGTCTACATGCTGTCCCTGCAGGCTTTTTAATGTAAACACATTCCTTTTTGTTTTTTTTTAAGAGAAAAGGCAGTGTTTACTTTGTCTAGGGACAACTTCAGTGGCCACTCCTCAGATGGCCACTAGAGATGCTTCCTGCCACGATCTGCATGGAGACTCTGAAATTTTCCCATAGAGAGGCATTGATTCAATGCATCTCCATGAGGAGATGCTGATTGGCCAGGTGGCACTTGGCCCCGCACCTGCCCCCACCCCCGCCTTGCCTTCTTGACATTCTCAGTCAATCCATTGCTTTTGCTATATGAATTCAGATTTTTTTCAGCCAAGTAGGCCAGTTGGGGGCGGTCACACATGACACTTGAAATAAGGAGAGTTAAGGAGGGGCAAGCCACCTAACCGGTGGTTTTAACACTGTAGGGTTCCTGAAATGAAAACATTTTGGCTGAATTGCAAGATTGGAAAAATTATAGTTACTTAGCTGTTTTTAATTGGGCTATATTGGCCTTCAATTTGGAATTTACTTTAAATTTCAAGCCACCTTTTAGTGAATATCTTTGTTAAGTTTAGTAGGTGTTATAGATTGGACCTCATAAAAGTTTTGTTCCCACAAACCAATATGGATCAATTTAGATATTAGTGAGCATTCTACAATTCTTCCATTCTGATCATTCATCTGTGAAAGAGAAAATATGTATGGACGTAGTATGTGAAACAAATATTTTTTTCAGTAAACGACATTAAAGTTGATCAGTAGATAAATGGGGAAAAAAAGTACTTTTCAAACTAATGTATCAAATAGAATTTTTTTTTTAATTTAAAACAAGTATCAGTGCATCCAAGTTCTCAAATTGAGGAAATCAACATAAACTTTCGAATGAAGGTTAACAACAGTGATTCTTAATTTATTTTGTCAAGACCCCAAATTATAAACATGACACTGGCTTGGTAACACATTCTTCGTTGCAATATATATAATAAAATACATTATTTAAAACACTACTAAATATTATAGTGTAAGCTGTGTGTATATTGCACCGGCAAAGCTGGTGCAATAAACTGTGTGTTTAAATCTCTTGGTTGGGGTTTAACAAATATGATGTACCTGTTTAAGGCAAAGGTGACCCCCTGAAATTATATTTCCTGGGCCATAGCCTCCCTTTTGCACTTTTGCGAAATGGGCAAAAACATTTTGGGCCCTCTTAAGAAAAAAATATCAACTTGAATAGTTAAAAGGAGAATAGGTCATGGAGCCTGTGTAGTGCCCTCTGTTGGTAGCTGATTCATTTGCATATTTGGGTAGATTTGCATATTGCTATTTCTGCAAGCAGGACAGATGTTTTATGTTAATTATTGTCTTTCCCACCCCTTTATCAATATGTCATTATGCTACTATAAATTCCTGTATGTTGTCTAATGTGATTTGACTGTTTGTATTTTTATTGAGTTGTCACAGCAATGTTTATGGGGTAGTCCCAAGTAAAATAAAGTTTTGTATGTTAATTCATTTTGGAACTTGTGTCCAGTGTGGATTTGTAGGGATCCCAGTGACAGAGTCTATGGACCTGGTTGCAGGATCCCTCTAGCTCTGGGATAAAGCAAGAGAGCTAGGCCTGAGAGACGCAAGTGTCTTTTTTTTTTTTTTTTTTAATTCTTTATTTTTGTAGTGCACGCAAAAATTACAGGCAGGCATGTGGTGCCCTGAAGGCAATCCTCAGGCTTTTCCCACGCGAGCATGCGGGGTACATTCTTAACTGGCACAATTTTTTTTTTTTGTCAGGCATATTAGACATAACAGTAGGGTTTCGCTTTACATGGGCATAGTAGTACAAGTCATGCAAACATGGTTAAATTAACGCGATAACTGTGGGAGTTAGTAACATGCTAGGACTAAGTAGGTTATTTCCACATAAGAGGTACGGTTTTGGTGTATATGCTAGCAAATTGGGTTCACGCTGTAGAAACAGGCATATTACCGTTAATGATATGGACCTCGCTTAGCGTGTTTTAGCATGGAGACCGATTTGCGAGGTAGGGTAAAGATTATTTAGACGTAACTTAGCGTTTTAACATCTGTTAATGTATTTAGCTGATACCTAGTGCTATCCAACAAGCTTGGGTAGAGATTGCAAAACAAGACAAAAGCAAATAGCTAGACATTAGGATCATGCTAAATCGGCGTATATAACATACTACTTATAGGCTCATAGTGATTGTGGGCACAAATGGATTAGACAGTGGTACATATTTATCGTTATATATCTCTCTGGGGGTTGCGCTCTGCATCTTGATTTTGTCCTGAGTGTCTCTGGGCTCTGCTCGTGTTGTGAGCGGCTGCTTCCTGCGCCGGTCAGCCGACCCCTCTTGCGGGCCATGCTGGGGATGTCTCCGCTCTGCATCTTCCCAACGGTGCAGGATTCCAACGTGGATCAGACCCCATCAGGTAGCTTGGAGGGTTGCAGCGGTGGTACAGTGACCAATCTGATCTCCCTGTCCCACTTCGTGCTGGAGGGGAGCAGCTCCGATCGAGCCCTCCGGCGAGGTGTCTCATAGAAGGGGCTGTATGCGTGCGGGAGGGTTGATGTGGAGGTAACCCTGGGATGAGTCCCTGTGAGGGATTTAGGCGACTCACCCGTGGTCGAGTATAGGGTTGCTTTAGATGTCGGCCTCGCTGCATCCTGAAGGCCGCTCTGGAGTCACGGAGGGGGTTTCCCTGCAAGCTGCGCCGAGCGGCCGGTCGAAGCCATGCTGTCACCTCTCTCATGGCCATCTTGTATCGCTGTCTCTGGGTCTTAAGTCTTGCCCACAGGTAGTTACTCAAACTATGTATGTACTCCATCGCGTGCTTAGGCGGTTTAAGTAGTGTGTGCTTGGGCCTGGGCTGCGTCTCTGCCGCCATTTTGGCTGGGCCCAGTAGATCCCGTTTGGTCGACTGCTTTTTCATCCCCATGTGGGGTCTGCCAACTTGCTAGTTGCTTGGTCTGTCGCTTGTACCGGGATATCCCTCACCGGCAAGGGGGGGGTGATCGGGGTCTTGAGCGTTGCAGTAAATTCCCGCTGGTCCGTCGGCGGGGAGGTCGGCCGCCTCTCCCACGCCAGTACGCCCGTGTAGGCCGCAGTTCCGTGTCCGCTACAGAGTGCCTCTCTGAGTCCGGTGGACCGGCCCGGTAAGTCCCCGGGTGCCACCGTTGCTCTGCTGTGTCAGATTAAGGGGCTCAGTGTGAGATAAAGATAATAAAACGCTTTTTAGTCAGTTTCTCACGGAGCTCCTGTTTAGTGCGACCGGTCTGCTCAGCGGTCAGGCCCCGCCCCCCACGCAAGTGTCTTTTTAAAGACAAGAGCTCTAACGTTGCAGGCAGGTGTGGTTACCTGCCTGGAAGAAAGGCTGCAGCAGAAGAGGCAGAGAGAACGATACCTGCCTGAAAGGAAAGCTGCAGCCTGATTGGGTGGAAAAGCTCCAGAAGGACACCAGTCAAGCTTTGGCGACAGGGGCTGAAGCGTTCCAGGGTCCCTGCAAGCGGGTAGGAAGCGGACTGAGCGGATGTACTCAGTCGGACTACAGGAGCTCCGTCATAATCACCATATGGGGGACCACAGTTTGAGATGCTTGGGCAAGCTATGATGACCCTCCTTAACGATGAACAGGTTAAAACTGTACAATGTTTTTTAAAATTTTAAAATGCCATTTTTCTAATAACTATTCTTTATAAAAAAAAAATATAGATATATATATACTTTTAAGAAAGAAAATCAGTTTACTCTCCCGAGATATTTAATACATGATCACCATTTACTGCTACTAAGACATCCCGTCACGAGTTGAGCGTTTCTCCATATAACAACTCACAAATTCTAACTTAATTTGAATTTAGGTCCAGTTGAATTTGACTTCTCAGCTCATTAAGTGCACTGAAAACTTTTGTAAAAAGTAAGTTGAGGAGGAATTTCACCCCAGGCACCTCTCAAATTTCATCCTTAGTGTGGCTTCAACCATCTAGAAAAAACGTGGAAAGCCCTGAAAAGAAATTCCCAATGAAGGATCTCTCATACTATACTAGTACAATCAATGATTCACTGCAGTTGCTAGCGGTGGTGCTAAATTAAAACACATTTACTTCAAACTGTATAACCGATGGTAGAGAAAATTGATAGTTGAAAACAACTGTGAATAGATTCAAGCAGAGTGTAATAAAAGACAAAGTTCAGCCCTACTGGAGAATGATATTATAAACAGCTACAAATAATTTGCACACAACTCAAAACAGTATTGATGTGAAATAAGATGTCTGATATCGGGTCAAGATTATGTCCGTCTCCGAAGGATTTCATGTTGTTTCAAGAATGTTCCCAGAAAAATACTTTAAACGATAGAAAAGAACATTATTTTCATTTGTAAAATATTACCAAGCAAGTGATAAAGCAGAAACATAAGTAAACCAATTAACTATAACTATGTGTCACACTGGGGATAAAATCATAGAGTGATTTTCTTCCTCAGTCTAGCAGGAATATTCACTAAAGTGAGAATTATTAAGAATTAAGTGAATTTTAAATTTTAAGGCCAAAATAACTGAAATTGAAAAATTCTATAACTCGGCTATGCTTCTAGTTTGGTTACTTTGGCTTTACATTTGAAATTTACTTTGAATTAATTTTGAATTCCTGACAATTCTGAATTGGATTATTTATACTGTAATTGTTAATTTTGCATTAATAATATTAATGTATTATTTTATTGTTTATATTTTATCATTTGTATGTGTTGGCTAGTTACCCCTTAACGCAGTTACGGCATTCTATGCCGTCCCCATTTAAAGTGGCTTAAAAGCCGTTGCGGCGGCTTGGAACGCCGTAACGGCTTTCTGCCCAAGGAGCTCGGCGGTACTTACCTCTGCTGTGATCCTCTTCGGGAGGACTGCCTGACATGCCCAGGCAGTCCTCCCCCGGCAAATCAGGCCCCCAGGCGCCATGTGATCGCTCTAGAAGAGCGATCACATGGACCCCTATAGCTGGCTGTGGATCTGCCAGCAGGGGGACTGTCTGAGCTGTCATGTACATGTGCTTTCTTGAGCAGGGGGACCTTGCGGGCACTACAGGATTTCAGTCCTTCACGGCGTAGTGTGTTACTGATTGTTTTCTTTGTGACTATGGTCCTAGCTGCCTTGAGATCATTAACAATATCCTCCCGTGTAGCTCTGGGCTGATTCTTGTTTTGTTATTCTGTCTCTCGCTGCCCCCTGCTTAAGCGCAAAACGAAGCAGAGAAGACAGAGACCAGCAGAACCCGGGCTGAAGCGTGACTCCATTAAGTTGGGACAGGGAGCATCCAGACAGGCTGAGGCACTGAGCAGAACACGGCATATCGCACATCAAATATCCTGCCATCAAGGAACGCCAGCCTTCCTAACACACGACCCTGTGATCAGCGCCATAGCATGGGAATGTCACCTGCCATCAGTGGGCATAGGCTGAGAGAAGCTCAGTAGACCTAATTTCATCCAAGTTATGGACTTCCACGCAACACACTCAGTACATTAATAAGTACTTTTCTCGCACTCTACGCTCCAACAGAGCGCTCTCCTTCTCTGCATACTTTACTTTACTTTACGCAGCTTGTTAAACAGCAATTATAATATGTACGGTATACTAATGCAGCTCAATCAAACATGGTTTTCTCTGATACAAATACTAGCCTATTACCAACCATACCTAGCATAACTCCATCAACAGATATGCCATATGTATTTTATGCTAGACGCATATAATTATGGCCCATTTACCTGTGCCTCCATTGTAACCACAAGGCGTTTTTATGCCCCTATACCCCCATGCTGATGCTGCCGCTAATCTTGTAATTCTTAGGCTTGTGCCACTACATGCTCTTTCAGGGATACCACCCTGGTTAAACCCACGCAACCCAGTGGTCAATACTGCTTGTATCCTATCCTTTCCTTGAGTTCAATTATGTATTGTTCAAACCTGCCAATCCTAAATGTTCTAATATGTACACGTATTTAGCTAAGTCTGTCCTGAACACTGCTGGATAGGAAAGTCTTGCCTGCATATGTCATGTCTTTATAAAAAAAAAATGGTGCACTTCCCCCAAAAGCCACAACACTGTTTATTCTGTGTATTCTGTTGAGCTTGATTATGCTGGTGGGGCTATGCAAGCATTTATGTATTATCTTTATACACTGAAAAATAAAGAATTAAAATTATATACTGATCATTTCTTTGTCAGTGGGCAAACGTTCAAAATCATCAGGGGATCAAATACCTTTTTCCCTCACTGTACTTGTGATGATAAATAAATCAACGAGTATAGAGAGGTGATTGAATGAAAAGACCTATAAACAAGTGCCACAAAGTAAAGCCAACAGTAGCGGTAGGTTTGTCGACTGGAAAAGCTTTGTTGTCTTGCTGTCTTATTAAAAACAAAAACATTGATATGTAAATAAATATACTAAGGAGCCATTCCAAAACATTAGAATAAAAATATAATAAATTACATATCAGAATATTGCATATAACACAACACGTGCTAATGAACTGTAAATTGATGGAAAAAGCATCACCTTTAAAATAAGGCTGTAAAGGAGGTTGGTTTACAAGACCCCTGTTCTGGTAAGGTGTGATTTTTTTTTTGTCTCTGTTACCTTAGGTTATGTGTTTTCTGTTAGACATTATAGTTTAAAAAAAAAAAAATAACATAAAAACTACATTTTTTTGAATTACACTCTTTTTTGTGCTAATTTATTGCCGACACATAACAGAATGTAGACTATGCAAAGAGAAATATAACATGCAGAAGAGACATAGGAGGTTTTAAAAAAAATTCTTTAAAATGTTCTGCTCTCCCACCCGCCCCCCCCCATCTTTTTTTTTCTTCTTTTTTTTCTTCAGTTAAATGAGTTTTAGCCAACTTTCCATTTTTAAAATCAGTTTTAAAGGCTAAAGGTTTACAAATGTGCAGTTCAATCTATCTTCTGGAAGGTGTTGCTGATGTTGTATCCCTTTTCACGCTAAATAGTGCTTAGAACCAACATCAAAGGAAAATCAATCAAAGCAATTAACAAACAAATTAACTACAGCAACCAGAGCCCAAAACACACTCAATGCATAAACATCACCCCTAGCTAGCACTGACTTAATTATTTCAATACTGCAGGAGCGAAAGTCTAGACTCTAGAGATTAGTAAAATTGAGGTTCTCTGTTCCTTTATGGTTTTTAGGTTAGTGGCATGTGGGCTTAGGGGTAGGATCAATATTGGGACCAGTGGGCTGGGCATTTTCTATTAATTATTGCGCTTGGCACTCTGTGCTTGGGACCCTTTGGCTCAACTTTACATGTTATCTTCCACCTCACAGTCCAGGGAATGAAGGATGTGCAAGGAGTCATTTGTCAGGCTCCATCCTATTTATGGTTATCCCCTTCCTGTGCTGGTCACTCTGTTGAAACTGCTGTGACCAAAGTATCCAACGATTTAATTGCTGCTAAATCTCGCGGCCAATACTCTATCCTAATCCTCCTTGATCTTTCTACCGCCTTTGACACTGTTGATCATCAACAGCTTCTTCACATTCTCCGTAACTTTGGTCTACGGGATACTGCTCTCTCCTGGTGCTCCTCCTACCTCTCCCAGCGCTCTTTCAGTGTTTCTTTCTCTGAGTCTGCCTCTTCTCCCCAACCCCTCTCTGTCGGCATCCCCCAAGGTTCTGTCCTCGGCCCCTTGCTGTTCTCTATCTATACTGCCTCCCTTGGTAAACTCATCAACTCCTTTTGGCTTCCAATATCATTTATATGCAGATGACTCACAAATCTACCTGTCCTCCCCTGATCTCTCTCCGCCCACCTTGACTCGTGTTTCTGACTGCCTCTCTGCTATTTCCAACTGGATGGCTGCTCACTTCCTTAAACTCAACTTGTCCAAAACAGAACTTCTAGTTTTTCCTCCCTCAAGTGCTGCTACTCCTGTGTCTGTTTCCATCCAAGTCAACAGTGCTACTATCATCTCTACCTCCCAGGCTCACTGCCTAGGGGTTCTTTTTGATTCTGACTTCTCTTTTACTCCTCATGTCCAATCGATAGCCAATTCCTGTCACTTCCAACTCAAGAACATAGCACACATCCGCCCATATCTAACGCCAGGTGTTGTTGTTCTCTCTCGCCTTGACTATTGCAATCCCCTTCTCACCGGTCTTACATTTTCCCAGCTTGCACCGCTGCAATCTATAATGAATGTGGCTGTGAGGCTTATTTTACTGTCCGGTCACACCTCCCATGCCTCCACGCTCTGTCAGTCCCTGCATTGGCTTCCAGTTAGATATAGGGCCCAATTCAAAATTCTGGCGCTTGCTTACAAATCCCTACATAATGCTGCTCCAACATACTTATCCTCCCTCATACACAAGTATGTCCCGTCAAGACCCCTGCGCTCAGCCCAAGACCTACGCCTATCCTCTGCCCGGATCCCCACCTCTGATGCTCGCCTTCAAGACTTCTCCAGGACTGCACCTATTCTGTGGAACTCCCTTCCTTCCTCAATCAGACTTTCACCCAGCCTCCACTCCTTCAAAAAATCTTTGACAACTCACTTCTTCATTAAAGCGTATCAATTAAAATGTCAGCAGGTTTCTCATCCCCCACCCCATGACTCCTTTCCTGCAACTGTCAAAAATGACCTACCAAGCACTCAATAAACCCTTCTCTAACAAACTATTTAATTCCCCTACTTTAACCCTTGTGTCACCATACCCCACTCCCTCAAGCATGTAAGCTCATCGAGCAGGGCCCTCAACCCCCTCTGTTCCTGTATGTAAGTGGTCTGATCTCAATTATGTGTCTGTTAGTCCACCCATTGTACAGTGCTATGGAATTTGTTGGCGCTATATAAATAATAAAATAATAATAATAATAATGTATGAAAAAAGGGGGGCATTCATAAGACCTCTCTGGTTTATGATAATATTTGGGTCCCAAATTCATTTTTATTTTCATGGGAACTTTTCATAGGCCTTCTGTTTCTTTGTGGGTCTTATAAATACCCAAAGTTGTATTCTAATTTATTAAATTATCTTTATGTGAGTTTACTTCACTATATTAGTAGTATCGTGGTAAAAAGCAGGTAATATCATGAAGTGAGTTTTCAGCTAAATATTCTGTAGTGGGCCCTGGATAACCCAGCTGGTTACCCACGCTAGTAAGGAAGAAAGAGACCCATTTTCCCCAGTAACTGGACGGCACACAGTTCCAGGGGTACAACAACAACTTTATTGGCCACAGGTGGCTTTATACTTTCCCCATTCAAAGGTGAAACACACATGAAGACAATGTCCCCACCAACTGCCTCTGTTCGTGGGATCCCTGGGTGAAACCAGGCAAGGGAAGCGTCCTCGTTTAGGACACAAATGCTCCCCCTGGCCGCCGTCCATCTATACGAACGGCGGCCACCCTGGGACACACTCATTAATTACTTCCCTTGTGGTTTCACACTTATGTTGCAAATTGTCTACGTTCTAATTGATTGGTGTGAACACTCCAAGGGGCAGTGGGGAGGTCCCGTTCATCAACCGAACGGGGTGGGAAGCAATCCGTGAATGCTCCCCCTGGATGGCGTTCATCTAACGAACGGGCCACCACCAAGGGTCGGCACACACCGAGGCTTCCCTTGCGGTTTGTAGTTTTCACATCTCGCTAACTAGGTGCGAACGTTCCAACGAGGTGTGAACGTTCCAAACAAACATTCTAAATGGGGTATCGAGGTGGTCCCTGTTCAGAGGGCGAACAGAACTCGTTCGTACGGGGCCTCCCGAATGGGGAGTAGGTCAAACATAAGCATACACACAATATAGGGGAAAAAGTTGCTCTAATGCTCGTTGTATTGGGAGAGTTTAATTTTCCTCCCTTACTAGCTAATAATCTAATTTTTAGAGCTAAGTTACTCAGGCTAAATGCTAGTGGAAGTTTTTTTTTTTTTTTAGCCCTATATCCTTGGTGGAATGAACTACAATATTAAAACTATATTGTGCCTTCAATAATAACCTGAAAAATATAATTATGATAATTATGAGTACACCATCACTTATTAAGAGTGGATTTATTAAGCACTTCAGGATGTGTTGCTTTTTAATGGTTTTCAACCTTACTAAATACATGGTGGAAATAATGAAATAAGACTCCTTGATTAAAGCTTTTGCTAATTGCAAATTACATTTTAATAGGATGTTTTTATGTCAATTTTTAGTATGGTTTTATTTTTTGACAGGTTTATATGCAATCGCTTGAGAATAAAATACCAGTTACAAGTACCTTATATTAACAGATTTATGTTCTAAATTGTTATGGTAATAGTTATTATAAGTACTAATGAATGGAGTGAACATTTTCTTTTTGGGAGAAAGTATTAATTAGCAACAAACTAACCAATTGCACTCATTTTGAAAGAGTTATTTTCAGCCTGTTACTTAACCTTTGCTTACGTGACAGCACATGCAATGTAATGTGCTTTTTAAGTATTTGATATTTTGTACTTGTACTTCATACATAACATTATATAGCTGGCTTAAATGGATCTTGCTGGATTATATTGTTATTGCTGGATTTTGACAGCTAACAAAATCCATGTGAAATTCCAATACCGAGATGAAATCAGTTGCTATCAGTTATAAAGAACTATTCACTAAACTGCAATTGTTTCGACCGCATTGGGTTGGCAACCCACGCTTCAGCCCACTCTTCACAAATTAGGAGTTTATGCATTAAACTTGGTATTGTAGAAAACTGAAAACAGAATGGCAAAATAGCAACATTGGGAGCCTGTCAGGATCGGGACAGGGATCCAACACGCAGAGTACAAAGAGTAGCAGATACGTATACCGGACCTTAGAATGGCCGGACTTAACGTAAAACTACGTATAGAATGGTCAGGGACAAGCCGAGGTCGAGGGAACGAGAAGACAGGTAAGCGAGAGACAAGCCGGGTCAAGGATAACAGAGAAGACAGGTAAGTAATAACAAAGCCGGGTCAGAACCAAAAGACAAGAGAATACAAGAGCACTGTGTGACTAGGCTGGCTAGAACCACGACAGGGCAATGAGCAAATGCTGAGAGCTCCCTTAAATACCCTGGTTCTAGAGACTAATCACGCCTCCGCCGAGACCTGATTCGTGTCCGGGATTTTACTGACAGGTCGGGCTAGAATAGCGTCATGACGTCGACTATTGAGCGTCACGTTACAAAAAGGCATAGTTCTCTCGCGGCCGGCGTTTACATGCGCGAGGGGACCGCGAGGAACGGGAGAATCATGCCGTCTGGATGGAAAAACGTCTAAGTCTCTACCCGTCTCAGGGGTAGAGACTACAGGTACCCTGACAGTACCCCCCCTCTCAGAAACGCCCACCGGGCGGAAGGAACCGGGACGAGATGGAAAGCGGGAATGAAAAGCCCTGCGAAGACGAGGAGCATGGACATCCTCCTGTGGTACCCAGGTCCTCTCTTCTGGACCATATCCCTTCCAGTCAACCAGGTATTGAATTTTCCCCCGGGAGATTCGAGAATCGATGATGGAGTTGATTTCGTACTCCTCCTGGCCCTCAACCTGAACAGAGTGAGGAGAGGAGGCCTTGGAGGAGAATCTGTTACAGACCAGGGGTTTTAGCAAGGAAACATGAAAGGAATTAGGAATACGTAAGGCAGAGGGGAGCGCTAGGCGATACGCTGTCAGGATCGGGACAGGGATCCAACACGCAAAGTACAAACAGGTACAGGGTACGTATACCGGTCCTTAGAATGGCCGGGCTAACGTACAGAGAGTATAGAGAATGGTCAGAGACAAGCCGAGGTCGAGGGAACGAGAAGACAGGTAAGCGAGGAACAAGCCGGGTCAAGGATAACGGAGGTAAACAGAGTAAGGAAACAAGCCGGGTCGAAACCAAAAGGATAACTGAGAAACACCAGAGCACTGTGTGACTAGACAGGCTAGAACCACGACAGGGCAATGAGCAACAGGGCGAAGTATGTTTAAATACCCTGGCTAGAGAGGATAGACACGCCTCCGACGAAACCTGATTAGTCTGTCTCGGACTGAGTGACAGGTCGTTCCGGATTGGCGTGATGACGTCGGCCTCCGGGCACCATGCTACAAAAGGAAGAGACTCCCTCGCGGCCGGCGTTTGTGTGACCGGGTCGACCGCGAGGAACAGAGGAAACATGGCGTCCGGACGGATGAACGTCTAAGTCTCTACCTCTCTCGGAGGTAGAGACTTCAGGTACCCTGACAGTACCCCCCCCCTCAGATACGCCCACCGGGCGGAAAGAACCGGGACGAGATGGAAAGCGAGAGTGATACGCCCTGCGGAGACGAGGAGCATGAACATCCTCCTGAGGTACCCAACTCCTCTCCTCAGGACCGTATCCCTTCCAATCGACCAGATATTGTACTTTCCCCCGGGAGATACGAGAATCAATAATAGAGTTAACCTCATACTCCTCCTGACCCTCCACCTGAACAGGACAAGGAGGGGCTGTTGTGGAGGAGAACCTGTTACAAATAAGAGGTTTCAGCAACGACACATGAAACGAGTTAGGGATGCGTAAGGTATCAGGAAGAGCTAGACGATACGCAACTGGATTGATACGAGACAACACCCTGTAAGGTCCAATATAACGGGGAGCGAACTTCATGGAGGGCACCTTTAAACGGATGTTCCTCGTGCTCAACCATACCCTATCACCCGGAACAAAGAGCGGAGCCGCCCTTCTACGTTTATCAGCATGTTTCTTAACCAGCATAGAATTGTGCGTAAGGATTTGCCGAGTTTGATCCCACAACTTCCTCAAATTAGCAACATGAACATCAACCGACGGCACCCCCTGGGAAGGAGAAGCCGAAGGAAGAATAGACGGGTGAAAGCCATAATTCATGAAGAAGGGGCTTGAATGAGTAGAATCGCAAACGAGATTGTTGTGTGCAAACTCTGCCCAAGGAATCAAACCGACCCAATCATCCTGGTGTTCGGAAACAAAACATCGCAAATATTGTTCAATTTTCTGGTTGGTACGTTCAGCAGCTCCATTAGACTGAGGGTGATAGGCAGAAGAAAAGTTCAATTTGATACCAAGTTGCGAACAGAAGGACCTCCAAAAACGGGAAATAAATTGGGAACCTCTGTCAGACACAATTTGAGAGGGTATCCCATGTAGGCGAAAAATCTCCCTAGCGAATATCTCGGCCAATTCGGGAGAAGATGGAAGTTTAGGTAGAGGAATGAAGTGTGCCATCTTAGTGAATCTGTCAACCACGGTGAGGATAACAGTCTGTTCTTTAGAGATAGGTAGATCGACAATAAAGTCCATGGCCAAGCAGGACCACGGCTTCTCTGGAACTTCTAAGGGGTGCAGGAATCCACAAGGAAGCGTATGAGGTTGTTTGGTCTTAGTACAAACCTCACATGCAGCGATGAAATCTTTAGTATCCCTACGTAAAGCAGGCCACCAGAAATCCTTAGAGATCAACGCAAAAGTCTTGCGAATACCAGGATGTCCCGCCATCTTGCTGTTATGGAAACACTGCAACAGTTCCAGTTGAAGAGCAGGAGGAACGAAATGTCGACCCACAGGAGTCTGTCTAGGTGCTAAATGTTGTAGCTTAACGATCTCGGCCAGTAACGGAGAATGAATCCTGAGATTCGTATTAGCAACAATATTGCATTTCGGAACTATAGAGGAAAGGACCGGCTCAGGTACAGTAGAAGGTTCATACTGGCGAGATAAGGCATCGGCTTTAGAATTTTTTGAACCAGGTCTATAAGTCAGCACATAGTTGAAGTGAGTCAGGAATAAGGACCAACGAGCCTGCCTAGAGGACAGGCGCTTAGCCTCCCCAATGTAGGACAAGTTCTTGTGGTCCGTCAGGATAGTAATAGGGTGTAAGGTTCCCTCTAATAAATGTCTCCATTCCTTTAAGGCTTTAATGACTGCTAAGAGTTCTCTGTCGCCGATGTCATATCTGCTCTCAGGACCCGAAAGTTTCTTAGAAAAAAAACCACATGGGTGCAATGGTTTATCTACCCCCAATCTTTGTGACAGAACCGCCCCTACTCCTGTCTCAGAGGCATCGACCTCGAGCAGGAACGGTAAGGTCGTATCCGGATGGACTAGTATTGGAGCAGAAGCAAAAAGTTCTTTGAGACTCTTGAAAGCAGCTAGAGCATCAGTAGACCATGTCTTAGTATCCGCCCCTTGTTTGGTCATATTGGTGATGGGCGCAATAATAGACGAGTAGCCCTTAATGAAGCGTCTATAATAATTAGAGAAGCCAATAAATCTCTGAATAGCTTTGAGTCCCTGAGGCAATGGCCAATCTAAAATAGACTGGAGTTTGTCAGGATCCATCTTAAAGCCCTCCCCAGAAATCACGTATCCAAGAAAGTCTATCTGGGTCTGGTCAAAACTGCATTTCTCAAGTTTACAGTACAAACCATGTTGTAAAAGTTTGTGTAATACCTGTCTGACTTGTCGATGGTGGGTCTCAATCTCTTTAGAGTGTATGAGTATGTCATCCAGGTAGACAATAACACAATCATGTTGAAATTCCCTAAGAACTTCGTTAATCAAATCTTGGAAAACTGCAGGTGCGTTACAGAGACCAAAAGGCATGACCGTATACTCATAATGACCATAGCGGGTATTAAACGCTGTCTTCCACTCATGGCCTTGCTGAATTCTCACCAAGTTGTACGCCCCTCTGAGGTCCAACTTGGTGAAAATCTTAGAGCCCTTTAACCGATCAAAGAGTTCTGTAATCAAGGGGATAGGATAGGCATTCCTGATGGTTATTTTATTCAACCCTCGATAATCGATACAAGGTCTGAGTGACCCATCCTTCTTCTTAACAAAAAAGAACCCAGCCCCGGCAGGAGATGAGGATCTCCTGATAAATCCCTTGTCTAAATTCTCCTGAATATACTCCTCTAAAACAGCATTCTCTTTAGTGGATAGAGGGTATACATTGCCCCTAGGAGGCATGGTACCAGGTAATAGGTTAATTTTACAATCAAAGGACCTGTGTGGAGGTAGAGTATCAGCGTTCTTTTTATCGAATACTGCCTTTAAGTCCATGTACAAAGGAGGTATCTGTCTCTCTTTAGGCTGGGTAGTAGTGTCAGGTGTGTAAATTACAGCCAAAGGGGATACCTTCTGTAAACACCTCTCCTGACAACCCTGACCCCACGAGAGTATCTCCCCTAACTCCCAATCGATAGTAGGGTTATGTCTCTTTAACCATGGATACCCCAGGACTATGGGAACGGAAGGGGACGAAATAAGCATAAGAGATATACTCTCCTCGTGTAAGATACCAACAGACAGGCTCATGGATATAGTCTCACGAGTAATAACAGGCTCGAGTAGTGGTCTACCATCAATGGCCTCAACGGCCAAGGGGGTCTCTCTTAACTGGGAAGGAATAGTGTGCTTAGTGGCAAAGGCTTGATCGATAAAATTCTCAGCAGCGCCGGAATCTATCAATGCCACGGTCTTAAGGACTTCCTTCTTCCATGTTAAAGAAACTGGTAGTAAAAGCCTGTGATTTTTGTAATTATGCGTAGAGGACAAAATAGAAACACCCAAGGCCTGTCCTCTAGAGAAACTTAGGTGCGGGCGTTTCCCGAGCGAACAGGACAATTCAGGCGTAAATGACCTCTGAGTCCACAATACATACACAATCCCTCCCTTCTCCTGTACAGTCTCTCCTCTTCTGAGAGATGAGTATTGCCTATCTGCATAGGTTCAGGAATTAGTGAGGTATTGGACTCAGGACTTAGAAATGCAGGTGCTAATTTAAAGGCAGGTCTTAGGTTCCTCTCTCGAGTGTTCTGTCTTTCTCTTATACGTTCATCAATACGAGAAATGAACGAAATTAAGTCCTCTAAATTCTCTGGTAGCTCCCTAGTAGCAATTTCGTCAAGGATAACATCTGATAACCCGTTCAAGAATACATCCATATAAGCCTGTTCATTCCACTTAACTTCTGACGCCAGAGACCTGAACTCTAGTGCATAATCCACTAATGTTCGGTTCTCCTGTCTCAGGCGCAACAGTAATCTGGCTGCATTGACCTTTCTACCAGGGGGGTCAAAAGTTCTTCTAAAAGCAGCTACAAAGGCAGTATAATTGTATACCAACGGGTTATCGTTCTCCCATAATGGGTTAGCCCATCTCAGAGCTTTCTCAATGAGTAAGGTGATAATAAACCCAACCTTTGCCCTATCGGTAGGATAGGAGCGAGGTTGCAATTCAAAGTGAATGCTGATCTGGTTTAAAAAACCACGACACTTCTCAGGTGACCCACCATAACGTACAGGTGGAGTAACACGGGAAGAGGCACCTACAGTAGCTACCTCTAGGCCTGAACCTACAGAGGAAATAGGAGTAGGACGCGTCTCCTCTGGAGGATTATTAGCACGAGACAACAATGCCTGTAGTGCTAAGGCCATTTGGTCCATTCTGTGTTCCATGGCGTCAAACCTGGAATCAGAGGAACCAACCTGACTGTTTGTACCTGCAGGATCCATTGGCCCTGTCGTAATGTCAGGATCGGGACAGGGATCCAACACGCAAAGTACAAACAGGTACAGGGTACGTATACCGGTCCTTAGAATGGCCGGGCTAACGTACAGAGAGTATAGAGAATGGTCAGAGACAAGCCGAGGTCGAGGGAACGAGAAGACAGGTAAGCGAGGAACAAGCCGGGTCAAGGATAACGGAGGTAAACAGAGTAAGGAAACAAGCCGGGTCGAAACCAAAAGGATAACTGAGAAACACCAGAGCACTGTGTGACTAGACAGGCTAGAACCACGACAGGGCAATGAGCAACAGGGCGAAGTATGTTTAAATACCCTGGCTAGAGAGGATAGACACGCCTCCGACGAAACCTGATTAGTCTGTCTCGGACTGAGTGACAGGTCGTTCCGGATTGGCGTGATGACGTCGGCCTCCGGGCACCATGCTACAAAAGGAAGAGACTCCCTCGCGGCCGGCGTTTGTGTGACCGGGTCGACCGCGAGGAACAGAGGAAACATGGCGTCCGGACGGATGAACGTCTAAGTCTCTACCTCTCTCGGAGGTAGAGACTTCAGGTACCCTGACATACGCAACAGGATTAATTCGATTCAGGATCCTATAGGGTCCAATGTAGCGAGGAGCGAATTTCATAGACGGTACTTTCAAACGAATGTTTCTAGTACTCAACCATACCCTATCACCAGGGACAAAACTAGGAGCCGGCCTTCTGCGTTTGTCAGCGTGTTTTTTATACAGTATAGAATTATGTAGGAGAATTTGTCGAGTCTGATCCCACAACTTCTTCAGATTGGTAACATGAGTATCAACCGACGGTACCCCCTGGGAAGAAGGAACCGACGGAAGAATGGAAGGATGAAAACCATAATTCATGAAAAAGGGGCTAGAGCGAGTTGAATCGCAAACAAGATTATTGTGTGCGAACTCTGCCCAAGGAATCAGACCGACCCAATCGTCCTGGTGTTCAGAAACAAAACAATGCAGATATTGTTCAATCTTTTGATTGGTACGTTCAGCGGCTCCGTTAGACTGAGGGTGATAAGCAGAAGAAAAATTTAATTTAATGCCTAGTTGAGAACAGAATGATCTCCAGAAACGTGAAACAAACTGGGAACCTCTATCAGAAGTAATCTCGGAAGGTATCCCATGTAAGCGAAAGATCTCTTTAGCAAAAATCTCCGCTAATTCAGGTGAAGTCGGAAGTTTAGGTAAAGGCACGAAATGAGCCATCTTGGTAAACCTATCCACCACTGTGAGAATAACAGTGTGCTTTTTCGAAACAGGCAAATCCACAATAAAATCCATCGCCAAACAGGACCAAGGTTTTTCTGGAACTTCCAGGGGATGTAAGAGACCACAAGGAAGCGAATGAGGTAGTTTAGTCTTAGTACAGACCTCACAGGCTCCGATAAAATCCTTAATATCCCTCCGTAAAGAAGGCCACCAGAAATCCTTAGAGATCAAGGAATATGTTTTGCGAACGCCCGGATGACCAGCCACCTTACTCTCGTGAAGACACTGTAAGAGCTCCAGTTGGAGTTCAGGAGGAACGAAGTGTCTAGATGCAGGAGTCAGTCTAGGTGCCAGATGCTGCAAGCTCCTGATCTGATCCAGAAGCGGAGAATGGATTTTGAGAGTTGTGTTAGCGATGATATTACACTTAGGTACTATAGAGGATAAAACCGGCTCAGATATGGCAGAAGGTTCATGTTGGCAAGACAAGGCATCAGCTTTAGAATTCTTAGAACCAGGCCTATATGTGAGTATGTAATTGAAGTGAGTGAGGAATATAGACCAACGGGCCTGTCTAGATGATAATCGTTTAGCCTCCCCAATATAGGATAAGTTTTTATGATCCGTCAAAATGGTAACAGGATGCAAAGTCCCCTCCAATAGATGTCTCCACTCCTTTAAAGCCATGATAACCGCTAGGAGTTCCCTGTCACCAATGTCATATCTGCTCTCAGTACCCGATAATTTTTTTGAAAAATACCCACATGGATGTAATGGTTAATCCACACCCAACCTTTGGGACAGGATGGCACCTATACCCGTCTCAGAAGCGTCAACTTCGAGTAGGAAAGGTAGAGTAGTATCAGGGTGAACTAAAATTGGTGCGGAAGCAAACAGCTCCTTGAGAGTCTTAAAAGCCAGAAGTGCTTCAGTAGACCAATTCTTAGTGTCTGCCCCTTGTCTGGTCATATTGGTGATGGGAGCAATAATAGAGGAGTAACCCTTAATGAAACGTCTGTAATAATTAGAGAAACCAATAAATCTCTGAATGGCCTTGAGACCCTTAGGTAAAGGCCAATCTAAAATGGATTGGAGTTTCTCCGGATCCATTTCAAACCCCTCTCCAGAAATCACGTAACCAAGAAAGGTAGTCTGGGATTGGTCAAAGCTACATTTCTCTAATTTGCAGTACAAGCCATGTTGAAGAAGTTTGTGCAAAACCCTTCTGACCTGTCCGTGGGGAGTCTCAATATCCCTGGAATGTATAAGTATATCATCGAGGTATACAATAACACAGTCATGCTGAAACTCCCTAAGAACTTCATTAATAAGATCCTGAAATACCGCCGGGGCATTACAGAGACCAAAAGGCATTACAGTATACTCATAGTGCCCATAACGAGTATTGAACGCAGTCTTCCACTCGTGTCCCTGCTGAATTCTCACCAAGTTATAAGCACCTCTGAGGTCTAACTTAGTGAAAATCTTGGAACCCTTTAATCGATCAAAAAGCTCGGTGATCAAGGGGATCGGATAGGCATTTCTAATGGTTATCTTGTTCAAACCTCGGTAGTCAATGCAAGGTCTTAAAGAACCATCCTTCTTTTTAACAAAAAAAAATCCAGCCCCAGCAGGGGAGGAGGATCTCCTAATGAACCCTTTGTCTAGGTTCTCACGAATATACTCCTCTAAGACTAAGTTCTCATTCGTAGACAAAGGGTATACATGGCCCCTGGGAGGCATAGTACCAGGAAGTAAATTAATTTTGCAATCAAAAGGCCTGTGTGGTGGTAAGGTATCAGCCTTTTCTTTGTCAAATACCGCCTTTAAATCTAGATACAAGGACGGTATCTGTACTTTAGTAGAGTCGGTAGAGTTATTAAGTGTGTTAACAATACAAAGGGGTGACACTCTCTTTAAACATCTCTCTTGACAACCCTGACCCCACGAGACTATTTCCCCTGATTTCCAATCTATAATGGGATTATGTCTCTTCAGCCAGGAGTATCCCAGGACTATGGGAACAGAAGGAGATGAAATGAGTAGTAGAGATATCTCCTCCTTGTGTAGAATACCAGTAGTTAAGTTAAGAGGTGTGGTCTCCCGGAAAATCACAGGCTCAACTAAAGGTCTACCATCTATGGCCTCAACAGCCAAAGGTGTCTTCCTTAACTGGGATGGGATAGCGTGTTTGGTGAGAAAAACTTGGTCGATAAAGCTCTCAGCAGCTCCGGAGTCTATCAATGCCACAGTCTCTAAAGTTCCCTTCTCCCAAGTTAAAGAGACGGGTAATAGAAGCCTGTGTTCTTTGTAGTTATGAGTAGAGGACAAAATAGAAACACCCAAGGCCTGTCCTCTAGAGAAACTTAGGTGCGAGCGTTTCCCGGGCGATTGGGACAATTCAAACGTAAGTGACCTCTGACTCCACAATACATACACAGTCCCTCCCTTCTCCTGTACTGTCTCTCCTCTTCTGAGAGGCGAGTAAGGCCTATCTGCATAGGTTCTGGAAACTGTGGAGTTTTGGTTTCAGGACTTTGAAATGAAGGAGCTAGTCTAAAGGAAGGTCTACCGGTTCTATCTCAAGTGTTCTGCCTCTCTCTTAGACGTTCGTCAATGCGAGAGATAAAGGAAATTAAGTCCTCCAAATTCTCGGGAAGCTCTCTCGTCGCTACCTCGTCAAGTATTACATCGGATAATCCGTTTAAAAATACGTCTATATAAGCCTGTTCATTCCACTTAACCTCTGCCGCCAAAGACCTGAACTCTAGTGCGTAATCCACAAGTGTTCGGTTCTCTTGTCTAAGGCGCAACAGTAATCTAGCTGCATTGACCTTTCTGCCAGGGGGGTCAAAAGTTCTTCTAAAAGCAGCTACAAAGGCATTATAGTTATAGACTAATGGATTATCATTCTCCCACAAGGGATTAGCCCATCTCAGAGCCTTCTCAATGAGTAAGGTGATAATAAATCCCACCTTTGCCCTATCAGTAGGGTAGGAACGGGGTTGTAGCTCAAAATGGATACTGATCTGGTTCAAAAAGCCACGACACCTTTCAGGAGAACCAGCATAACGTACAGGTGGGGTAACTCGGGAAGAAGCACCTACAGTGGCTACCTCTAGCCCTGAACTCACAGGAGGAATAGAAGTATTACGCATCTCCTCAGGTGGATTATTAGGACGTGATAGTAACGCCTGTAGTGCCAGTGCCATCTGATCCATTCTATGATCCATGGCGTCAAACCTAGGATCAGGAGAACCAAGCTGACAGTTTGTACCTGCAGGATCCATTGGCCCTGTCGTAATGTCAGGATCGGGACAGGGATCCAACACGCAGAGTACAAAGAGTAGCAGATACGTATACCGGACCTTAGAATGGCCGGACTTAACGTAAAACTACGTATAGAATGGTCAGGGACAAGCCGAGGTCGAAGGAACGAGAAGACAGGTAAGCGAGAGACAAGCCGGGTCAAGGATAACAGAGAAGACAGGTAAGTAATAACAAAGCTGGGTCAGAACCAAAAGACAAGAGAATACAAGAGCACTGTGTGACTAGGCTGGCTAGAACCACGACAGGGCAATGAGCAAATGCTGAGAGCTCCCTTAAATACCCTGGTTCTAGAGACTAATCACGCCTCCGCCGAGACCTGATTCGTGTCCGGGATTTGACTGACAGGTCGGGCTAGAATAGCGTCATGACGTCGACTATTGAGCGTCACGTTACAAAAAGGCATAGTTCTCTCGCGGCCGGCGTTTACATGCACGAGGGGACCGCGAGGAACGGGAGAATCATGCCGTCTGGATGGAAAAACGTCTAAGTCTCTACCCGTCTCAGGGGTAGAGACTACAGGTACCCTGACAGAGCCTTCTTCAACACAGATGTATTTCCAGCTTGGCTATTTAGTGAATAACCCCAAAAGATCACTAGTTAAATTTCAGTAAAAAGGAAATGAATGACTGTATATCATCGAATAACTCTCTTTATAAGAAGGTATATTAATCTGCAGAAACATTTTGTTCTAGAAATAAAGCCAAAATTAACACTGCCTTTCACTACCTTGGATAACCTACTGTTAAAGAAGCACAAAAGGATTATAAAATCTCTTCCTTGATAATCTCGTAATGCAATGTCTAGACGCCTGGCATGGCTTTAGGGGAAAAAGCAATGTATTAACATCAAACAATCGCTTCTAAGATCCATAGCGGGAACTGCTACTTCAATACCAGATAGTTAAACAAATGAAAAGGAAATGTGATAACTATAATTTGTCAAGTATTAAAACATTAAATTCCTATTCTGTGAAGTCCAAAAAATAAAATAAATAAATCAAGCTATCTGTAATATACATTTTTATAAAGGATCAACATTGAAGAACATTTCCAGGACATTTAGGCTTTTTGTATGTTACAGAGAAGACTAAAGAAAAATATGTGCCTCCCCCCCCCCCCCCCCCCCCAACAACAAGATAATCTAGTTTACAGAAACACTATAGTGGAATACAAACATGTATTTCTAGAAACATAGAATGTGACGGCAGGGCCGGATTAAGAGCACACTGGGCCTGGTGCTGACAATTATGATGGGCCTAATTACAGAATCTTATTGACCAAAAACACTAAAACAGTCATACCTCCCAAAAAGGGGGCATGTCTGTCCAAAGAATTTGAAGCACAGCCTGGCATGAATACATGTCAGGCTGCCAGCCAATCCTGCAGGCTGTCCAACTAAGGGCATACTATGCAGGCAGCACCCTGAGCTTGACATAAATGCATCTAATGATGCGCTCACTCCATGCTTTCTAAGGACTGTCCCCTAGCACTCACATGTCCACTTGTCTCCTTACCTTCTTACTAGCAGGCAGAAGTTCCTGGTATATAGTCTGAGACAGAGAAAAGGTGTATGTAGTGAGTGTAAGAGAAAGGGGACATGCCACAGTGTTAGAGAGACCAGCGTCTGCATTACCTAAACTAATTTTATTGTCAGCCAGTCCACACAAGTTTTGTTCCCATACATCCCTCTTAAGCTTCCAAACTTAAAGGGACACTATAGTCACCGGAACAACTACAGCTTATTGTATTTGTTCTGGTAAGTAGAATCATTCCATTCAGGCCTTTTGCAGTAAACTGTCTTTTCAGAGAAAATAACTCCACTGGCCACTCCTTAGATGGCTTCTAGAGGTGCTTCCTGGGGCAGTACTGCCTAGTGTGTAGCACTGCCATTCAGTGTCTCCACCCTCGGCATGCAGACACTGAACTTTCCTCATACAGATGCATTGATTCAATGTATCTTTATGAGGAGATGCTGATTGGCCAGGGCTATGTTGGACTTGTGCTGGCTCTGTCCCTGATCTGCATAGTTGACAGTCGCAGCCAATCCTATGGGGAAGTATTGTAATTTGCTCAGACCACCACTTCTGATGATGTCAGCAGACAGTCAGTTCAGAGGCAGAGCCAGCAGCTGCAGACTTGAATAAAAGTTATATTTTACTATACTTAAAGGGAAACTCCAGTGCCAGGAAAACGATCCGTTTTCCTCACTGGGACATATAGGGACACTGGGACACATGGGGACACTAGGCACACTGAGAGACATGGGACACAGACACTGGGAGACTTGGGGACACTGAGACACTAGCGACACTGGATGGGGGACATGGGGACACTGGGAGAAATGGAGACATAGTGTCTCCGTGTCCCAGTGTCTCCCAATGTCCCTATGTTTCACAGCATCCCCATGTGTCTCAGCATCCCCATGTGTCCCAGTGTCCCCTAGTGTCTCAGTGTCACCATGTTTTCCAGTGTCCCCAAGTGTCTCAGTGTTTCCAGGTCTCCCAGCGTCTGTGTCCCCATGTGTCCTAGTGTCTCAGTGTCCCCTAGTGTCTGTGTCCCCATTTGTCCCCTAGTGTCTGTTTCCCCTAGTGTCTCAGTGTCTCCATATATCCCCTAGTGTCTCAGTGTCCCCTAGTGTCTCAGTGTCCCCATGTGTCCCTGCTGCCTTTCTCCCCATCCCTCTCTTACCTAAGCTGTAGAGCTGCTGTCTGGACTCTGTGCTGTATTGCTGCTCCCCCACGGATCAGTAAGTAGTAGAGAGAGGCAGGGATATGCTGTAACTTCCTATCCCTGCCTCTCTCCACACACAGTAACCCCTACTGGCCGGTGCTGGTATTGCAGAGTAATCTCCATTTATTCTGAGAAAAATACCTGCATTTGTATTGCCGGTAGTACTGCAATACTCAAATACCAGTCAGGTGGCAAACCAGTAAAATACCAGTCTGATGGCAAAGCTAAGAGTAGTGTGTAAAAAAAAAAAAATATATATTATTTTTTTTTTTTTAAATGGGCCTATTCAATGGGCCTGGGCCTGGAGCTGCAGCTCCATCAGCCCCTATGTTAATCCGGCCCTGTGTGACGGCAGATAAGAACCAATCGGCCCATCTAGTCTGCCCAATTTTCTAAATACTTTCATTAGTCCCTGGCCTTATCTTATAGTTAGAACAGTCTTATGCCTATTCCACGCATGCTTAAACTCATTCACTGTGTTAACCTCTACCACTTCAACTGGAAGGCTAGTCCATGCCTCCACTACCCTCTCAGTAAAGTAATACTTCCTGATATTATTTTTAAACCTTTGTCCCTCTAATTTAAGACTATGTCCTCTTGTTGTGGTCGTTTTTCTTCTTTTAAATATAGTCTCCTCCTTTACTGTGTTGATTTCCTTTATGTATTTAAGTGTTTCTATCATATCCCCCCTGTCCCGTCTTTCCTCTAACCTTTCCTTGTAAGTTTTATCCTGCAATCAATGAACCAGTTTAGTAGCCATTCTCTGAACTCTCTCTAAAGTATCAATATCCTTCTGAAGATACGGTCTCCAGTACTGCGTACAATACTCCAAGTGAGGTCTCACCAGTGTTCTGTACAATGGCATGAGCACTTCCCTCTTTCTACTGCTAATACCTCTCCCTATACAACCAATCATTCTGCTAGCATTTTGCTGCTCTATTACATTGTCTGCCTACCTTTAAGTCATCAGAAATAATCACCCCTAAATCCCTTTCCTCAGATTTTGAGGTTAGGACTCTATTAATAGTGATGTACCGAACTGTCCGCCGGCGAACAGTTCCCGGCGAACTTAGCGTGTTCGCGTTCGCCACGGCGGGCGGACACATGCGCAGTTCGATCCGCCCCCTATTCGTCATCATTGGGCAAACTTTGACCCTGTGCCTCTCGGTCAGCAGACACATTCCAGCCAATCAGCAGCACTCCCTCCCTTCCACACCCTCCAACCTCCCTCCCAGCATCCATTTTCGATTCATTCTGAAGCTGCATGCTTAGTGAGAGGAGGGAAAGTTTAGCTGCTGCTGATTAGATAGGGAAATTGATAGCTAGGCTAGGGTATTCAGTGTCCACTACAATCCTGAAGGACTCATCTGATCTCTGCTGTAAGGACAGCACCCCAAAAAGCCCTTTTTAGGGCTATAACATCAGGCTGCTTTTTTTTTTTCCCTGTGTAATGTAATTGCAGGTGCCTGCCTGCCAGCTTCTGTGTGAGGTTCACATTGGATACTGTGCCTACTTGCCCAGTGCCACCACTCATATCTGTTTTAACAATTGGTTAAGCTTTAGATTTAAAATAAATAATTTGTTTTCACTGTAATAGAAGAGCAGTTGCCTGCCTGCCAGCTTCTGTGTCAGGTTGGATGCCTTGCCCATTTGCACAGTCAGTGCCACCACTCATATCTGTTTAACAATAGCTTAAGCTTTAGATTTTAAAGAAATCATTTTTTTTTCACTGTGATAGAAGAGCAGTTGCCTGCCTGCCAGCTTCTGTGTCAGGTTGGATGCCTTGCCCATTTGCACAGTCAGTGCCACCACTCATATCTGTTTTAACAATAGCTTAAGCTTTAGATTTTAAAGAAATCATTTTTTTTCACTGTAATAGAAGAGCAGTTGCCTGCCTGCCAGCTTCTGTGTCAGGTTGGATGCCTTGCCCATTTGCACAGTCAGTGCCACCACTCATATCTGTTTTAACAATAGCTTAAGCTTTAGATTTTAAAGAGGACAGGTGTCAATGTTAGGTGATTTCTGCCCTTTATGGATTAAAAGCAGACTCTGCATCAACTGTGCAATTTTCCATGGGAGTTTTGCCATGGATCCCCCTCCGGCATGCCACAGTCCAGGTGTTAGTCCCCTTGAAACAACTTTTCCATCACTTTTGTGGCCAGAAAGAGTCCCTGTTGGTTTTAAAATTCGCCTGCCCATTGAAGTCAATACTTGAACTCAATTAATTACCTAATTGAAAGAAACATCGATCAACTTATTTTCCATTTTTAGTCATGGAAACGAACATTTAGCTAACTGAAAACACAAGCTATTGATATAGACATTTTCCAATCAAAACATTGTTTTTCCTATTATAATAATTCCCAAAGAGTTTCAGGAATAGTAAAGTAATCATTATATAAGTAGTTTGAAATCAAACATTTTAACTCATACAAAAAATTCTGACTTTAAATGAGACTGAATGGTGCTCTTTGCATCTTAGATGACAACCTGTTAAATGATAACCTGTCTCTTAGATAATTCACGGACAGCAGGCAGTAAGTACTAGGATATGGCATCCTCTCAAAGATGAAATATTTTGCCAATCTGGACAAAGGATAAATATATAATTGTATAAACTATATAAATTATTAACAATAGAAATTTATTCAAATATATAGTATGGAATCAACATTTAAAGAGTCATTCCAGGCTACATAACTCCGCTGGGCGACATTCTGCATGTCCACTACCTACAATGCAGATTTTAGCTCATTGGCTGAGGGCTTCAGTTGATCCCACAATTAGGTCAGCTGTTCGCTCTAAGCCAATGAGCTAAACCCTGCATTTAACTCCTTACAAAGGGGAGAGCTGGCCATTCCTGGCACCATAACCATTACAGTGAGCTGGAGTGTTACTTTAAGAAATGCTGTCCTCATTCAGAATTTAAATTAAGCCAATACACTAACATTAAACTCCTGTTTAATACACAGAGTTATTTACTAATGTGATAATTGTCAGAAATTGAAAGCGAAATCAAAGTGAAATTGAAATGTCAAAGGTCAAAGGAGCCAAACTGTAGCTGACTTGGCGAATGTTTCTAATTTGTCCATTTGGTCCATTCACGTTGAATTCCATTTGAATTTCCAACAATTCTCACTGTGCTCGAAGCTGTGTTCTCATGCAACTGTGTTCAAATGCTGTTCACATTGGCAGTATGAACTGAGTAAAAAACATGGTTTTAAACCTCTAATTGAAACATTCTCTCTCCATGTCATATAAAAATTATTAATTGTTCCCAAAGCAAGTGTTTTACCATAAACCTAACTGGGGCTAGCATTCTAAATGATATTGTGTGAAATGTGTGTTTTAATTTATTTGTCTAAAGCACTGGTGAATTGGGAGACATTTAGCTCACTAGGTTTTTGGGGAATTTGTTTTTTTACAAAAACAAATTCCTATGTTCACATTAAAGATGTGAACAGTCCTTCAAGGAGGAAATGGAAGATCTTGCCCGTCTGAGTTTGATGACTAAAGTCAAAAGTTGTTCATTGTCATTCTCAAATCATGTATATGCCTTTTAAATGATAGTCATTTTGAGTTAATCATTAGAAAAGATGGTAGCTTATAATAGGCCAAATGAATGCATAATCACAGGTAATTGATCATTCGGCCAGAATTTTCCTGCAATAAATATCACTGCAATGAATACTTAATTACTTTCTGTATAAAAGAAATTAGCATAAATGCTGTTGAGACAGCTTATCTCACCTTGCACTTGCAGAAAATAACTGATAGGATTTTAAAACTCTCTGTTGTCAATACAGTGAAATATGTTACATATATTCACACACACACAAAAAAAAAAACACAAACAAGAAGGTGTAATTATTGATTTGGTTATTTTATGTCCATGAAAAAAATACAATAAATGAGACGATCATGTGTGATATAACTTACGTATGTTCATGGGTTTCGCAGAACCCATGAATATGTGTGCACGCAGTGGCAATAAAGGGCACCCATCAAGTAACCCATGTATTTAGGGCCACCCGATGGGTATTATTGCTGAACAGGGGCCCGGTAAAAGCGCGACCAGGGCCCCTGTAGTGTCAAGCCCATGGGAGAGAGCAAGGGTCGGGGCCAACGGCTGTCGGCTGTCCCTCCCTGTGTGTGGGTCTCTGTGTGTGTGTGCACATCTGTCAGTGTGTATGTCAGTTTGTATGTGTATCTGTGTGTGGCAGTGTGCATGTGTGTGGCAGTGTATGTGTATATGTCCATACATCCCAGCATTCAAACACCAACACAATACAAAAATACACCCCCGAATTCAAATGTCAAAAAAATACTACACACAAATGCATAACTGCATGCAAATGCAAACACTACTTACAAATACACCACTACATTCAAATTGCAACAGTACATACACATACACTACTAAAGTAAAAAAAATACATACTCCATGCAAAAACATTCAAAAACATTCAAACACACTGCTCACAAATACAACCCTGCAAGGATTGGGAAAATGGTAGATATCTAGATGGCAAAACAAGAATGGTGGATGTAACCAAGACACTTTATTTTACAGGGTAGCTAGACTTGTGCATGGAAAGATTGTGTTTCCGACAACCTATTTTTTGGAAGATATAAAATTTTGGGGGACACCTGGAATTTTCATCCTGGTTTCGGTTCGGCTCGGCTGAATGTAGATTCGGTAACTGATTTAGGAGAACAGACCAAAAGGGGGCAAAAACGGGCCAATCAGTGTGCTGCAAAATACATACATAATATAAGATTCTATATATATATTATGTTGTACAATGATAGGAGCATATTGCCACCATTTGGTGAGATGTGAACAATAGAGGTAAAAAAGAGGAGGAGGAGTAAAAAAAAACCCTATATTTATATGTCTATATATTATATAGTTATTAAATATATGTAAAAATATCAATATATATATATTTTCTACTTCTCCTATTTCCCCCCCTATAGCTCACTTCTCACTTGATCCGAATTGCTTTTGCATTCTTTCTTCAGATACAGAGCTGATCCCTCAGCAAAATTAAACATTTCCAAACTGTTCCAATATCATCTGCAAGAAATTGAGTATGTTGCCTTCACTCAAGATAAATCCCATGCTGTTTGTACCTGTGTTCTCCTACACTTTTATTATTATTATTATTATAATTTATATAGCGCCAACATATTCTGCAACGCTTTACAGTTATAAAGTGAGGATGTATGACAACAAGTAATTAACGTACAGAATATAACAAAGACAAGAGGTGAGGAAGACACTGCTCAAAGAGCTTACCATCTATGATGCCTTGTGACTGTTAATGTAAGTGTAGTTTGTAACTAATACTGTCAGATTTCGCATGCCTATACATTTATTATTTTTAGCGAGAGAGATCATTGCTGCCAAAATGTTCCAGTATCACATTGAATGCTACACTTACCCCCACCTACCTCTGCTCTATTATTCTGTAGAGAAAAACATGTTTGTGGATTATGAACTTCCTTTGTGTTCCTTATTTTTCCAGATCCAGACATCCACTGTTTTCCCTCCGCAAAATCAAATATTTAAAAACTTTTGCTACCACTACACTTAGCCATCAATAATGTTTCCCCATTAATTTGTTTGGCGGCATGGGTGAAATATAGTGACCTCAACCCCTAAATGTTCGACATTGTTCGGTTCTGTTAAACCATAATTTGTATGTATTTCGGCTCAGAATTTAAGAATGCGATCGATCACCCACTCATTCACTGATTCAGCTGAATTCAGCTGAATTGCATTTCAGTTTGAAACAAATCTCCAAGTCTAGTTAGAACTCGCAATGGGTTATGCTTTTTTTTCATCGAACCTACTTGCTCCACTAGCATGTGGGAATACAGGAATATTGAGTAAAATATTAAATGAAATGGCATATGATAGCTTTGGATACAATGTGGACTGTGGCATATGGGAGTTGGGGGAGAAATATGAATTGATTATAGAATATGAGATTAAGGGGTGAAAAATGAAATTATAGGATTTAAAGGATTATAGGGTGAAATTTTACGAACTCTTAAGACTGAATATAATATATGGGGTGAATGATATGAATCTATTCAAATTTTTGTATTACCCTCCCGTCCCATTAGAATTTTTTTGTGGACTCCCAAGCATATGGCTTTAATTTGTTCCGGGTCTAGCCGAACTGCTATTATTTAGGACTTTTGTTGTTGGCGGTAGATTGGATAAAAAAAATAAAAAATAATAATAATTCAAAACAATCTAAAAAACATGTACGTATCAATTAATTTACAAAGAGCTAAACGTGCACCAGAATTTCTGATGTCTGCCCATGTGAGAATGTTGATGGCAGACAAACACATGCACAGAGCTGGTTAAATTGGCCATCACGACAAACACACCATACGTGTGAGGGTTGCCCCCTCTTGCAAGCCAAGTAGAAAAAGACATCATATCTATTTTAAGTATTGATAGAAGAAAATACCTACATCGCCACACTGGAGTAAACTAGTTCTCAGAAAAGCACAGTGCACGCATCATAGCACAACTGTCCTAGACGGAACAGTGCCTTTAACCCCTTAAGGACCAAACTTCTGGAATAAAAGGGAATCATGACATGTCACACATGTCATGTGTCCTTAAACCCTTAAGGACACATGACATGTGTCACATGTCATTATTCCCTTTTATTCCTGAAGTTTGGTCCTTAACCCCTTAAGGACACATGACATGTGTGACATGTCATGATTCCCTTTTATTCCAGAAGTTTGGTCCTTAAGGGGTTAAGGGGTTAAGGGGTTAAACATCTGAGCACACATTGCAACGGTAAATTACAGTTTTTATTTTTTGTATTCTTTATTTTTATTGTGCAGGTGTTGACAATCAAGCTCACTATGCCACAACAGTACTATCAAGCGTAGTAAAACATGTAAACGATATTATTAGTATGGCATTAGTAGAAATTGCACATTTTTATATTAGAATGACAGGCGGAAAAAAAATAACGTTATAATAGATGTCAGTAGGTGAGTATAACAATATGGCGTTGTTAACTGGCGTAGCTATCACGTATAATATTTCAACAAGCATGAGAGTATGTGTTTACAGAATTATAAGCTGTTTCTGCGCATGTTTAAGTTATGACATGAGAGAGCTATAGCGTAGTCAGGTAGTGTCAGTTATAGTTAGATCAGAGTGTGCAAGCCGACATGTCTGCTGCTAAAGTTAGATTGATACAGGAGTGTTATGTGAGAGCCTGCGTGTATCAGTGTCTTGGTGTTTGTGTCACCCATGTTTCCTTTTGTAAATAAGCAGGTTTGGTTTGATCTGCTGTAGTAAATTTAAATTTAAAAAGTGTAACAGAACATCGCATGAAAAACAGTAAATGCACATAATAGTGTAAATCTTAATGGAGGGTTCTCGTCTGTAGAGAGGGTTTTCCCCATAAGGCCCCTAGTGATAGGCGTGGGAGTCCAGTCAGCATTGTCTTGTGAGTATGGAGAGGCAGGTTATTACAGCATGGTGTCGAGCCTTAGCCTTGTCTTGGACAGTCCAGGTGTCCTTCAGCTAATGTCTTTCAAGGGCAAGTCAAAGTCCCATCTGGTGGAGCTAGGCAACCAGCCTAATCATGTGAGTCCCAGTAAAAAAATTACCTTGATGGCATGTCAGATGGTCGGGGGGCATTCAGCCTTCCGTTGTGTATTGCCGTATGGCTGTGGGTTCTCCTGCCTGATTTGTGAGTGCTTCTCTGCGGTGAATGATCATGCACTGTCTTCTTCCACTGGCGGCAGTGTGCTCCATGCCGATTGATGTGGGCTCCTTCCGGGCCCTGAGCCATGTGTCTGTCGCAGTGGTTCACGCGTGCGTGTGCAAGCAGGTGAGATTGTGGAAGTCGTGTGCTATGCAGTCGCTGCTTGTAGGTGTTGTTTCTTTGCCTTCAAGGTTTTACCCTTTTGGTCAGGGTGGGCCTCAGCCGTGGCCAGCTAGGATCGGGTCTCCCAGTTGCTTGTGGGATTGCTTTGCTCAGAGGAGGCCCAGGTCCTCTGCGACTCTCCGAAGTACATTATCTCCCCTGAGGCTGGCCTTGTTGCGCCGACATCCGTTCCTACAGCTGTCACCAGAATCTTTGGAACGTTTTGTCAAGACGTTGTAGCATATCGTTGAACGAGCTCGGCAGGAACAACCTTGATCTGTGCGTTCATGCTTCTATATAGAGAGCGCGTCTGCCATCTTGGGTATATCTGTTGGGTGCACCATGTGGGTTGCCTGGTTGCGGAGTGAATTTATGGGATGAGCCTGGGTGGACCGGAATAACCCCCGCCGGTCCAGAGGGGGGTTGCAGGGCAACAGACAAACCATCGGTCCAAACGAGCCCTGTTCCGGGAGATCGGCCGCCTCCCCCAGGCACCTGGCTGCCAGTCCCGCGAGGCTGCATGTTCGGACATTGGATTTCCTCTGTGCCGAGAAGTAAAAAGGACACCCACAAGTGTCCACTCGTTGTGCGATCAATCCACCATCAACTCCTCTCTGAGTTTCAGTCGATTCAAGTATTATAAGCTTTGATTAGGCTCAGATGTTCAGGAGCTGTTAACAAACACGTCCGGCCATCTTGGCTGTCAGGCCCCACCCCACACAGTTTGTTTTGTTTAATATATTAAAATGTGATTTTGTCCAAACATTTGTAATTCATGAGTGAATTTTGTTCCGTCTACTCCATCTATTTTTTTTGTAACTGCTAAATTTTGGGGTCATGGACTTCTGAAAGCCAAGAACAGGGTTAGAATTTTTTTTTTTGTGCTCTTGTTCGAAAACCCTTTTCACATTACATTTAGAACATGAAATCTAATATGGTTTTCAGTGCTGTAAGAGCATTTGAGCTCTGGAAAAATCATTGATTGTTTAACACATTTTAGAATCCATTGTTTTATGTTCTTAGGTGAACAGAATAGTAGATGTTTTCTAAAGTTCTAGTAAAATGTGGCCATGTTCCTCCACAGAGATTAAAATCAATACAGATTCAGATCCAGTGCAATCTGTACGTTTAAGGGCTTGTCTCTTTATTTGAACATTTATATTACATGATTAGTTTTCAAATATTGCACTGTTTTATAAAATGCACATTTTTATGAAGAATATTGAATTGTTCGTGCAAGTAAGACAATACTAAAATAAAAATATTCAATTGCTGGATTTTTTTTTTTTTTTTAAATGATGTTTATAGATATTTGAAGGCCTTTTGTTGACAGGTGTCAAGCAGTGATATGCACAAAGATAATTATTTAACATTTTTGTAAATGTTTTTTTCAGTTGACTGTAATAAATATACATACCGTATATACTCGAGTATAAGTCGAGTTTTTCGGCACATTTTTTCGAGTCAATGTCTGTATTATGGCAATTAGCATTGCCATAATACAGACAAGGGGCTATTGGGGGCTGGCTGAGAGCAATTACTTACCTTTCCTGCAGCTCCTGTCAGCTCCCTTCTCCTCCGCCCCGGTCCGGTCAGCTCCCTCTGTAAGTCCCAGTGTAAGTCTCGCGAGAGCCGCGGGGTCAGAGCGTTGCCACGGGTTACCACGGGTTACGCTCTGCGCTGCCGCGAGACTTACACTGGGACTTGCAGAGGGAGCTGACCTGACCGGACCGGCGTGGAGGAGAAGGGAGCTGACAGGAGCTGCAGGAAAGGTAAGTAAACGCTTCCTGCCAGCCCCCTCCTACACAGCCCATCCACTGGACCACCAGGGAATGAGAGCCCCCCTCCCTGCCATGTATCAAGCAGGGAGGGGGGACGAAAAAAAATATAAATAATAATAAAATAAAATAATAATATTTATAAAATAATAATAAAATAAAAAATAATAATATAACAAAAAAAATTATTAAAATAATAATAAAAAAATAATAATAATAAAAATGCCCACCCCTCACCAAGGCTCTGCTACACATACACAAACACACACTGCATCACACACACTCACACTGCATTCATACACACACACTGCATTCATACACACACACTGCACTCATATACACACACTGCACTCATACACACACACTGCACTCATACATACACACACTGCACTCATACACACACACTGCACTCATACACACACTGCACTCATACACACACTGCATTCATACACACACACTGCACTCACACACACACTGCATTCATATACACACACTGCATTCATATACACACACTGCACTCATACACACACTGCACTCATACACACACTGCACTCAAACATGCACACACTGCATTCATACACACACTGCACTCATATACACACACTGCATTCATACACACACACTGCATTCATTATATACACACACTGCAAATAAATATTCAATTAATATAATTTTTGGGGGATCTAATTTTATTTAGAAATTTACCAGTAGCTGCTGCATTTCCCACCCTAGTCTTATACTCGAGTCAATAAGTTTTCCCAGTTTTTTGGGGTAAAATTAGGGGCCTCGGCTTATATTCGGGTCGGCTTATACTCGAGTATATACGGTAGTTTTAAACTTGTGTGTTGTAATAAAACACATTTAAAATAAATAAATACATGTAATGTATTGTTTGATGTTCTGGAAACAAGGTTTTAGAACTCACATATGAATGTGTTGAGCCATATAACACTTGAGAGTTTATTCACTGGAGAGTGAACTGTGGTGACCTGAGAATGGAATTGCAAAACGAATGTCATGATGGCTGATTTGGATAAATTCCCCCACTCCGCTGTAATCACAACATGGCTATTTTAGAGTGAATTTTGCAAATTTTGATCATTTTTTTATGAATAAACATTCTAGTTTTGGATCATACAAAGTGATTAATTCAGAGGAAGGGGGATGTTGTTTATTGGTGTAATAAACATATGATATTACTAGGTACAATAATGGTAATATGTACAAAAATGTTTAAAAAAAACAATTTGCATCATCCACATGCCTCCACGCTGGCACTTCACACTCCCATCCCTCTTATATAAATCACAATATTGGTAGATGCACTAGTTAGGCCACAATCTGTTAAAGGGGTCTCTAGCCACCATAACCACTGTAACTCACTGTAGTTGTAAGGTTGCCTGGGGTCTCCTGGTGCCCTGCCTTAGTTTAATATTCTAGATTGAACAAGATTGACACTGATCAATGTGTCCAAAATGGCAGTGACCCCTTGGCACTGGGAAGATCTCTGGTTTGTATCAAACCATTTTTAAACTTTTTTATGTTAAATTGAGGGACAGTACCAGGAGCGTGTAGGTACATAACTATAACAGCCATGGTGGTTATGTTTCTTTAAAACATTTTTAAAGCCTGTATGTGCGTGTTCTACCCCAAGTGTTTAAACACCTTCCAAAGCTCTAGGGACAAAAGATTTCCACTGGTTTACCATGTTTTCGTCTTAATTTTGAAAATAAATTAAATCAATCATCCTTTATTTTAGATGCATAACTTGGCAAGAAAAGAACATCTTTTTAAGAGCAATTTTTTTTAATGTAACTCGTATTCAAGAACCCTTATTAAGATAAGTGGCTAACCAAACGTTAGCGATGACAGTCAGTGTAAAAGATTATCAGATGTATAAGTACATACAGAATAGATTGTCTGTGATTTAATAATCCACAGTTCTAAGCGCTTTTAAACAGGTTGATGAGTAAACATGATATGAAAAATTCAGGATAATGACAGTTCCCGTTTAAGTGATTCCTGTGTCGTGTCCTAATATTGCTTGTCAATTTTGATATTGATTATATATATTTAATTTATATATAAATTGTAATATACTATGTAATAAAATAGAATGCTGCGGAATATCTTCAATGTCCGTTGTGAAGGAGTGAGAAGGCATATTTTATTTTACAGTAACCGAGGACATCAACCCAAGACTTAATAAATAATGAATATTTCCAATCATTGAGCACCTACGCAATGTATTATGAGAAACCATTGTTGGGTCCAGGTTCAGGTGTTTATAACCACTTGTTAACACTTCTGTTTCCAATATTAAATCCTTTTTTTTGACTCAATACTATTTTTATTGGTACTAAAAGCTCTTGATGTTTTATTGTTTAAAAAAGTGCTTCTCTATTCACTGCTAACTATTGTCCTCTTACGGACATTTATTGTAAAATAAAGAAAAGTTTAACTTTGTAATTTCAACACAAGATTGAAGCTCATTATAACAAATATTTCCAGGCAGTTTTATAAAGAAGCTTTAATACACTTTGTATTGATCACAATGGGATACAAAACTGGAAGGGAACACTTAGTGTTCGTTTTAGCTGGGTTCACGTTAGCACCAATTCTCTTTTTGAGAATCTCCTTTGATAAAAAGTTTGTCTTAAGGCTATTCTGGGTCCAGCATGGCTGTGAGTGAACAGTTTTTGAAGGTAATTTAATAGGACAAAACCCTTGCCAGTTATAGGTCAGCTTTAAATAGTATTTAATAGATCTTTATTCCCTTTCATTTATAGCGTTCGTTTTCTTCCAGAAGTGAGACTGATCACTATAAATGCTACTTTGTATTATATAATTTTTTTTATCTCGATAAAGTTTTTTGATTTATTTGACACATGTTATCGGAGAATGAGAAAAAAAAAAATCCAATAATTATACTTAAGAAAATGTAACAAAAGAAATAAGGACACATTTACTGTTTTAAATTGCAATATTATAAACAACAACAAAAAATATAACTAAACTCCCAGCACAGCAAGGGGCATTATCACTCCAGTCAAAGCACTTTAACCACTTAAGGATACAACTTCTGGAATAAAAGGGAATCATGACGGAATATATCCGTCATCTGTCCTTAAGGGGTTAACTTGCTGATGTGCTTAATGTGTGAAGAGTGTGTGTCTGTTTTCACTTTCCAAAGAGTGTAGGTTTCAGTAGAAATTGGCACTTTTATAAATTAGCATTGTTACAAAGTTATTAAGAGACAGGCAATAGCTCAGAGCACCTGTCTTACAAAGACTTCTCATTTAGCTGCACTGATAAGTCTGTGATTGGACAGTCACAGCAAGTCTGGGCTGAGTTAGAAGGGGAGGGCTTGCAAAGGCTGCAGGCAAGAGTTTTTCTTTGAGCTACTGCAAGCTGTTTTTAGATATGTCCCCAATGAAATAATGCATCAGTAAATGTATGCATGTTTACATTGGTATATCTACTAGAGCAGGCTTACCCAAACTCTGGCTCTCCAGATGTTGCTGAACTACAAGTCCCATGATTCTCAGCCCATCTATTTCATTCATAGAATCATGGGAGTTGTAGTTCAGCAACATTTTGAGGGCTTGTACTAGAGTGTTAGAAAATTGGAAGGGGGTGGGGCCTGAGCTGCATGGCGGCTATATGTTGTTCGCATGAGCTCCAGGACAAAACAGAGTATTAGGCAAATTTTTGACCTCCTAAAAGCCTGTGACAATAAACAGAAAAGCCGTACCTGTTATCGGAACCATGCAGGGTACCTTGGATCAGTGCCGTGAAGAGCATGCCATCGGATCCCGAACCCATGTGGTGCTGGCACTTAGTGTTTCATCAGAGCCCTGTGTCCCCCCTCTTTGGGCCGGTGGGGGTTATCCAGGCCCACCATTGAAATAATCAACACTTATACTTACCTCAGCTTGCTTTTCTGGTCATTACCCTGATCTCTCACAAAGTGGCGCACGCCATGTGCTCACACGAGAACCAAGATATATTCTCTTCCTTCCTGGAAAGGTTGGACAAGCTGTCTTTCATCGTACTTGCTATTGCTGTTGTGGCATTGCAAGTTTATCTGTCATGCGATGCACAGCAAAAATAAAGAATAAAAAAAAAATCCATTGTAGTGGTACTTTAATAGAAACCATTGGAGCATATGATCTATAAAAATATATTCTTCATGACTAATACAGCTTAATACTCAGTGTAACAATGTACTAATAAATGCCTGTGAGCACAGGGGAGTATAATAAAGAGACGCACTGGTAATCAGCATATTATGTCTAATGGCCCTGATTTCAGTATCACCTGTAAGTAAGTAACTTGATAATGAACTTTTCAAGGTCCAGCATGTTGATTTGGCAATTTGTAATCACTGTTTACTAACACTAAAAAAAAGTCTTGAAGTGTGTGTGTGTGTGTGTATATATATATATATCTATATATATATATATTGAGAGAGAGAGAGAAAGAGAGAGACAAAAAAAGAGAGAGGTAGAGCAGCGTTAAAAAACTGAACAAAAAGTGACAGGACACCAGAGGGTAGGAGATTCCCTCCAGCTCGAGAAAAAAGAAGACCAGAAAATATAGGATGCACCAATGATAAAATCTATTAAAACCAAGACCGGCAAATAAAAAGCAATAAGATAAAATAAACACTCAAAAAGGTAACAATACACTTAAACAAATAATGTCTTTGAAATGATAAAATATTCTGCTCCAGGTATATAAATAGAGTCCCAAAGTTGTTCTTCTAATCACTAGAATCCATGCCATGTTCCTGATTATAGCTTCATTTAATGAATGTATATAGAAAGTACAAACGTCAGGTGGAAGGGGTTTTCATTCACAATTTTCCCCCCACCATAACTGTTTTGGTTGTTACTTTATTTGTCGATTAAAGCGTTTCCATAACCATTTGTGGGCCTAGATTCAAAGCTGGTTCCACCATGAATCTTGTAATTTGTATAGGTTTTAGTGGTCAAGCTTGACAATTCTGATTTATCTATTATTGCTTCTACACATCTTGGTAATATGTAATACTGTCACACACGGATATTTCTCCTTAACATTTCTTGCGTTTTAATCTTTAAGTTAGCTTGCATTGTTCTATCAATGCTTTGTGGAAACTACAGATTTGAAAGTAAAGATTGATTACTTGTCTAACAATGGCTTGAGGCAGAAAAATACCACAATGTTCACAATGGTATAAAGGGGTAAAAAAATAGAAAGGTGCAGTTAAATCCCCACCTCAAAAAATTTACATAAACATTTATCCCATTCCTTAAACAAGGGGTACCCAATTAATTTTTCCCGTGGAACTCTTTGACATAGTGTATCAACATCATGGACCCCCCCGGTATGTATGTGCCAGTGTGTGTCTGTGTGTCAAGGTGTGTGTATCTGTGTTTGTATGTGCCAGTGTGTGTATCTGTGTGTCAATGTGTATCTGTGTGTGTGTGTGTCTGTGTGTGTGTATGTATTTGACACACAGATACACACACACTGGCACATAGTGGCACACATATACACACACTGACATACAAGCACACACACCTTGACACACAGATACACACACTCAGATGCACACAGTGACACATGCATACATCTTCACTCACAAATACACACACTCAGATACACACATTGCCACATACACACAGTGTCATATAAACACACTGACACACACTCAGATGCACACACACTGACATACACACACAAAGGCACATACAAACACACTGATATACACTGGCACATACACACACACATACACACACACACCAAAACACACATACTGACATACACACTCAGATACACACAGTGACACATACAAAAAACCTTGACACACAGATACACACAGTGACACACACTCAGACACACATACTCTTTGGCAGACACACATACACTCTCACTGACACACACATACTCTTTGACAGACACACATACAAACACATATACTCTCTCACTGACAAACACACATACAGTCCCACTGACAAACACACATACACACACACACAGACAGACTCACTGACAAACACACATACAAACTCCTTAACAGACACACAAAAATGTTTTCTTTTTTTTAAATTTAATTCCACCCAGCCTCCCTACCTTTGGGAGTGCTGTCATGGAGTCTCTATTTCCCTGGGATCCAGTGGGGCTGCTGGGCTAATTGGCTAGCATGTAGTCCCTGGGGTCCAGTGGAGCTGCTGGGCTGAGTGGCTGGTGTGCAGACCCTGGGGTCCAGTGGGTCCTTGCACGCCTCTTAGTGATTCCGGAGCCGGAGCCGGAGTGACGTCATATATCGGCTCCGTCAGATAATGGCTGCGGCCTTTTTGTTTCCTGAAATGTTGTTGAAAACCCATTTGTGTTCTTGCAGAACCCCAATTGGGAAACGCTGCCTTAGACATTCAGCCATCCAGCCATCTATTCCACCGATTTATATACCAGAAGCATAAAATCAGGAGTCATTTGGTATTTGTGCCTTTGTAGTTTATGGATGGCTCTTGTTCATAAGGCTCACAAACTTTATTGAAAACTGAGAAACTACATTGAACCCAGCTGATATTAGAAACATAAAATTGTCAATGTAATTAATTGCAATTACAGTCTCACATTTTTCAATTCAATCATTAAATAAGCATAAAAGTGCTAGTGATGTCACCAGACCCTGATTTAATTTTTGTCTGCTGCTCTAAGGCCAGTTTTCTCAATGCGTGATTCAGTTCGGTCAAGCAAAACTAGGGCACATAAAGCAAATTATAGCAGGACACCCATAACATTCTGTTAGTTTCTCCCACTAACTCTTACCAGTGGCTAAAAAGGGCAGCATTTATAACAATGATTGATCAGAATTAATGGAGACACCCAGTTCCAGGATAGATGTGTGGATTTTGACGTTTCATTTTATTTTTAAACTTCACAAAAACATTTTTTTCTAAATATTGATGATTAATAAACAGAGTATTAAAATCTTGCTAAGTGACATTTCCCCTTTAAGTGAGAATTAGTTGAAGATTTGTTTAGATTTTTCTGTTCACTATGAAATTTGGAATCTTACAGTACAAGAAATATTCAAAGCACTCTGCTTCACAATTCCATTGTATGCAAGTTATTTTATGTTTTATGTTTTTTTTATTCCTTCTCATAGAATTTTCCGAGACAGTGTTCTACAAGTTTGTGCTTTTGTTGGTTCCATGCAGTTTGAACATTCAACAAAATTACTCTTCATCAATACTCTAAAAGAAATTTTACTTATGAGTTTTTGAACATAAAAATATTAAACCCTTAATTCATTCTCAAACTTTATATGCTGATTAATGGTTTAATTGTGCTGCTTCCCTAATTAGCAAAAAATAAAATAGAAATCACTGATTACAGATTTATTTATTGAAAGTGCGATTTCTTTATCTCTGTGCTCACAATAGGTTGCAAGAAAGGCCATAACATTTTATGACTTCCTCATTTGGTAAAAATGTTGCTCTTATCTAGCATGGGAAGTTCTTTTTCTGTGTCAATTGATACTGAATGTATGTTTTCAAGATAATTGATAATAGTGGTGAAAGTTATAATGAATAATAAAAAGATAATCCAATCTTATTTTTTTTGTGCATATAAGAGGCAGAGCTAGGCCAGCAATTTGCAAAATTAAATTGGGCTCGTGTGCAAGTGGGAGATGTGTCCCATTAATTGCCACAATGCATGAACAAAAGAGATTAGTGTTCGGTTCAGATTAGAGTTATCTAAATAGGGCCGGGATTTAAAAAGCTTTCTAAAGCTCTTTACAGAAATTTCCCCAGACTTTAATGGTGACTTCTGTAGATAAACCACTTGCAAACATTTCCAATAGTATTGAATCACTTAGAAAGCGTATTAAATTGAGGCCTGGGTGTTTAAAGATCCTTCTACGTATCAGTAATGTTGCTTTTAAGGAATGCATGGTTTCAGACTTGCATGCTTGCCCTCCTGTGTACCTTATTGTTAAATTTAATAAACTTTCAATGGATACATTCCTCTGTTGTTGAAAGAACTAAGAAGAGCAGATTGTGCATATTGACGGGTTAAACGCCCAAATGTTTCACTGTTTTTTTTTTTGTTTTTTTTTTTAAATAATTCTTTATTTTTGTTGTGCATAGTGATAGTACAAACAGGCACGCAATGCCACAACAGCTATTGCAAGCAGTGAGAAGATATAGCAGAACAGTTGCAAGGCATTTCAATAATACTGCACTTTAAAAAAAACAAAAAAAAAACTAAAATAACATTTGTGAGGAACCAAGTGCATTACTGTCCTGCAAGCGTGAGAAGGAAAAACGAGGACAAAACAAACTTATGTACTTAGAGGATGTAATGCTGCTCTAATATAATGCAAGAAGTAGTAATACAGCGTATTGATGAAGATTATTGGCAGCAAGAGGCGAAACGTATACACTGAGCTATGACTAAATAATAGTAACACCCCAAGTAACCCCTTGGCTATCCAGAGGGCATCCATCAAACAATACAGGCTTAAATAACCTCAGCAGTAGCTAAAAAATACTGGGTACAAATAAAAACAATAAGGACAACAATAGTGTGCACAGACTGAGAGCTGCAGGATTTCTGTCAGGTGTTAGAGTGAGGTGGTGCCAAGTAACTAGTGTGTCGGTCAGCCTATGCCTTCTGTGGGCACTAATCCCCGGTGGAATGCAGATCTTCCAGCCTAATATTGTTTAAATAGGTGGGGAAGTGGCATTTTCACGGTGCTCCCATTTAATGGCTCCTCTCTTTGCTGTAGCTTCACTTGTGTTTCATGAGTGCTCTGCCTCCAGGAACGCCTCCGCTGTCTCACACGTGTAGCTCTGATATTAGGTGCCTCGCGTCTGTGTTCACGATGTCGGAAGGAACCAAGAGGTGTCTGGGTGGCCCGTGGAGGATGTGAGTATCGGGGAGCACTCAGTCTCCGCCAAAAAGCATCAAATATGTCATCTAGGTGGGCCAGAAAACATGATGTCCCTTGATGACAAACAGGGTATTTCATGGCAGCTGCCATTTTAGGAGTTTGGATACTTGGATTTTGTGGCTTCGCCACGGGTCTCCTGTAGAGCTACAGGACTCTCAGGGTGAGGACCGGGATCACCCCCGCTGGTACAGAGGTGGGGTTGGGGTAGCAGGGCAGTAGTGTCATGGTGTCTCAGGTCAGCATGCGTTGGGTTGGGAGGACGGCCGCCCCCCCCCCCCCACAACGCTCACTAGGCCTGTCTCACAAGTAGAGGGATTGCCCCGCCGAACAACAGCTGGCGACCACTGGAGGCAACCCCAAGCCAGTCAGTCAGTGAAGGCAACCAGGGAGTGTCAAGCAGATTATTGTGGCTTGCAGGAATCATAAGCGGCGTTAAAAAATCATGTTTCTAATGTGGAGCACTCGGAGAACACGTCCAGTCGCTATTGCAGTCAGGCCTCGCCCCCATGTTTTACAATTTTTTGTTTTTGTTTTTCATTCCTAGCTGCTTTAGATTAGGTGTAGCATATTGTTTTTAACAGATGACAAGCATAAAGACAATAATTTATCAGCCTCTGGCTGCCTATGGAAATACACCTTAGTGGTTTAGAATGTTTTACCAATATTTATTGTGTATTAGAATTGCAAACCCGCTGATAATTTTGTTATCTTCTGTTTGTCAATTGAAATCCCTACCCTGTTCTTATGGGACAATGTTTTATCAATATTAGAACAAAAAATTGTGAAACTCCCTATTTATGAACTTTTTCTTTTCCTGTTTGCAAACCACCAATACACTTCCAGAAGATACTGCACACTCTCGAAAATCATTCACAATAGCTTACAATAAAAATTAAGGGCTGTGTATTAAGTCATATATATATATATATATATTTTTTCTAATTTTAGATGCTGCAAGAAGTTTAAAAGCTGCCCCAGGCACGGCAGAAACATTATTTCAGAAATTGAGAAATAAACATGAATTTACCATTTTGGTGACTTTGAAGCAGACGGCTCTGAATTCTGGTGTAATTCTTTCAATTCATCACTCAGATCATCGGTAAGTAGAGAATCATTTCTTTATTGGTGCACTCAATATACTTCAGTGATAATTATGCTCAAACTTCAAGATTTTTTTATTTTTTTTTTTAGTCTAGCTCTTATATAACTCAAATTTTCAGTATGATTTTTTGAAGCCCTAAGCAGGAAATTCACATCCAATTAATATTTTAATGGAAAATTGTTAATCAACTTTTCTAATAAAAATGGAATATTGTCTTGTTTTAATGCATGGCTTTTTCCTGTGAATAATCTTTTGTTACAGAGCAACAGTGGTCCCCAAACAATCTTGTGTAATCGTATTAAGGGTCAGTTGAGATGTTAGGAGTAGACTGATATTGCCTGGTTATAGAATAGTTTAAATATAAAATAATCCATATCTGCAGCCAGTATTGGAGTGTGAATTGCTGAATTCATTCGTGAGAAAAAAGGCACGTGTTGTACCTTCACACTTGATTGTCACCCCAGTTTAGATCTGACTGACAGCTGATTCTGTTTCCAAGAATGTGGCAAATTAGTTTGCTCCGTGGGTTAACAATATATTCCTCTACTTGAAATGCTGTTTTATGTCAACTTAAACAGTGTTAAAATGGCATTTGTGAATTTTCTCATCCCTATCAGATGCCACACTATTTAGCTTCATCATGACAAAGGAATTAGATAAATTACAGCAGTCCTGGCTCCTATTTTGCCATTATTATTATTATTATTATTATTATTATTATTATAATTATCGCCATTTATATAGCGCCAACAGATTCCGTAGCGCTTTACAATATTATGAGAGGGGGGATTTAGCTATAAACAGGACAATTACAAGAAAACTTACAGGAACGATAGGTTGAAGAGGAACCTGCTCAAACAAGCTTACAGTCTATAGGAGGTGGGGTATAAAACACATTAGGACAGGAAATAGCAATCAAATAAGGTGGAAGTGAAGCAGAGCTGGAGGAGAAAGTAGGGTGCTGCCCTTTAGGCGAGAGCAAGAGACAGGTATGTAAGGTAGAGGTTACTCTGGGAGGCCATAAGCTTTCCTACAGAGATGGGTTTTAAGGCACTTCTTAAACGACTGAAGACTAGGGGAGAATCTGATGGAGGTAGGCAGGCTATTCCATAGGAAGGGAGCCGCCCGCGAGAAGTCCTGCAAGCGTGAGAAGAGATATACCTATGGATCTGTGAAGAGATATAAGAGGGGGCTACAATTGGTCAGTGCTTTATAGGTATGGGTTAGCACTTTGAATTGACTCCTATAGGATACAGGAAGCCAATGTAAGGACTGACAGAGGGGTGAGGTGTGAGAGGACTGAATAGAGAGGAAAATCAGTCTGGCGGCAGCATTCATTATGGACTGTAGAGGGGCAATATGGCTTTTGGGAAGAGGAGAGGGTTACAGTAATCCATGCGGGAAATTATTAGAGCATTGACAAACTCCTTGGTAGCATCTTGTGTAAGAAAGGGGTGGATGTGGGCTGTGTTTTAAGATGGAATCTACAGGATTTGGCAACAAACTGGATGTGAGGCTCAAAGGTGAGTTCAGAGTCAAATATGATGCCAAGACAGCACGCTTGCAAGGATGGACTTATGTAGATACCACTAACTTGAAGGGAGAGCGAAAGAGGAGGATCAGTATTAGGAGGAGGAAAGGCAAGGAGCATGTAGGGGTTAACCTATACTGCTGTTAAATCATATATTATATATATTAGTAATGTATTTAAGGATTTTAGGAATGGATGCCAGCCAAAACATTGACGAGTATTGGGGCCTAGTACAATAATATGTATGATCTGCCTCTGTTAATTAATTTTCTTTAAAGGGACACTACAGTCATCAAAATACTTTAGCTTAATGAAGCATTTTTTGTTTATAGTTTATGCCTCTAAAGTCTCACACCATTTAGAAGTCAAATCACTTTCATTTTTGTTTCTGTTTATGCAGCTCTATCTACACCTCCCCTGACTGTCTGCATGAAAAAAAGTTTCATTTTCAATCAGCTGTTAACTTACTTTAGAAGTTTTTATCTCCTGCTCTGTAAATTGAACTTTAATCACACACAGGAGGCTCCTCCGGGGTCTAGCAAGCTACCTACAGAGCAGAGGGTAAGGAATTCTAAATTAAACAGACTGTGCAATAAATTAAGTATAAACATTAGATGACTCTTTACAGGAAGTGTTTACGAAAACTATGTAGGTCACATGCAGGGAGGTGTGACTAGGGCTGTATAAACAAAGCGATTTAACATTTAAATAGCAGAGAAATGAGCAGTGAAACTGCAGGCTGCAGGCAGCCTGTACATGTCCCATAAAACCTTTGAGTTTCATGTAGATCTTCCCACTCTGGTTTAGACATTACTCAATGGTCCTTGCTGGCTGGCTGCACTTTTTGAAAAAGTATTTTACTGCAGTCAAGCCCATAAGTGTTCTACTACGGGATGCAAGTGTTAATGATGAGATATCAACTTCTCTGCTCCAGTGGTGACATCTTTTTACATGACCATGGCATAAGCTCCTGGCAGTGCTGTGCCTTCTTTTACACGGCACCACTAAGAAGCATCTATATGGCTTCTTTATATAGAGCAATAATAAGATCCCTCCCTACGGCAACACAGGGCTACCATATAACATTGATCTACTGGGAGTATAAGGAATATAGTTAAAGAGAGAATACATATATGAGAGGAGGTATATAGCCAATGTGAGGGGGGGGGGGGAGGAGGAATTCATCAAGGGGAACAAAAAATTCAACTAGTAATGAAACATACAGAAAGAGAGCAGATTAGTAAAGGGAACACGCACATACAAAACATGAGCCAATGGGAGGGACAAAGGGGACAGGGATATATTTATCTGAAAATGCCCTGCAAACCTGGATTTTATAAATCATCACACAGCACCCGCTCCCCCCACCCCTCCATCCGAATATACAGCCCCTCCATCATAATCATCATAACAAAAGTTTTAATGGTACCCTTTTTCCGTTTGTATTTTTAAATGTTATTTCTTATAAAAATTAAATGACAGTTATGGTGCCAGTAGTGCCCTGGTGCCCTTTCCAGTGTAAGTAGTCAAAATGTTTACAAATATTTTGATAACTAACCTGGGGTGCACTTGGTACTCATTGCTGCCTTTCCTTGAAGCAGAAACCCCTGTCAGGAGGGCTGACTCATTGGCTGAGACCTTCAGCTAAGAGCTTGCAGCCGGTAAATGCTGTTCGATAGACTCCAGGTAAATTGTCAAGCAACATTCTTAATCATTTTGACTACCGACACTTTAATTTAGCAGAAGTATGATATATGGTTTTCTTGTCACGAATCTTTATGAACGTGCCAAGCAATTGTTTTACTTGTGAACTCCTGCAATTATCAATAAAAAAGTAAATCAAACATTTTATTAAACGGATATTTATTCCCACATTCAAATATTCATTTATATTCATCTTTTGAACTGTGTTTATAGGGCAAGACCAAGTGAAGTTTATTGTAAATAGCTTACCGCAAGTATTTGATTAGAATTTATAGTGTCATTAGATTTCAAGCAAATCTCATTTAGATGTTTCCTGCTGTTGTTTCACTTACCTTGGAGAATAAAGATTCGGCTGTGCATATTTGTATAATATTTACAAGAAAACTTTTTAAGTGTAAGGGTGTATATGAACAAAAATTAGCACATAATGAACAAGTAAATATATCCATTTGGATATTGTAAGCCAAACATTGATTATCTTTTAATTAACAGAAACAATACACTTCACAAACGCACAAATATTCATAAAAATATATCAGTTGGCTCCTTAGCACAGTCACAGGTCCAAAATCCTTAAAATTAAGCTTCAATGCTGTTTAATTATAATACGCTTTTGCAAGAGGGCTGACCCTTTAGATCTACAGGTCTGCTGATGCACTGGTATGTCAAAATAATACTTGAAACATGACTGCTGATCCCGTACCAGAAGATAACCCCACCTCTCAACCGCCAAACCAGTTGCCCCATCAATAAAGACAATACAGCTCTGTAAAGTGTCACAGGGCAATGGCCACAGCTTTATTGAAATAATGCCAGCTTACACATGAATGGCCTGCCAACTGAAGGGTGAGTGCCCATCAGGCAGATAAAACCACCTGATTGCCAACCAGCCTGCCTCTTGCATTAGGCCCATTCATCATGTGGTGCCTTCCTAAAGCTCAGTCTGTGTGGCTCTTGCTCAAAGCACTGGCTAGGACTACCACCAAGCTGTAAAAGAAGAAAACAGAATACAAAGCACAACAACACAGCAAAACAAACTTACCTTAGCACAAGCAAATGTTGAGGGGGGGGGGGAGGGTCTGTTCATTCACGTTAAATGCTGAAAAGGAGGTGGGAAGAAAAACTGACATTCCTAGACCCCACCCCACAAGATCAATAGTGGTCCTTGGTAGGCATCAAATATCCAGTGCAATCACTTTTAGGGCTCACCTAAGTCAATGACTCAGAGTGCTGGCTGGGTCTTTGAGAAGTGCAACAGGAATGTGAGAGAGCGGTTATGGTAAACGGCACTGATATTGGTGTAGACTAAAACTCTCCCTCGAGCAGGTGATGGGAGCAGGGCCAGTTAGGGAGAGTTTGTGAGAGTTATATCTCCATCTGAATAAATACCCTAGGGCGGGCCGTTGTCCTGCTTTGCACTGAGCCTACACTGAGAGTGGAGATTCATTAGATTACATTGAGAAGGACTAGGGCACTATTTAGACAGCTTTGACATTAACCTTTTTTAAATGGTTTAACCCCTTAAGGTAAGACAGGATCTACAGTCAACATAACTTCACTGATAAAGCTGTTATGGTACCCAGAGTGTTCCTTTAAAGCAATTACAGCAGTTAGGGATTCTGTAGAGAAAAGGAAGAAACTATAAAGAGTCAAAGCTTTCACTCGAACGGGCAGCTGTTATTTCTTTGGTAATAATGTGTGGCTCCGGGATTATACAGATCCTTCTGGAATTGTTGTTCATAGATTTTATATAAGATATGCAGATATGTTAGTGAGGTGACCAATTTTCAGGAGAGAATTAATATTATTTGATGTTATCTTAAAAGGACTAATAGTTCCTTAAAAATGCTTGCTATACCTTTAGTACCTTTAGTAAGATGGTGGATTTAATCGGAGTTGTGTTTGATTTTGGCAGAGCAATAATTTGTCTTTGTTTAATTTTTTTTCCCACCAAAATGGGACAAATGTCTTTATCAATAATTACATACAGCATCCTTTCTAACAGATAATGACCCAATTGACAATATTGATGGAGACTCTAATAGATCTGTGTTTGCTTCTAATTGTCACTTGGTCTGCAATGCGCACATTTTCAACATTTTGCCTTTTTGATGGCTTTGCATCTGTAGATGTTACTTCCTTTTGGAAAATGCTACCATCAGTTGTTTCTAAAAACATGCATTTTGACCACTCGCTGTGGCTTTGTGTTCTTCACTGCTTGTGTATGAGATACTATCATGCATTAAATCATGGAATCTCACAAAGTTTTTTAAATTTAGATGTATAGTTACCTAATACATTAATTTTCTTCAGTGCAGAGACTGTTATTGAAGCCCCCATCACATTTTTGTTTTTTGGGTGCTAGTGCCAATTGCTTTCAGACTTGTTGCTTGCTTTCCACCGACTTGGTCACCCAATGAAATGGGAATTCTAGGAGGAGGGCATGAAAATGAATGATATAAGATTTTTGAAGTGCTATGTTCTTCAGCTGAGAGATGTCCCATCAGTCATTGTTTCATATTCATTATTAGAGGGCACAAAGTACACTGATCTAAAATTGTTATATTTCCTTTTCCTTCTATGTTTCCTTCTACTTGAGTTATCATAAAAGTCTGGCATTCTTCTGACTCTAGAGGAACACGTCCCAAATAACTACTGTCAGATCTTGAACTGCAAGCATTTTTATTACATTGCTTCAAACATGCAATCTTTTACTTTAAACAAAAAATATGCAAGATGCTTATTAAATATACTACAATAACATGGTTGTCCAAAGTGCCCCTGAGGACCATAATGTTGCCAGAAAGGAATTTGCTAATTAGCATCTACTTTACCAATTAGCTTCATACAAGTAAGTAATGCTCTATTAATTGCCCCGAAAACAAAGTATTGTTGCAGCTCTTAAGTATTGGAATTTGACATCCTGCCATAGAGGAGACTTAGAAAATAGTTAAGAGTAAGGTGTTCTATAGATTCTTGCAATTTCTGAAACATCTGACACAAACAAATACTTAACTATATCTACTGCTTACTAAGCCAATAAATAACTATCTCGATCAGAACACAGATTCTACAGTTGTAATCAAAATTATTCAACCCTCATTGAAAATCAGGTTTATTGTCAATATTTACAGACTTTCAGCTGTTTGTAATGAACATACTAAACAAATGTAATTAAAATAGTTCAACATAATGAATGCTTCAATTGGTTTCCCCAAATGCCACTGAAAATGCAACTTAGAATGACTCATAGTTGCTGTTATGACTTGTTGCAAACAAGATGCTTAGCCAGACTCCAGCTTCTGGCAGTGATCCTGAGGAATCTTAGCACATTGCTCATGAGCTATAGTCTCCAGTTCAGTAATATTATTGGGTTTGCGTGCTGCAACCGCTCCTTCAAATCCCACCACCAGAGATTATGGGGTTCAAATCAGGTGATTGTGATGGCCACTGTAGAATTTCTCAGGACTTCTTCTGCAACCAAGCCTTGGTAGAATTTGGTGTACGCTTGGGATCATTGTCTTGTTTGAAGGTCCAATGACGCCCAAGCTTCAGCTTACTCACAGGCTGCATGATGTTTTCATCTAGGATTTCCTGATCCTTCAATGAATCCATCTTCTCGTCCACTTGCCGCAGGATTTCTTTGCCAGAGGATGCAGAGCAGCATCACCAAGCCACCACCATACTTAACTGTAACTGATCCATTGGGCCAAAAATCTCCAGAACTACCAAACTTCCATGGCTTATTTATATAATTTTGAGCATATTAAAGATGACTTTTCTTGTTCTTTTGGGTCAGTAGTAGTGTACATCTTAAAGTTCTAGCATGGAAACCTTCTGTGTTTAATACGCGCCATACTGTTCTCACTGACATTTCAGTGCCAATTGCCACCAAGTCTTGCTGCAAGTATTTTGCAGTCTCTCAAGGGGTTTTCACAACCTGCCTTCTCAGAAATCTGGTTGCAGCCATTGATAACTTCCTTTTTCTGCTTGAGTCAACGCCTGTTTTGAATATCTGTGCTGTTGTGAGGGATTCTATTTCAGGGGTTGAATAATTTTGAGACCAGAGAAGTCATTATAAATTTCATTTTCAGTTGAATGTAAGGGAAATCACTTGAAGCATTTGTTGTGTTGAGCTACTTCAATTGCTTTTCTTTTATTTGTTCGTCGCAAACAGCTGAAAGTCTGTACATTTTGCCAATAAACCTGATTTTCAATGAGGGTTGAATAATTTTGCTTACAACTGTACAATAGAATATCTAGACACTCACGATGAGGTATTTATAGGGGCACATTTTGACAAAGCTCTGGTCACAAATTCTCTTCCTATGACCCCTACTGTTACACCACATCAGATGTAACCATGTTATCTATGGTTTTCTAGCTTCATGCAATGAGAACATTTTAAAATCTACATTTTTAGAATAGAAAATAGATTATATGCCCCATATGGATTTGTTTATGCATACTAGAGATTAAAGCATGTATATTTCAGATGTGTTTCACTGGTCATGTTTTAATATTTTATATCTTGGTACACATAATTACATGCAGTTTATTTTAAAGAAATTGAATTTATGCAGAGGAACAGTGGATGTGAAGGCTTGCTTTTAGTGTTGCAATTCTCTCGCATTTCCCTCGCATTTCCCTTTGTAAGTTGCTGCTCAGTCTGCACGTCTTCCTGGCTCAGTTTATGACTGCAGTAAGGCTTCTTATGACTTTTTAAATCTGATGTTCCTGGCCTTGGTCTGTGTTTGCATGGATTAAGCTAGAACTCTTACTAAAACATGTCTACCCTCTGTATGTCTACCCTCTGCTCAGAGGCGTAACTAGAAACAATGGGGCCCAATGCGAAAATTACCCTGGCCCCTCCCCCCATATGTCTCACCCACTCCCTAGTCCTTATATGTGTCACATTCACGCCCCCTACCCCTCCATGTGTGGCATGGTTTGGGGTGAGTGTGGCATTGTTGGGGGGTGAGTATGATATAATTGTAGGGGTTAATGTGATGGGGTGAGTGTGACAGGGTGAAAGAGAATGAATGTGACTGTGTTGGGGTGTGTGTGTGTGTGACTGTGCGAGAGAAGATGAGTGTGATAGGGTTAATATGGCAGACAGATGGGAGGTGAGTATGACATGGGTGAGTGACAAGATTAGCAGAGATATTGTGAGTGTGGCAGGGTGAAGGGGGGTGACAGTGTGTGTGGGGGTGTGAGAGTGTGGGAATGACATATGCACAGACACACAGGTGCATACACTGACACACATGCAGGTGAACAGACAAACACACACTGACATTCATACATATACACCATATAACACATACAGATACATACATGGACACACATGCTGATACACTGACACACATATAGATAGAGACGCACAGATATAAACACTGACACACATGCAAATACACAGACATATATACACACACTGACACACATGCAGATACACAGAGACACAGAATGACACACATTCAGATACACAGAATTACACTTCTACAGATACAAACACTAACACATATACAGATACACAGACACACACTGACACATGTAGATACAGACAGACATACAGACCGATACACATATAGACACACATGCAGATACACAGACACTTAAGGACAAAAATTCAGATGCACAGAATGACACTCATACAGATACAAACAGTGACACACATACAGATACATAGGGGCGTGCACTGACATGCAGATACACAGACATATAGACACACATGCAGATACACATGCAGACAAACATATACACATATAGACACACATAAAGACACACAAATACACATACACACATACAGATACACACACACACACAAATGCAAAATGTTATTTTTTTTAGTCACCCTCCTGTTTTCTACCTTTTAGCTGCAGTAGCATGGCCAGCCCATCCATAGACCGCGGTGTGTCATCTAACACAGGAGTTCCCAACCTGTAGTGGCGGTGCAGCTGCACCGCATGGGTTGGGAACCTGTGTGAGGATCCATCGGGTGGCCCATGCCCTTAGGGACACTCAATAGAAATGTCCAATGAGGGACCTGGTCGTGCGCTGCGGCGCTTTAACAGCGTGACTGGGCCCCTTCCATCCGCAGGGAGAGCTGAGAGGAAGTGACAGCCTTTCACTTCTTCCTAGCTCACTGACATAGCCAAGTGGGAGGAGGAGGAAGCCGTGAAGATGGGACCGAATCATGCGAGCAGGCACCCAACTCCCACCAGTCACAGCCAGCTGAAGGTAGGAAACCAAAGTGTGGCTTAATCTTTTATTGTTTGTGTCTGTGTGTGTTTATCTCCGTGTGTGTGTAGTGTGTGTATCTGTGTAGTATTTATGTGTGTGTATCTGTGTGTAGTGTGTATATCTGTGTGTAGTGTGTGTGTATCTGTGTGTAGTGTGTATCTCTGTGTGTGGTGTGTGTGTTTATCTGTGTACTGTGTAGTGTCTGTGTGTGTGTGTTTATCTGTGTGTGTGTATCTGTGTGTGTATCTCTGTGTGTAGTGTGTGTGTGAGTGGTGTCTGTGTAGTGTGTGTATCTGTGTAGTGTCTGTGTATCTGTGAATGCATGTGTGTAGAGTGTGTATCTGTGTAGTGTCTGTGCATATGTGTGTGTGTTTATCTGTGGGTAGTATGTATCTCTATGTGTAGTGTATATGGTAGTGTGGGTATCTGTGTAGTGTCTGTGTATCTGCATGTGTGTATAGTGTATAGTGTGTAGTGTGTGCGTTTATGTGTAGTGTGTTTTTCTCTGTGTGTTGTGTATTAATACACATGTATCAGAGCACGCCTCTGTGATTTCTAGGGACATCACAGGCCGGTCGCTTCAGTAGGGCCGCAGCGCTGACCAGAACCCTAAATATATATTGGCTTTGGGTGGCCCTAAGAGATGGGCCCTTCAACACGCGGCCCCGGCGGTAGTACCACACCACAATGTCTGCGGGCCTCCCGGTCGCATGGTTCTGCATGGTAGCTGGACCCCCTGGAATGACGGGCCCGGTCGTGGTACCCACTACCCTCTAACTTAGGGAACTGAATTTGTTTCTTTCCAGCTCTCCTAATTGAACTCCTCTCCCCTTTTGTATATTTTTTTAATTACCTTTATTAGATTATGCACATAAATGAAAAGGGAATTGAGATTCATGTTTTGCTGTACATTACATTGGTTCATCCTCAGTAATTTTATTTGCTTAATTTAGACATGTGCCGTCTTTGACCGAGGGGGTAGTGTTTTACTTGCCTCTGAGTGTTTTATTTATTCATTTCTAATACATCTCGTTCACTCTTGAAACCCTGGGTTAATGTTGCCTTGAATTGCCCAGCTCGGCTGTTTAATCGGGAACTTTTGTGGTTTTCCCTTTGGAAGAGGGGATTGAGGGGAGATCTACTTAATGACTAAGGACTAATCTCAGTCCTTATTGATTTATTTATTTACACCTATTGATGTGGAGGGACAGCAATTAAAAGGTGTACTGAACTTTCAATTAAGCAAGTATGGAGCTAACGCCTTGACTTTGCCTTTTTAAACTTGGTGTATGGGAGCTAAACTTATGTTAATAAAGTGTATATATAGACGTGAAACGCATTCAGAATCACCCTAGAATCTTAGGTTTTTTTTTCTCCCTCCTTCTTTCTCATGAAGATATTTGAAGTCTTGGAAATTTTGTTATCTTTGCATTATACTCTGGTGGATTCATGTCGTGTCTGCACGTGTCTTGGCACAGCAATAATGCTTTCATTATTTCTTTATGCATCTATCTATTTCACCTCTCCTCTTTCCCTTAACTCTATATGTTGAGGTCATAGTCCATGAACCACACATCCTATATGTACTGAGATTGACAAGAAAGTCCCACTTTTTGATACCTGTTGTCAGCAGGGCCCTGGTTCTCAGCTTTCAGGTTTCTGATTGACCATTTCTATATATTCATGCCTAGTGGCTTCTCTAGAAAGGTAGGGACTGGGGGAGCGCACAAGGGGCCTTGCATAGACAGGAAAATTCCGAGTCATTCACTGAATTCCGGGAAAGCAAGGGAGCACATACTGTGCACAAAGGATCATTATTAATCTCTGAAGGAACACCAAGTCGTTTACAGGATGATTTAATTTTTGTTTAATATATTGATGAATTTGCAATTTATGAAATAAAGCTTAAATAAGAGGTGTGCCCCATCCAGGCCTGCAGAGAATCTATTCAATATGCCAGAACAAAGTTTCCAGAAATTATGGCATCATTAAACATGCATGCATTGAGTATTGTTCATGCTGAGGAATTCTTCTCCTGCTCCAGGAAAACAATTGTTTATTGCAAGCTCAAGCACTCCGATAAATACAGCTCAATGACTCAGATAAACTGCAATGGTTTTAACTACAGGTAGGCTTCCTCTGTAGGTACTGGGAGCATTGCTCTAAATTAATATATAGGTTGGTAGATCCTACGGTGTAATTACAATTCTTATATTAAAAATGTTTATTAGCCAGAGGGATACAATCCAAAAACTCTATACTTACATACTGATAATATTGACTCTAGTATTTGGAACAAAATAGAATTATGCATACATATTAAAATATTAAAATATCATTCACACATTAAAATATCTTCAGTTTTGTTAACAATTTTAAGTCAAATTCTAAATTGTCAGAATTCCATTCCAGTGAGTATAATTCTCTGTGGTTAGACACCGACTCTTCATTTGGTCTACTACTGATTAAATCTCCTATAAATAAAATGTATTGTACAGCAAATTCTAGACAGAAATGTTATCATTTCAGTGTTTCATTTCAGTGTTTTGCTAGGTAACTGAGATGCTTTTAAATAAAAAAAATGCTTTGGACAGGCACATACTGTTCAGGTCATGACTTAATTTTTAGGACATCTTTTGGGATATCATTGGGGTGGAGATTATAGAGTTCTATTTTTAATCGAACTTGTTGATATGGATTTTTATTGCTATTTTAAAAGTTGCTATTTTTCCAATTAGCTTCGAGCATATAAGTGATTTTATTATTTCCTAATTATTTGCATGGGTGTGTAGATTTGCCAGTGGGTGTTTAACTCATACTAGGATTCTCTCACGGGGGTCCCTGAATAACAAAACTACAGGTAATCTTACAATACACTGCTTTTTCCCCCCAAGAAACAGAGTTAAATCTCTCGGCAGATTTGAGGATTAGCATGTGATAACGGTTTTCATACTATGGTAAATAAGGATTAACATGTACCACTGTGCCACTAAACACTGCATTTCAAACTGTGACTGAGAATTATTTATCAATAATAGTATCACAAGTCTCAAAAGAATTTGGCACTTTCATGTATTTTGCTGGTTTGATTTAACAACAGTCAAGAAAATGTAAGTGTTAAAAACTGAACGATTTTATTCTTCCCGCTTGGAGCTATTTTGTTTTATTGCTCATTGAAAATATGGCATGTCTTTCAAGTTCGAAAATAGCTTCTGAAAAACATAGAACTTTGTTAATTACTGTGGCTCATGGCATTAATGTAAAAAAGCATGTTTTTCATCTCGCTAAATGTGGGAGGATTGCTTGGAAGCTTGAGTGCAGTCTGTTGGAGGGGTGGTGGGTCAAAACAATGAGGTTGGTATATTTAAGATTGCAAAAAAAAACCACATAAAAAATGAGTTTTAGCAATTTAGCTTGTTGGCATTTTTAACTAAAAGCAAAACGACACCAAACATCTTTCAACTAAAAGTTCTTTGCTGCTTCAAAATGTAACAGCGTCATCGTTGGAGGAGTTGGGATATTGCTCAGATAATAGATGTCACCTTTTCTTCTTTTTTTTATTTCTACTGGATTTCGATGGGATAATTAAATAATATGTACAGTTTAGCTGGAATATATTTGTATTGCGTATATATGACTCAATTTAAAATAAATAATAAAGAGTAATAGAGAAGCAGAACCATTACCTTTTTGAAGGTGTTATGTTTGAAACAGTTCATCATTCGAGGTCTCTCATATTTCTTCATCACAAGCTAAAATGGGGCAAAATAAGTTTTACTATTTGTACAGCAAGTCCTGTCTATATGGGCAACCCAATACTCAAATGACTAGCAGGTTCCATGTAGACGAAGCAACCAAAGGAGATCATTTTGGCCTGTCATGGGCGTTAAACAAAAAATGTACATATCAAGGACAAAAAATAACCAGAACACACAAAAGAAAGAAAACGTTTCATATAATGCTGATCTTTTGATAGTAGGTCAAGCAGTATGATAATCATGTAAAAGAGAAGTCACTCTATGCATGAGGACCTCCAGCTTCACCGGAATCTCCATAGGAAAGCATTGAATAATGCTTTCCTATGGGGAGGTCTAATGCGGGCGCGGCCATTGCCACGCATGCGCATTAGGTCTCCCCCGCTGGCAGACGTCGGCAGAGGAGGAGCGTGGGCTGAGCCTGACCAAGGGACATCGGCGCTGGATTCAGGCAACATGGGATGGGGGTTGGGAGGGAGGGGGGCACTGCAGGAGCCTTAAGAGTCCCTTTAATGACTGTATGTTGAGTTATTTTGAGGGGACTGCAAATTTACACTGTTATACAGGCTTACTATTTACTACTTTACATTGTAGCAGAGTATCATAATAATAACATATTTACAAAAATGTGAGGGGTGTACTCACTTTTGTGAGATACTGTAGGTAGCATGATGTTCCTTGTCGATGGTAATAAATTTGAAATGAACTGTAAAAAAATAGTAATAGAACATATAAAAAATAATAATAATAATAATAAATGCACACTCACATTCCAATGAGCATTTCCTGGTGGAAATTAATATATAATTAATTAGCTTCTATCAAATAAGTGATTTTATTATCTATCTGTCTCTTTATATATACATACACACTAGTATTCCGAAAAAGCAGTGCATAGTCACATTTTGACGTAGTCATTGCTATAGTCAATAAATAAATAAGTGGGTGTAAACACATACTAGGAGGAAAGGAAGGGAAAATGAAGAACGAATGGTGGGTGTTGGCAAAAGCAAGGAGTAATCAGGGTAGAAGAGGGTTGGCGTTTTAGTGATAAAAAGAAAAAAAGGAAGCCTTGGGTTTTATTTATATATTTTACCATCTATGAGTATCATACCATGTATCTACACTGAACAAAATTATAAACACTTCTGTTTTTGCCCCCATTTTCCATGAGCTGAACTCAAAGATCTAAGACTTTTTCTATGTACACAAAAGGCCTATTTCTCTCAAATATTGTTCACAAATCTGTCTAAATCTGTGTTAGTGAGCACTTCTTTGCCGAGATAATCCATCCACCTCACAGGTGTGGCATAGCAAGATGCTGATAAGACAGCATGATTATTGCACAGGTGTGCCTCAGGCTGGCCACAATAAAAGACCACTCTAAAATGTGCAGTTTTATCACACAACACAATGCCACAGATGTCGCAGGTTTTGAAGGAGCGTGCTATTGGCATGCTGACTGCAGGAACGTCCACCAGAGGTGTTGCCCATGAATTGAATGTTCATTTCTCTACCATAAGCTGTCTCCAAAGGTGTTTCAGAGACTTTGGCAGTACATCCAACCGGCCTCCCAACCGCAGACCACGTGTAGCCACACCAGCCCAGGACCTCCACATCCAGCATCTCAAACATGCTCAATGGGTGACATGTCCGGTGAGATCTTCAAGTTCAGCTCATGAAAAATGGGGACAAAAATAGAAGTATTGCGTTTATAATTTTGTTCAGTGTATGTGGATTATGTTGGTCATGATTACTGTTTAGATGTCTTAGAAGCTCTATATATTGTGAGTACATTCCTTTTAATGTTTATTTTATTTATAGAAAACCATAGTATCACATGAAACCGTGTTTCCCCTATTTTTGACTATTGGTCTATATGATTCTTCTATAGTTTTTATTTTGAATTAGTGTTGCTGCAACTTCCTACACTTTCTTTTACAAAATCCAGTGGAAATTACCATAGAGGGAGACCATTAACCTTTTTTCATTCTCGGTTTTTGTCTATTACATTTGTTTATTAGCTTCTTCAATAAACACAGATGGCATCTATTTACTAAAAGCTGAAATTCTCTAACACCATTTTTCAACTTCCCTTCATCTCAGGTCTCGACAGTTCAGCTGATAGAGTTCCTCTGTTGTTCATTTTATTATTTGAAAATTTTGCATGCAGTTAATTTATTTAGGCTGAATTAGTAAACTTATATAGACATTTGATTGAATATATCAGCTCACTAATAAATACAAATTGATCTGAAAACCAAATGTCCCCAATGTGAGACAGCTGACTGGGTTTCATCTAGCAAACATTCTCTTAATGCAGGCAAATTTGAGCAACCGAAATGGATAGATCTTGCATGTGTATCTGATTTATCATTAAGAGAATAACTGAACGTCCTCTTTGCAGTTGGCTTTAGCTGACTTATAAGCAAAACAAGGCTTTTCCTTAATACACTGCTGACATCACATCTATAATTTCTAAACCTTCTGCCAGCACTTTGATTTAATATCCCAGTCCTTTAATCCTTTATTTGCTGTCAGAAGGCATAATTAACAAGTGACAACTTCATGTCTCAGAACTCAGATAGTGATAAGATCTATCTCTTACCAAATGGACCTTCAAGATCTATTAATAAAAAAAACCCCTCCTATAATAAATGACTTATTCTGTGTTTTTCTGTGCAGCTAATTGAACAAAGTGTCTCAAGTCCTCCTCTAACTTACATGTAACACAACATAAACTAACTTATCTTTAATAAATAATTATAAAATACTTTGTTTTGTGTCTGATGGATTCTTTATTACTGTAGTCCAAATTCCACTCCTTGTTTATAGCTAACATGTTCTGGCAGTATTTTTTTTTAAATGTGTACTTTTTTGAAAAATTAAAAACACAAGATTTGGCACCCTTAAGTAAGGTATATTGCCTCCGTGGTCTTTTAATGATTCTTCCACTTTTCTTGTATTTTCCCCTGTTCCCCTCTTCCCTTCTGGACCTAATAAGCCCTCCTTTAAACTCTATACTATATGTTCTGTTATCTCTCTTCATCTGGTTCCTTGCTTTCTGTTCTGGTCTGTTTCTTTTTAACTTGCTGTGTCCACTTTTCTCGCAATGGTGCCCCTTGCTGTTGACCCACGCCATTCTTTCATTTTGAAATATAAAGGAACTCGTATCCATAAAATATGAAATAATAAGAGGATGGTGTATATTGTCTGACATCTAACACTCATGTTTATTGTATATTTTATAAAGTTTCTAATATTTCTGTTCGTTGTTTTTTGTGTATTTTTTTGTTTTCGCAATGTCATGTTGTATGTCTATTGCTTTTGTAAATGTATCATTTTTCTTTTCTCTAGCTAGTTGTTCTGTGCCTGTATTTCTCTCCTAATAAAATACTTTTAAGACAAAAACCACACGTGTAATTTTTTTATTAGAGTAAATCTAGTACAGGTTCTGTTGTATTCCACAATAGGAAATAGTCATTTCAAATGATAAGTGTAAGAATGGTGCATTAATAGAGGTTCTTTGTTGCCAGAATTCTTTTGTTGTTTTATTGATTTTTTTTATTTTTTATGATTCTTTTTTTTTTGTTTAAGAAAAGTTAAGTTGTATAGCATCTGCTCTTGTTGGAGCTTTGTACCAAAAAAAACACGTTTTCTTTTTTATTAATTTCATGGCACAGTCATATGTTATGTATATAATATGAAGACGTTCTATGCTGAGACCATGTCATATACCCTACGTAGCATTAAAAAAACTTCCAATAGTAGAAGTTTGATCCAGATCCAAAAAACACAATTTAAGGTACAACGAGGGGAGATTAAAGTGGTGCTTACTGTGTAACAAAAATGAAAGAAAGGAGTTTGATGCAAACAAATGTGGTTTTAATGCATTTCTATGATGGACAGCTATAATTTAATACTCTGGCACCTGAAGGCAGGATGTCAGTCGATGTGATTTTGATAACTGTTGGCAAAATGGTTGTTGAGAGTGATTTTCAAATTAGTTGATACATCACCTACTTGTTTGATATATAACCATGCCGTTACCTCTGTATGAAGTGACAGTATTCTAGATATCTATCACTTAATAATAAGTGTCTTTTGCAATTTTGACAGTTAACACTACTCGATATCATGAGGATATAAATTTGCCAGTACATTTTCTATTTTTTTTTTTTTTTACAATGGATCCATTTGCACTTAGTAGTATAACTCTTAGGTTTCCTGTGCTGTGTCATTATCTTATTTTCCCCTTTATACAGTGTGACGAGTAAAGAGATGCTACAAGCTTTGTAGCTATAATAGCACAGGTAAAAATTGTTGATATTTGGCAATAGCAAAATTTTATGAACAACCTATAAGAGCATAACTAGGTACTTTAACTGTGTCACTAACTTTAAAAAAAAAGCTCCAAGCACCATAAACACTACAGAGTGCTCGGAGTGCCCCGGCGCCCCCCCCCCCTCTATGTAAACAATTTTGTTAATGGTTTGACTTCTTAATTGGTTTTAACTGGGTGCTGCACCCTCTGACTGGAGGTGAGAGCAATGCTAATCTCTCACAGCCAATGAGCTAAGCCTTCAGTGAAGAGATCTTCTGGCTGCAGAGAGACAGTAAGTGGCACCTTAGCAAATGGTTTAGCTACATTTGGGAGCTCTATGTGCACTAGGTATTCGGTCTTGTGGTATTCCTTTAATCCAGAAATGCTCATTATCATTGAGAATTGGAACTGAGAATGTTCACATTTCCAGGGGATTTGTAACCGTTTTTTATGGATTATTTTGCTATGTACATACATCATTCCAAAATCAAGACAGAAAACATATTTTTACACTTTAACCAAAATCTGTAAATCTATACATTTACTTAAAATTTCAGTAGAAATATAATATTTTTGAATGAGAGTGAAGACACAGTGGCACACACACACAGACACACACAAAACACCTAATACAAAAATATATAAATAGTGTAACCAGCAGCCACCTTACAATACATCCCTCTAAAGATATGCAAACACAAAAAACACTAACAGAGTAGGTGCATAAAAAACATTATTTTCTTAAATTTAATGAATACAGAACACCAAAAATGTGAATATTTTAAAAACATGGATATAGGATAATATACTACTGGATTAGCAACGTTCCCTCCAGCAAAGTGACTATACCTGAGATGGAAAATCGTACCATAAAATCTATTTGTATGAAACTCTATATCTGTGTTTCCTGTGTGTTATATGCACATCTTCTTCTTTGTGGTGCTGACAAAAGAGACAAAACCCAGATATATCTTCTGTAAACCTCTAACTTTCCTTACTATGTAAAGTTTCTTGGCTGTCGGAAAGGCTATATGATAAAGTGATTTTAGGTGGCAGCCTAAGATCAGGGATTACACAGGGGCCCTGAACCATGAATTTACTTGGACCCGTTCATCATCCTTATCCCAAGATTAAAGGGAGGAGGGCAAACCGGTAACCTGCGGCTTTGTGAAATATTAAGATTTTTCTGGGGTATTGTATATGTTAAAAGTGCCCACCATCCTCTTAATACACCGCTAAATGCCAGGCACCACATATCTCCTGTAATAAGATTTGCAGAAGCCAAATGCTGTTCCTGCTGCTCATTCATTGACAGAGAGCTTACCCCTCACCCAATCAGTTAGATTCTGTGTCTCACATTCTGCACAGAATTGACATTAGCTCGCCTGAAACTTCAGTTCCAGACTGACTTATGACACCCCAATGATGCTGACAGAGGCGGAGTTACACCTCCAGCATCATAGGGGTTAAAATTGGTATTTGCAGCATTTCAGAGTAAAACACTGCCCTTAAAGACTCCAGGCACCAGGAGAACTTTAAATCATAGAGTAACTCTTTCATTGGCAGACGTTTTGTCTAATTGTTAATTAAAAAAAAATATATACCATCACTCTATTGATACTTACATGTGTGACCTATAATTTAATCCTTTATTAATTTACTTGCGAATCTCGAAATGCTCAATGAACAGTATGTTGTGAACGATTTCTCCCTCTGTGCAGGTATCTGGAACTCGAAAGTAGTGGGCATCGAAATGAAGTCCGATTGCATTATCGTTCAGGAAGCCATCATTCCCACACAGAAGTTTTTCCCTACATACTGGCCGACGGCAAATGGCATCGCTTGTCTTTGGCCATCAGTGCGTCTCATTTGGTGTTACACGTAGACTGTAACAAGTAAGGAAACATTATCACATTTACCCCTTTGTCAGTTTTAAGTTTGAAAGATAAAATGTATACTGGAGCTGATAACTGTCACTTAGTAGACTGAGATGCTAATTACCTATAAGCAAATAAAACTAAACAAAGCAAAGACTTGTTATTGTTCATGGCTAAATACACAAAATAAAATATCCATCTTTCTAAATATTTTCGTAAAATATTTTCCTAAAATATTTTATGTATCACATGAGGATGTAGCAGTTTGAAATATAATAAACTACTTATTTTTTAATAGGATTTATGAAAGGATTGTGGAAAAGCCATATATGGATGTACCATCAGACACAACTTTATGGGTTGGCCAAAGAAATAATGCGCATGGATTTTTTAAGGTAGGTGTTCTATTGGGTATTAAATATGAACGAAGTACAAAAGCCTATGAATAAGTGGAATGCTTTGATGGCATTGTATACACTATTGGTGAAATATTATAATTGTAGAAAGATGCCAAAGAAAGGTCATGATTCTATGAATGGTTAAAAAACAGAAGTGTGTTTTTTTTTTTTTTTCAATGTTTGATTTTTATTGAAGATTTTTTGATAATTGAAATGGGGATACAGAAAGGAAAAAGGGATGGGGCAAGATGCAGATGTTCATATATACAAATATACAAATATACAACACATATATACTGCACACAAATATACACGCAGGGCAACACTGTTTTGTAGTTGCACAAAAAAAAGAAGAAAAACTGTGTATACAGAGTGATACTATGAAACCTTAAGAATTCAGGTAGGTACGTCTATCCAAAGGCAGCAAAGTCTGTTGGGAGTCTTAGCAATTATGAGTTCCTAAATTACAATATGTAGTTCAAAGCATGCATAATTGATTCCCAGGTGTACTAAATTCGGCTTATAGAAAGTGTATTAGCCATCATTGGAAACACACATTCCACTGTTTGGACTATAATCCATGCCAAGATGCCTTACACAGTGTAGATTGGGATCTAGTATCCTATAGGATGCATACCATATACACGTGAGTGTAGAGGCTTGTGTTGCTGTGTTGTGTTGTGCATCTGGGGAACAACGGGCATCTTTTGTGGGCATTCAACCTCTAAGGAAGCCGGTTTGTGCGTCTTTGTGTGTTTTAGCAAGATTGTATGTCATAATGATGTTTCGATTACAACGTTTGATATAGAATGTTCGATATATTACAACCATGTTTGTGTGGTCACATTTTGCATTTCGTGTGATGGGGAGACGCATCAGCTATTAACGAGAGGTGTTGTGAGAGGTCAAATGGTTGGAACAGACCTTTTAGTAGGTATCTAATTGTACCACTCTACAGCATGTGGGTGGACATCCTCACCAAGAACTCGGTAGTAGCAAGCATGTTTAGTGCTGGTTATTAACATCCTTATGGAGCGATATCATATGTGTTGATAAAGGACGGGGGTTAGGGATTGTGAAGTAACTCAGGGAAGAGGGGGGGTAGAGAGGGAGGGGGAAGAATTTAGGGGTTAAGGAAGCCACCAATAATTGACTTTCAGATATAAAACATAAAACATAATCTGTGCGGAGCAGGGTAATACAACAAGTAACGGATCACATCAGTTTAGTGAATTGTTCGTAAGTGGAATCCCAATTGTCCCAGTGTGTATTGAATGCGGAAATATTTCCTCTTTTGGCCCATTCCCTTTCATGGCAATAGACTGTGTGGACTCTATTGATTAATTCTTGTAGAGATGGGGTTTTGCTGCTTTTCCAATGAGTTACAATGCATAGTTTGGCTGCTATCAGGACGTTGATAATCGCTATTTTTGACGGGATACAGTGTGTTGCAGGTAGAAGATGGAGTAAGCAGCTTGCCGGGCCTAGGGATAGCTGCTCGCTGGAAATTGAATTAATAACATTGTTCACATAATACCAAAAGGTTTTAAGTTTTGAGCAGTCCCAGAAAATGTGTAGGATTGATCCCGTTTCTTTATTGCACCTCCAGCAAATGGAGGTGGAGTCCGGGTATATGTTATGTAATCTACTGGGGACTAAATACCACCTCATCAGGACTTTGAAATACGCTTCCCATAGGGTGACGCATTTCGTGGACTTTTTGGTAAGTGAGATAGCTGCTAACCAGTCCTCTATGGAAAACTCTGCACCCAGGTCGTGTTCCCATTTAAGCATGTAGGGTAGTTTGACCGATTTGTGGTCTGCTGAATGAGCTAAATAGCAGAGTTTCAAAAATTTCTTTGGTAAACGGGATTTGGCAGACATATAGCAGTTGTGACCTATCGTGCTAATAGACGAAAGATCTATGTGAGAGATAGCAGCAGTGGTGAGTATGTGTTTTACTCTCAGGTAGAGGAAAATATCACGGTGTGGTAGGTTGTGGGAGAGTTGTAAGTCAGGGAAGTTGCGAAGGCCTTCAAAGTTATATAGGGAGTATACATGAGTGAGGCCATGGAGAGGCCAGTGGTGTACGGGGAGGTCTGGTGAAATCGCCGAAAGCGCTGTCACTGGAGCTAGGTAGAGTAGTTCTTTTTTAGGGCATAGAGTCTCGCTCCATGAAGACCAAGACCGTAATAGAAATCTTGTGCTGGGAAGTAGAGACGGGGAGGAGTGCTCAACCTTTGACCACAACACGTCGGGCAGGGATTGAAGATTTCCGCAAGCTTGTTCTAATTTAAGCCATATTGGGTTATTTTTCCTTGTCATAATATCTAGGTTTTGTGCCAGAGAGGAAGCTTTGTAATAATTGCTGATGTTGGGGACACTTAAGCCTCCTTGGTGGATGGGACGCCATAGGGAACGGAGGGCAATTCTTGGAGGTTTTCTTCTCCAGATATGTGCATTTATTGCGGTTTGAAATTTGGCAAGGATGGAATTCGGGAGGGAAATGGGGAGTGTGCGAAACAGGTAAAGTATGTGTGGCAATGCCATCATTTTGACTGAGTTTATTTTGCCTATCCAGGAGGTGTTTAATTTATCCCACGATTTCAGTTGAGTTGATATTTTGGTTAGGACCGCTTCATGGTTTTCCTTTATGGTTTGCGTTCTAGTTTGAGTTAGTTTAATACCCAAGTATGTAATAGAGGTTTTGCGCCAATCGAATTGAAATTGTGACTTCAATGTGTCTACAGTTTGGTGGGTTAAGTTCAAAGGGAGAATTTGAGTTTTGTTGATGTTGTTTTTATAAAATGATACCGTACCATATGCTGTGAGAGTTCGTATAAGGTGGGGTATGGAGGAAGATGGGTTACCCAGGAATAGTATGATGTCATCTGCAAATACAGCGAGTTTTTTATCTCCTGCAGGAGTGGGAAGGCCGGGGAGTAGAGGGTCTTTTTTGATTAAACGAATAAGCGGTTCCAGGCATAGAATGAAAATCAATGGGGATAGGGGGCAACCTTGCCTCGTTCCGTTGGATATATCGAAGCTAATGGATGTAAATCCGGCATTAAATACTTTTGCTGAGGGCGATGAGTAAAGGGCTAGTATGCTCGTAAGGAAGGGGTCGGAGAAACCAAAGGCTTTCAAGGTAGCCTTCATGTACGCCCAGTTAAGGCGATCAAAAGCCTTTTCTGCGTCAAGGCCCATTAAAACTCCGGTGTGTCGTTGGCGGGTGGCCCAGTCAATTAAATCCATGCAGAACCTGGTATTATCCCCCACCTGTCTGCCTAGCACAAAGCCCGCCTGTTCTTCGGAGACTAAGTTTGGTAATATAAATTTTAATCTGTTAGCTATAAGTTTTGCATACAGTTTCACATCTGCGTTCAGCAGAGATATAGGCCTTAAGTTGCCGCTAGACGTAGGTGGTTTGTTTGGTTTGGGAAGAGTGATAATGTATGCTGCTAGCATTTCCTTCGGGAAGTGACCTCTAAGTTGTATTGTGTTAAAAAGTTTGGTAATGTGCGGGGTAAGTTGTGATTCCAATTTAATATAGTAGTAGTTGGAAAGACCATCTGGGCCTGGAGCTTTATGTTTGGGTAGGGATTTGATAGCTTCAGCTACTTCATATTCTGTGAAAGGGGCGGTCAATTGGGCATTTTGTTGTGGGGTGACTTGCGGTAGTGAGGTATTTTGCAAAAAGGTCGAGATGTCTCGGTTAGTTGGGGTATATATATCGTCTTTTTTGTCTAAATTATACAAATCATTGTAAAATGCTGATAATTCGTTGACTATATCTTGAGGGTTGAACAATTTTGTATTAGAGTTTGAGAGAATGTATGGTATTTTTGTTTGAAGATATTTAGATTTTAATTGGTTGGCTAGCAATTTTCCGGCCTTATTATTTAGATTATAGTAAGTGTGTTGAAGTTTTGTCGCTTTAATGGTATGTTCCTTGATTTTAAGGTTCAGTATTTGTTCTCGTATTAGCGTTATTTGTTTAGTTGTGGCATGGGATGGGGACCTTTTATTTGAGTTTTCCAGCGATTCAAGCTGTAGATGAAGCGAGTCATTGAGGTTTCGGGTCATCTTTTTTTTAGTTGAACCTATTTTTATGAGTGTTCCTCTAATGACGGCTTTGTGCGCCAACCATTGAGTTTCTATGGAGGTGTCGCCTGTGATGTTTGTGGCAAAGTAGTCTTGTATTTCCTGGGTAATTTTGTGTAAACTCTCAGATGAATCCAGGATGGATTCGTTTAGTCGCCAAGTGCCACGGCCTTTTGCAGGGTATGGCACAGCTAATGTAATTATTATCGGAGCATGGTCAGACCATGTCCTTTGTCCTATGGATTGATCCATAAGATGGGGCAAAGTTGCTTTGTCAAGTAGGCATAGGTCTATGCGTGTGTATGTTAGGTGGACTGGGGAGAAAAATGTAAAATCTTTGGCTGTGGGGAAGAGGTTTCTCCAGGTATCATAAAGATCGTGTGTGAAGAGGAGATTGGAGAACATTTTGCTGTTGTGAAAAGTAGTTTTGTTGGGTTTCTGATTGTTGACACGTTGAATGTCCAAAGAGGGGTCTAGAGTGCAATTGCAATCACCACAAATTATAACATGACCTTGTTTAAGGGTGGATATTTTTTTTATAGCCTTATTAAGGAATGAAAATTGGGCATCATTCGGAGCGTACAGGGATGCGATCGTTATTTGGATACCATTAAGTTCTCCAACTAATATTATCAGTCTCCCGTTCGGGTCCGCATATTGTTTTATGGGGGTGAATACCCAATCTGCGTGAAAAAGTATAGCTACACCTTTAGACTTATTAGGTGCATATGCGTGGTATGCTGTAGGATATTTAGATGATTTAAGTAGTGGCGGTTTATCTTTGCTGAAATGGGTTTCTTGGAGGCATACAATGGCGGCATCGGCATTATGCATATCTTTTAGTAGTTGCCTCCTTTTGTATGGACTATTCAACCCTTTTGCATTAAGGGATAAGATTTTCATCGAGTTAGTCATTTTGATAGGTAATTGAGGTGTGCAGAGAAAGGGTGTGAGCACATTTTAGTGAATGGAATGAGATGAGTCTCCAAGTTGTATTGGTTATAGTCAAGGTACTCCGCATAGGAGCTTGGAGTATAGCATGAGGGTGTAAGTTGTGGCTTCCGAGGGGGAGAGCTTGCAATAGGGGTGGAGGGTAAGGGGGGAGAGGAAAAGGGGTGACAACAATAACATTATAACTATATACACAATCATTTCCCTTGAATGGAAAACGTAAAGTGGCCATATTAAGAACACTAGGTAACTTAAGTGATGACCAGGGGGGTGGAGGAGCTTCGGTAACCTGATATAGTAGTAGGTAGATGAGCGGGCTGCGTATGATTCAGAAAGATTATCTAGGCAGTTTAAAATAATTGTCTGTCAGACTGCTGAGCAGAGATGGGAGTAGACATTTGGTATAGGCCTTCGATTTGGATAGGTATGAACTCGACCGATCGAAAAGTATCAACTCGGTAGATTCCATCCGAGCATATATATATACTCATTACCGGCGGATGAGCTGTATAAACTTATGAGGTGAACTCCAACGTGTAAAGTTCAATGAGTCTGATGTCGGAGTTAAGCCTTTGAGTTATTGCAACTTAATTTTGGCTAGTGGATACAAAGGTTATGTAACAGACATGTGTCTCAGAGGTATTCATGCGCCAACAACTATAGGATATTTACATTTAAAGCTGTAGGATAACGACTAGCGCATATGTGGCGCACGTAATAGTAAAACATGAAACATCCCGGATATTACCAAGATAGAGATAATAAACAATAATAAAGCAAAAATTTAGATGTACCGATTGTGGTTGTTTAGTTGGTACTAGTATTAGCAGGGAGATTGATACTGAGATCAATGGTTCGCAATTGGTGTTGAGTTGTGAATATTGTGTATAGACAAGATCATAGTAGTTTAAAGTTGAGAGTGAGGGGAGGCTTTATGGCGGTGGATGAATTTAGGTAAGTCCTATAATCATATAAGCACTGAGCGATATGGGCCAATTTTAAGGCATTTGAATGCACTCTATTCTTTGCGATGTTTAGCGGCCTAGGTTTACAGTTGCGAGCCAGGGTGGTGCGTGCATTTATGAATAAAAATTTCCCGCCCTTGGAAGGTGACAGCTAAGTGGGTCTATGTGACCTTGAGATGAAAGGAACAAATGTTGGAATAGCAAACATTGAGAGGCTGTAGATGAGTACATAACAGAGAAATAGAAATAGCGCCTCATTGAACATATAAGGGGGTCGAGAAAAATCCCCTGTCGCTGCACGTGGCATACATGCCGCGAGAGGGATTAGTCTCGACCTAAGCAAAAAGAGAAAGGGAATCCCCTTGCAATTAAGTACAGGTAATGAGGACAGTTAGACATAAAGTGTAACGATTAGACATAAAGTATAAGTGCATAGAGCCCTTAGTACATAGCAATGTTTAGAAGTCATACCCATACTGCTACACGGACATGGTTAGGTTTAAACGTGACAGTCTATTTTTCTTTAGAATGGGTTCCAGCCATCTGCCATTCTGCCGAGATTTTCTTCGGTGATAGTCCGGTATCGACATTTTGGTGGTTGTCTGTGCTGTGCCATAAATTCCATTCGGATAGAAGTTTCATGCCGTCCTCAGGTTCTGTTATTACACGAGTCTTGCCTTGTCGCCACACTAACAGCTTGGTTGGGTAGCCCCATTTGTAGGCCACCTTGTGGTTACGTAAAGTTTTAGTGACCGTTATAAATTCCTTGCGTCTTGCCATAGTGGTTGCGGAGAGGTCTGCGAATAAAGCAATGTTCGTATGCGGATCTGGAAGCACTGGATTTTTCCTTGCGGCTGAGAGCAGGGTTTCTTTGTGGGAATAGTAATGAAATCTGACTATCACGTCTCTCGGCGTGTCTCTTGTTAGCCGGGCCGGTTTAGGGAGCCTATGCATCCGGTCGTATGCCCAAGCAGAGTCTGGTAGATCGGGGGCCAATACATTGCAGAGAGACAAAATGTATGCTGGGAGCGCGTCGTTGGAGACATCCTCAGGTATGCCTCTGAAGCGAATGTTCTGTCTCCTCGATCTGTCCTCCATGTCCGCTAACTTCATCTTTAAAGCGGTATTTTCTTCTGTTAGATTGTGAAGTTTATCCACAACTTCATTATGCGCCTTGCATAATTCTTCCGTTTTATTTTCAAGGTGGTTCGTTCTCTCGCCCACATTTGCGATTTCCCGCCTGAGATCGCTGTCTATCCGTTGGAAGTCTTCTTTAATCGTGGCTCTTAGATCTTGTAGCATTTTGTGAAGGCTTCTTTCTGTGACAGGTGAGTCAGCGTATCTAGAGGATATGGATTCCGGATCAGAGAGGCCTTCCGAGAAATCCTCCTGATCTCCGTCGCCATCTTGGTGTGGCTTGCGGCGGTCTTTTTTCTTTTTTAATTTCATCGACTCTGAAAGTTTGAGTTGTTTAGGAGGCGACATCTCTTTGCTCTCCTGGGTATGGGGGTCACCGGTAACGTAAATGTCTGTAGATTGATGGTGAATTATGCTTGAATTGTAGCTTTCAGGTTGTATAGCCGACGGAGCTCCTAAGCCATGCGACCAGCCGCACCGGAAGCCAGACACGCCCCCTTGTTTTTTTTTTTATACCATTTCTGATAACTTTATAAATTTGAAATAGATATCCTGTTCAGCTTCCGCATCCAGCTGTTTAGAGAAAAAAAACTCTTGTCAAAAGAATTATATTAAACAGTATAAATGTCTTAGATGTGAACAATTGTTCATTGTTTTAGAGGAAGAGAATTGAAAACCAATTGTATAAAATACAGCGAGTTGTGCTGTGTGCGGTTTGTGAAATTGTATAAACAATACATTCTTTAATTTTTCCAGTTACAGTAATTACAATTGATTCTATAGTTTTATCCTTTCTGTACGACCATGTGCTATTATTTACGTACACGTGTTTCCAATTTTATTCTAGGTTTGCGAGATGTACACATTCCTGTTTAGACTTTATTATTCTATTGGATTATATTGTTCACTGTCAGTAAATCGCTCACTGACAATCTTATTTTAAAATTCATAGAAATATTTTTTTTTTGTAATCGTACTTTCTTGCAATGTTCCCCAGCAACACACCACACAATCTCATATTTAAGGTATGGTGAATTGATCAATAACCAAATAGAAATATATAAAAAAGTATTTAAAATATAATATTCAAGTACTCTAGTCAGTGTGCCTGGGAGGGTTTCAAACTTTGAGACGTGCAGAAATTCAAAAAGCAGTAAAAATGGCAGTGGCAGTCACGTTTATGATCTACAACACTACAAAATATGTTAATTCTTACTTTTATTATATCTTAAAAAAAATTAAAAAGTGTTACACCGTTGAGAAGCATTAGTCACTGTTGGGATTTAAACTTTTTTTTTTTTTTTTTTTTAAATTAAAGTCATATTTAATTATTTTTCTTTATGAAGGCATAAAGGAAAACAGTTTTAACATTTTAATGTTTCCATGGAGTTTTGTGGATCATGGACAGATGCCTTTTCATTTTTTTAATTACTGTAAGCGAATAAAGTTGTTGTTTTTGAGCAACAATGGCAGTCAGCTGTTAACAGCCTTATAATAAAACAAAAGCATACAGCTCCATATTTTCTTAATGTGCATTATAGTAGAATAAATGCAGAATATTTAGTAGAACAATGCAGAATAGACTTGTTCATGGTGAGATTTTTTGGTTCTTCATATCCCGCCGGCCCCCTCCTGTAGTCAGTGTGTGCGAGCACTAATTAATAAATCCATGGCTCTCATCAAGGGGGCTGGTGGGACAATAGAATATTCCCCCCCCCCCCATTTTTTTTATTTCATAGAGCCCTCGCCCATGACTCGTCCAGCCCCCACTATTTAATTTGAAGGCCCCACCCGAAGCCCAAAGGTGAAGTGTCTTCTAGGGGATATTGTCTTGCTATCTCTATCTATGATTGCAGTGAAAATTTTGACTTTAGCCAATTAATTACAGGATATTAAACCACTTTCGGTGGCTGATCTAGAAATATTTAAAGCATACATATTTAGTAGATTTAATTTTTTTAAAGATTTTAAAAGATTTTAAGATGTCATCTTTTCCAACCCAATTAACGAATGATGGAAAGCGAAATACATTTGTAATTAGATAACATAATTGAAATAACTGACTTAGATAACAAATACCATTTACAGATCCACAAAATAAAACAAAATATTTTACAGTTTAAAAAAAAAAAGCTCTTAAATCTCACAGCTACGGCATACAATCTATGCGTTTCATGCGTAGATACATTTTATCACGTGTAAAGTGTCTCTACACACGAAACGCGTAGGTTGTTTTGCTTTTTTTCTGAAATATTTTCCACTGTATATCTATTTACACTATTTTAAAAAGATTTTGAATGAAGAGATTCTTTTTTTTTTTTTTTTTTTACTGGGAATGAGCAGTAGTGAGAACATTTCAGGAATGCACATTCTTCTGCTTCTATTTTGACCGCCTTTTTAACCACCAAGTAGACATTCTATTCCTCTTCCCTTTCTGTACTTCCTTGGGGTTTTATAATAAGAAGACCACTGACATTTTTGCCTGGTGACTAGTGTCATAGTAAATTGTTTATGTTTTCAATAATTTGCAGATAGATTTTTCTTTTTGAACTAATAATCAAAAAATGATTAAAAGAGAACAGTTAACTTTTTATTTGGGATACTTACTGTCAATCGGTTAACTAGGATGAGGTAGAGCAGGTGGATGTCAAGCATGTGTCAACTAGCGGTTAGTGGCACATCTGTCATCTTTCTTCTGCTCGTTTTGGGTATTTATAGAGCACCAACTTATTCCACAGCACTTTACAATATTCTGAAAGGGGGATATTTAACAATAAATGAGACAATTACAAAATTATACAGGAAATAGGTAGATAAGGACCCTGCTCAAACCACCTTACAGTCCAGAGTCTTTAATTGCCTTTTATCTACCACTCATCATTTTCCTGAGTTCACAATCAAACAACTTGGTTATTTTATATTTAAGCCTGGCTGTACAACAGCCTTGGATTTAACGCACATAAACAAAGTCTAATAAAAAAAATGCAACTAATAAATGTTTAGTCATTAATAGAATATACCACCAACTCTAAGTTGCATTCCCACCTGAGTGCATCTAGACATTTTCATTTTGAATTAAATTTGCACAAGTGAAGTTTCACTAATAATTTTATTTTCTCTTTACCAACGAAACAAAACAGAAAAGCAATATTTTTATAATAGATTATATGTTTAATCGATCGTTCCACCACGTCCATTGCATTTGTGTACATACTGTGTTATAGTGAGACAGGCAGATGGGAATTGTTAAGTTGCGTATAACGAGCCCATTTAACCTGACTACACAGCAAACATCAGCTACAGTGAAAAGGCTATTTTTTGTTCTTTAAAACCAAAAAGTATTAGCTATGAATTTCTTATTGAAATAAAATGTCCATGCAATAAAATATTTATTGCAGGAATAAACCAATGTTTTATGAATGCCTTTTCATTGAAATGCTCCATCATTTTTCGCACACTCTAGACTTCGGTTTGGGGCAAAATACATATGTATGTATCTTTATCCAAATAAGATATGCATGATCATGTCTTTGGTGAAAGCAAATATAAATTCAGTATGATTTGCACAGAAGCTAATATGCTGCGGTACTCTAGCTAAAGCGAATTTATCCAGATAACTATGCCGCAATAAATGTGTGTGTTGTTTTTTTTTTTTTTTTTGTATAAAGGTCTCTTTTGGGGCAATATTCTACAACTGGAGCAACCTTAAAATATTCTATTGCTCTTTTAGAACTGTGCAAACATTTTTAGAACATTGCTCCTTTAGAACCCCTATGTGCTACTGCAAGTTGTAGCATGCAGAGTTATTCACCAAAGTAAAATTTGTCAGGAATTCAAAGTAAATTTCAAACTTGAGGCCATCACATCCTAGCTGGAAAAATATCCATGTCGGTATGCCTTTAGTTCAGTTATTTTAGTCTTAAATGTTATTTTCACTTTGTATTCCCAACAATTTCCTCTTTTCAGGATTATTCACTACAGTCCAATTGGCCCCATACTGAATTATTATTATTATGTTATTATTTATATAGCACCAACAAATTCCGCAGCGCTTTACAGTGGTTGGACGAACAAACATGTAATTGTAACCAGACAAGTTGGACACACAGTAACAGAGGGGTTGAGGGCTCTGCTCAATGAGCTTACATTCTAGAGGGAGTGGGGTAAAGTGACACAAAAGGTAAGGATAGTATTAGACTAATGACAGTTGCAAGAGAGGAATCAGTCGGGAGCTGTTAACAGTTTAACCCTTTAAGTCCGCCGGGCGTATATTTACGTCCTTTTAAAAGCGGCTCTAAACGCCGCAGGGCGTAAATATACGCCCGCCGTTTTTTTTAAACTTACCCGGTCGCCGGTGGTCCCACGCCGGCGATCGCGGTTGGGGGGACTCCCAGGGAGCCCCCCCGCGGCAGATCTTCCTCCTCCGGTCCCTCCCGGTCATGTGAGAGTGAGGTCCTTGCGAGGACCTCACAATCACATGGCCGGTATAGCTGGCTCAGGCATTGCCAGCAGGGGGACCAACTGTAATGACAGTTGGTCCCCCTGCTGGCTGAAAATCAAATTAAAATTAATTAAATAAGTGTAAAAAAAATAAATATATACTTAGATCATATATATATATTATATATATATGATCTAAGTATATATATACACATATACACACACACACATACACCGTCTAGGTGTATTTTAATATTAATATATATATAATTATATATATATATTAATATCAAATTACACGTAGACTGATACCGATTAAATATATATATAATTATTGTTATATATATATTTATAAATAATATAAAAAAAATATGTAAATACGTAAAAAATGTAATAAAAAATAATTAAAAATAAAATATTAAAAAATATATAGATGTGTTTTATTTCGTTCTAACTGTATTGTGATATTAATATATATATATTTATATCAAAATACACGTAGAACGAAATAATATATATATCTATATACATAAATATATACGTATATATCACTATATATATACCTATATATAAATAAAAATATTTAAAAAATATATATATATATACGTATATATACACATATGTATATATATACATATAATAATTCTACACATATATTTATGTAATAATTTTACATAATTAGGTATCCTAATTAATTACAATTAGCGGGACCTGCCTGACAACCCATGCCGAAAGTATAAGGAATTTAATTTGCTCGAACTATATTTAACCCTATAACTTTCCAAGACACCATAAAACCTGTACATGGGGGGTACTGTTTTACTCGGGAGACTTCGCTGAAAACAAATATTAGTGTTTCAAAACAGTAAAATGTATTACAACGATGATATCGCCAGTAAAAGTGAAGTTTTTTGCATTTTTCACGCACAAACAGCACTTACGTGGACGATATTACTGCTGCAATACTTTTTACTGTTTTGAAACACAAATATTTGTGTTCAGCGAAGTCTCCCGAGTACAACAGTACCCCACATGTACAGGTTTTATGGTGTTTTTAAAAATTACAGCGTCAAATATAAGGCTTGTGTTTCATTTTTTTCACATTAAAATTCGCCAGATTGCTTACGTTGCCTTTATGACCCTATGGTAGCCCAAGAATGAAAATTACCCCTATGATGGCATATTATTTGCAATAGTAGACAACCCAAGGTATTGCAAATGGGGTATGTCCAGTCTTTTTTAGTAGCCACTTAGTCACAAACACTGGACAAAATTGGCGTTTTTTGCATTTTTCACACACAAACAAATACTAACGCTAACTTTGGCCAGTGTTTGTGACCAAATGGCTACTAAAAAAGACTGGACATACCCCATTTGCAATACCTTGGGTCGTCTACTATTGCAAATGGTATGCCATTATGGGTGTAAATTTATTTCCTGGGCTACTATACAGTCTCAAAGGCAACGTAACCAATCTGACGAATTTCAATTTCAAATGTAACACGCTATATTTGACCCTGTAACTTCCCAAAACACCATAATACTTGTACATAGGGGGTACTGTTTTACACGTGAGACTTTGCTGAATACAAATATGTGTATTTTATTGCAGTAAAAGCAAACAGTATTATGACATTGGCAGTTTAAATGTCATGTAGAACTAAAAAAATGAAAAAAAATCTTATTTTCTCCCATTTTTTCATATTAAATTATGTTTCATAGCTAAATATTTGATATTAAATGAAAGCCCTGTTTCCCCTGAATAAAATGATATATAATACGGGGGGGTGCATTTAATATGAAAGAGGTGAATTACGGTTTGACAGGCATATAGCGCAAATGCCAGGTTTTGTTTACATTTTGTTTCGTTCACAACTTGTACATTTGGCTGCGGTCTTAAGGGGTTAATTGATACGCTTTTAGAAAGTGGGTTTTTAATGATTTTTTTGAAGGAGGGAGTTCCACAGGAACGGTGCAGCCCTCGAGAAGTCTTGAAGGCGAGCATCAGAGATGGGAGTACTGACAGAAGATAGATATTGAACGAGGCAAAACCATCCGACTGGAAACAGGAACATTCATGCTGCAAAATGTAGACATGGTTCATGCTATTCAACAATGTCTGGTATTTGGAATTCAGTCTTTGGTCAAACACCAGTGGATGGCTAAAATATGGACCAAATGCTTTAAATCTGGGCTCTGCATGCTCAAAGTCAGGCGCAGATTTACAAAAGCCAAACTATTTGCCCACTGGCTGCTATCACTATTGCAAATAGTTAAAAACCCTTGGCAATGTGAGGGTTAATTATGTGGTAGCTGACCAACACTTGCTAGCCAGTCACGGCATTAAAGTAAATAAATAAAGCTATGGGGATCAATAAGACCACCATATTACTATAAGGTATAATTATTATATACCTGCAAGGAAATATGTTTTCCCCAGCTCTCACTCATAGGTGGGACTATTATAAGTAGGGATTAAATAGGCACCAACAGATTCCGCAGCGCTGTACAATGGAATATTGTGATTTTTTTTAAAATAATTTTTTTACTGCACTAACAGAATTATGAAAAACTTCTGCTAGTCCAACAAAAAAAGGTCTTACAAGATACTAATTCACACACACACCACACACACCACACACCACACACACACACACACACACACACACACACCACACACACACACACACACACCACACACACACTGCTGTTCCTAGTTTCACCACCCCTACTATTTAGCAAAAAATCAATATAGAATATCCCTTAGGGAAAGTAAATTATGTTATTTAAAGTGTAGCAGCTTCTAGTTGCTTGCAGGAGCAGTTTTAATTGGACTCTCAAGCATTGTTTGAATCGATTTATATCGAAGCCATATTTTACATGACAAGCTTCACTCTAGGATATAGAAAATTATGTAACAAAGCACTTCTATTCATTATTGTTATCTATAGGGAATAATGCAAGATCTACAAATTGTTGTCATGCCACAAGGATTTATCTCTCAGTGTCCTGATCTTAATCGCAGTAAGTAATTCTTTTTTTCCTCGTACTAATAAGCAGATTTAATTTTTCACTTTTAAGGGATTAATATATTCTGTTTTCCTGTAACTTTATATTTCAGCCTGCCCGACGTGCAATGACTTTCATGGACTTGTTCAGAAAATAATGGAGTTACAAGACATTCTAGCAAAGACATCAGCAAAGGTATTATTATTCATTTTTTTATATTTTTTTTACTTTCCCTGACCATATTTTATTCAGTTTCTAAAATCCGTCATGAATGTAAAATAATTAACTTTTCATGATTAAACTCACATACATGGGTTTTCATTATACGTTGCTTTAAATGTTAAAAGTTAACATATTAGCAATGTAAACTTTACACCAAAACTAGTAAATAGATTTTTATTTTACAGAAATAAGGTATACAAATTATACCAAACAAGTGGAGCGCTCTAAACAGTAGAGGGGTTTACTCACCCCTTTGGTACAGTGACAGTCTTGAAAAACTTGAATGTACATATAAAAGGAAACAAGAGAAACAAAAATATAGTGCAGATGTTCCAAAATGGATAATTGGTAGTAAGTAATGACTGAAACCACTCACATGGACAGGAGCCTATATGGTATTGGCTCCGTAAAAGGATCCTTTATGCTTTTAGGGCAGCAACACACCCCTTTATCCCAGGTAGTGTCCCTCCAGGAGTATACAACGAGAAGAAAAGCAGAAAAACAACTGTGTAGAATTGCACATACTATAATGGTATTTTGAAATATAAATAGTTGTGCTCACCTTCTGCAGAGCCCTGAAATCCCGGCTCTGAGGTTGATAAACAATGTGCTACTTTAGAGGGGGAATAGCACTCTCCCCAATGGAGTTCCTGATGGCTATAAAGGACTTTGGACTAAAGTATAAAATAGTAAATAACATTTATTGTTAATACATTAAAAACAAAATAAATGGGTACTTAGAAAGTAAAAAGATCCAATAAAAGTCCAATAAAAAATCCAGAATAATCAGCTAAACGCGTTTCACTCTATGAGCTTCCTCAGTAGCTGCATGATAGCCTCAGGAATCCTTCTTTTTAAATGTTTGAAAGTCCTTGTGGATCCTCCTCTTGAAGTCACATGGTGTGGAATTAATCACAAATTGGAAAACAGGTTACGCTCTACATTATATGTTACAAGAGAAAACATCTGTGGTAGAGAATTTCCATTTGTTGACAAAATTGTCAATCATCAGTGATGTTTAGTTACGTAATGTTCATTGGTAGTGACATAATTTTAAATATCCAATGGTGTGAATGGTTGGCGGAAGTGACATCACTAAGTGATATTGCCAACCATCTCCATCCTCCATTTTAAATGGTAACATGATTTTATATATCCAATGGTGTGAATGGTTGGCGGAAGTGACATCACTGAGTGATATTTCCAACCATCTCCATCCTCCATTTTAAAAGGTAACATGATTTTATATATCCAATGGTGTGAATGGTTGGCGGAAGTGACATCACTAAGTGATATTGCCAACCATCTCCATCCTCCATTTTAAATGGTAACATGATTTTATATATCAAATGATGTGAATGGTTGGCGGAAGTGACATCACTAAATAATATTGCCAACCATCTCCATCCTCCATTTTAAATGGTAACATAATTTTAAATATCCAATGGTGTAAATGGTTGGCGGAAGTGACATCACTAAGTGATATTGCCAACCATCTCCATCCTCCATTTTAAATGGTGACCTAATTTAATGATGTGAAATTACACTTTGGTATAGATTTAAAGAAAATGGCATAATTCGAAATCAATGTTCAAACCATTGGGTTGTAGAGTACCAAGGTTGAACATCCATCTCATTTCCTGTTGGCCTAAAATTTGGTTGGAATCCCCCCCCCTCCAATTTCCTAAAACTTTATAAATACCTATAAAAGACAGTCCCTTAGGATTACTATTATGGGAGATCTTGAAATGGTTAGAAATACTATGTCCCTCATATCCTTTCTTGATGTTCCTAACATGTTCCTTTACCCTTGTATGTAAGTTACGTTTCGTGCGGCCTACATATTTTAGGCCGCATGGACATTCCAACATATAAATTACATTTTTAGAGTAACAAGTAATTAAACTTTTTATGTGGAACTCCTCATTGTTTTTTGCATTATTGAAATTTTCTATGTGTCTTTTCTTATTTCCAGTATTCTTACATGCTAGGCATATACCACATCCAAAGAAACCTTTTCTACAGTCAATCGGTTTTATATTACAATCTTTTCGAATGTGATTTCTCACTAGTAATTTTTTCATATTGGGAGCTCCTCTAAAGATTAGTTTAGGTTTTTCTGGCAGAATGACGGTTAGAGCAGGGTCTTCCCTTAGAATTGGCCAATGCTTATTAATTATTCTTCTGAATTGATCATTTCCATGGCTATAATTACAAATAATTGGTATTGTGGCATTAGATTCTATCTTATTCTTTTTTGTATTCTTCAATAAGTTATCTCTTTTTATTATTGATACTTCGTTAAGTGCATTTGACAAAACATCTTGTTTATAACCTTTTTCAAGGAAATTATTTTCCAATTTTTGTGCCTGTTTAATGAATTCTACTTCCTCAGTGCAATTTCTTTTAATTCTAATAAATTGTGATTTAGGGATTCCCTTTAACCAGGGTGTAAAATGACAGCTTGTGGTATAAATAAAACTATTAACATCTACCCGTTTAAAATGGGTGCTTGTTTTTATCTTATTGTCTTCTACATAAATATTAAGATCCAAAAAATTTACTTTAAGTTTACTAATATCTGTGGATAAAATGATACCCCAATTATTGGAGTTAAGTGAATTTATAAAACTAGTTAAAGATTCCTCCGTGCCTTCCCAAATAAAGAATAGATCATCTATATAACGGCGATAGGTAACGAGACCCGCTGCCCAGCCGGCCCCATAATGAACAAACTGGAGCTCCCAGTATGCCATAAATAAATTGGCATAGCTAGGCGCGAATCTCGTTCCCATCGCCGTTCCACATGCCTGGAGATAAAAGTTGCCATCGTACCAAAAATAATTGCTTGTCAAAATTAGAAGGATCCCTTCCATAATAAAATTAATTTGATCAATTGAGAAATCGTTAGATTGCTCTAAAAAATGTCTCGTGGCAGTGCAACCTCTATCATGTTCAATAATGGTGTAGAGGGAACTAACGTCTGCGGTTACTAGGAAACAATTTTCATTCCACACTAGTTGATTTATATGCCTCAAAATGTCACCTGTATCTTTTAAATAACTAGGTGTACGTTGTACCAAAGGTTGCAGGCATCGATCTATATATTCGGAAAGTCTACATGATATAGATCCAATGCCTGAAACTATAGGTCTTCCCGGGGGTTGGGTGGGATTTTTATGGACCTTAGGTAGATGGTATAGTACCGGAATTTTTGGGAAATCTATTTTTAAATAATTAAATTCTTTTTGGTTTAGAATACCTTTTTTATAACCCTTCTCTAGGTACTTATGGAATTTTTCTTTTAATTCTTTAGTGGGGTCTACTTTTAATTGTTTATATGTGTTATCATCGTCCAATAATCTCTGAGATTCTTTGTTATAGTTCTCCAATGTCATGAGGACTACCCCCCCCCCTTATCCGCTGGTTTAATGACTATTGAATTGTCTTTCTGGAATTTGTTTAGGGCCATACGTTCTTTTTTGGTGAGATTCTGCTGATATTTATTGGGTTTCTTAATTTTGTTGAGATCCTTTAATACCATTTTTTCAAAAGTTACCATTTCGCTTGATATCAAATTCTTAGGGTAAAATTTAGATTTTTCTTTTAGATTAGTATGTTTGTAATTGTCTTGAGAATTTTCAAAATTAGTCATGATGGGATTCTTTTGAAATAATTTTTTTAAACATAACGTTCTTTTGAATCTATTGAGATCAACATATGTGTTGAATTTGTTTAAGCTTTTAGTTGGTGCAAATTTAAGGCCCTTCTGTAGTAGTTTGATTTGAGGGGATTTAAGAACGTGTGGAGTTAAATTAAAAATTCCTGCTTGTATCTCCGTTGCTTTCTTATCTAATGGTTCCGCTTGTCTCTTTTTCCTCCTCTGAAAGTCCACTCCTCCTCTAGCTCCCCTTCCTCTATGCTCCTCCTTCTTTTTTGTGGAGATTTTTGTTGATATTGAGATTTGTGTTTTACTCTGTTCCTCTGGTTCCAAAAATCCTCTTGCTGAGGATTCTGGATTTTTTATTGGAAAACGCGTTTAGCTGATTATTCTGGATTTTTTATTGGACTTTTATTGGATCTTTTTACTTTCTAAGTACCCATTTATTTTGTTTTTAATGTATTAACAATAAATGTTATTTACTATTTTATACTTTAGTCCAAAGTCCTTTATAGCCATCAGGAACTCCATTGGGGAGAGTGCTATTCCCCCTCTAAAGTAGCACATTGTTTATCAACCTCAGAGCCGGGATTTCAGGGCTCTGCAGAAGGTGAGCACAACTATTTATATTTCAAAATACCATTATAGTATGTGCAATTCTACACAGTTGTTTTTCTGCTTTTCTTCTCGTTGTATACTCCTGGAGGGACACTACCTGGGATAAAGGGGTGTGTTGCTGCCCTAAAAGCATAAAGGATCCTTTTACGGAGCCAATACCATATCGGCTCCTGTCCATGTGAGTGGTTTCAGTCATTACTTACTACCAATTATCCATTTTGGAACATCTGCACTATATTTTTGTTTCTCTTGTTTCCTTTTATATGTACATTCAAGTTTTTCAAGACTGTCACTGTACCAAAGGGGTGAGTAAACCCCTCTACTGTTTAGAGCGCTCCACTTGTTTGGTATAATTTGTATACCTTATTTCTGTATATTTGTTTTTTATTGTGGGTAAGGGGTATTCCACTTTTAGTGTTGAGCAGCTTTTACATTTTGGGCACTGTAAAGAAACACTTTCTATCTCTTTATTGAGGTAGTTTTCTCTATTTTGATTAAGATTTTTATTTTCTTTATTTTCTACACGTTATTGCAACGTATGTAATTATTATGTTTATGTAAATGTGACACATTAAAATCTAATTTACGGTAGGAGGTCACATAATATACAGGTTTAATTGTACTCTGTAAATTTTGCTGAATAATTTATATGTAAGGAGTAAATATTTTCAAACGTATCATCAATGTTTGACATTTAATTTAAACAAACTGAAAGTTGTAATGCATTTGAAAGATTTTAACTACAAATATGTGGATTTCGGCAACTCTAGAGTTCAGTAATTGGTGGGGTACAGACAGCAAAAAAAAGGGGGGGAGTTATTAAGACTTTTTGGTTGGCACTTCTCCCTTCCCTCTTCCCAGAGATTCATTGGTGTATAAATATTATAGCCAGTTCACAATAAGTAACTAAAGTACAAATGCAAACACAGCTCTGTATGTGTCTCTAATAGAAGTAGACTGAAAATAAGTACTTTGATGTGAGTATATAGAGCAACGTGATGAAACTGACAGGTTTCATTCCAGTGCCAGTGCCTGATTTTCAGGTGCCTCAGTTACAAAAGCTAATACATTATTTAATGTAGCAAGGAGAACAGGCCCAGACAATAATTGGATCAGATGACGCACACTGGCAAACTTTATTTGTAAAGAAAAACAGTGGTTACAGTTAAAATCTAACTGTGGAGGGTCGGCAGAATTTTAGCAGGGTTACTACTAAATGCAGGGCCGGACTGGGACTCTTTGTTTATGATTTAGAATTACTCAATCTGGGTTAGCAAGACGTAGCCATATTTTAAATGTTTTAAAGGGATATTTAACATTATCACTAAAGGATATAAATATATATAAATATTAGTAATTCATGGTAAAAAAAAATAATTATACAGTAAGCATACTCACATGCAGGCACAGACAATCTCATTGACATAAGCACACAAGTTCACTGGTACACAGACTCACAGACACGCAATATGACTGACACACACAAGATCATTGACAAACACAGACAAGCTTACAGGTACACACAAACTTAGTACAGACACACTCTCTGACACACACACAAGCTTACTACAGACAAACTCACTGATATACACAAAGATGCTTACTACAGACAAGCTCACTGACACACACATACATGCTCACTACAGACATGCTCACTGACACACACATACATGCTCACTGCAGACATGCTCACTAACACACACATACATGTTCACTGCAGACATGCACACTGACACACACATACATGTTTACATGTTTACCAGGTCATCACAGAACCACACAGGGAACCTGGAACCCTCAGGAAATTAAAAATGTAATATGGTATCACAAGTCACCATTGATGGCTTTAATTTTTCAGAAAGCTAGTGGATGCCTTCAACCTGCAACATCTAAGCCAAATCTTAAACAAAAAAAAAAAACCTCTATCGGTAGAGTGTTCGGGAGGAGGGAGCAAAGTATATGGGAGATGGCAGAGGAAAGCTGTAAGAGATGAGGTGTTAAAGGGATCCTATAGTGCCAGGAAAACAAACCCGTTTTCCTAGCACTATAGGCTCCTGCAGTGCCCCCCTCCCTAACGCCTCCTCTCCCACAGGACTGAAGGGATTAAACCCCTTCAGCCACTTACATGTATCAAGCGTCGATGTCCCTTGGCTCTGGGTCAAACTCCACCCACGCTCTTCCCCCGTCGACATCAGCTGACGGGGGAGACCTAATGCACATATGTGGTAATGGGCCCGCATGCATTAGACCTCCCCATAGGAAAGCATTGTTCAATGCTTTCCTATGGGGAAAATCTGACGCTGGAGGTCAGTGAGGACGTCCAGCGTCAGATAACGGACCAAAAGTCTGTTTGGATTCCGGAAGCCCTCTAGTGGCTGTCTGACAGACAGCCACAGAGGGCAGACGTAGAGCTGCAATGTAAACATTGCAGTTCTCTGGAACTATAATGTTTTACATTGCAGCACTAAGTGCAAAAGTGTCACATCACCCAGACTACTTCAATTAGCTGAAGTGGTCTGGGTGCCTACAGTGTCCCTTTAAGGAGAGAGCTGGTAGGCTTCTCTAAAGAATAACAAAGACTGAAATCCTTGTGGAGCCCACATGTCTAATTGCTCCTATGTTATCGAATGTGAAATGCGTTTAGGGGTACTTTATAGCCAGTGCATCTACATGTGAAGTTTTTGCTGTAATATTTTCCTCTTTATGTGTGTAACATTTGTTGTAGTTCCAAACCTTTCTATGCAAAAACTAATTCCTTCCTGTAATTATTTATTACGTTCGATAAAACCTCTGATAAAGCATTAGCAATATAATTGCGCAATCTCCATTTTTTTCTCAGTATCAGAGGTTATATCGCACCTCACTTGTAGGGGCTCATTACACTGGAATGCATTGTGATAGCGAAAATATTATCTCCAAATAAAACACCGTTTGGCACAACGTCATATAATAAAAAAAAAAGCTTCACATGATATATAATATATCAATGGCCTAATAATTCTAGATATTTACTCTTTAAACACGAGATGTAAAGGAGATGTTGTTTAGGGTCCCTTATTACACTTGCCATTCGCAAATCCTTCTGACTGTCTCGTAATGCAAGCATTCACCTTTCATCATATATAGTCACATTGCTCCCGTGTTTCCATCATCCTTACAGCGATCTTGCCATTTACTTAGTATGCCATGCAGACGTTAACTCATGGATGCTAAGACAGGGCTGTGAAATATATTCCTGGTGTCATAATCCCGCTTTTTCTTTGTGTGAAATGTGCTTTGCAGCTGTCAAGAGCTGAGCAGAGAATGACTAGACTGGATCAATGCTACTGTGAAAGGTCTTGCACTGTAAAGGGCAATATCTATCGAGAATTGGAATCCTGGGCGGACGGCTGTAAGAAGTGTACATGCATGGTAGGTCTATGTAATATCTTTCTTGTCTGATTGATTTCCACTCCCACGATATTCAATGTTACAAAAATACTTAAAATCGCATACACCATAGAAATTCTAAGTATATGTGAAATATGCTTTTAAAGTTAAATCACTTTCGATGTTCACACAAATATGAAACTTTCAAAGGGACCCTCAACCTCTCTAACCACTAATGATTACTACATAGATAATCCTGGTAGGAATGCCTTGTCTGTATGTCCCATCACACAATTTTTCTATATATTTTTTGATGTTACAAAGGTAAACTTTAAACAGCTACGTTCATGAAAAAATTTAATGAAGCTATTTACAAGCAAATGGAGTAAAAACTGCAGCTTATATTTACTTTTCTAATACATTCATTCATGTCTCATCATTTGCAAGTCCTGAACTTTATATCTCATAAATCCAGCAGCTTTTAGTTGACCAAAGAATCTGCAGATTTGCAGTAAACGGATGAAATTCGGTGCTGTCTTTGTAGTTTTATATTTTTAAAATTTTGTTTTAATGCATTACCTGTATAATTCCTTAAAGGGACATTCCAAGCACCTAAAGCACTTCAGCTTGTGTGAAGAGGAGTGCGTTCTCTTTTTACATTTTACAAAAAGTGCAGATTTCAATAGAAATCGCCACTTTTATGAATTGACTTTGTCCTCCCTCCCCCCCCCCCCCCCCAGCTATCAATCAGACAACCAATTCGGTTACTTCCTGGTTTGGTTAGCTCGGTGGAGCAAAACCAAAGAGGCAGCAATTGATTAGAGCACCTGGCTTGTAAAGGACTCGCACTGTGCAATGTCTGTGGTTGGACAGCCAAAGAAAGTCTGGGCGGGGTTAGATGCGGAAGACTTTTAAAGGCTGCAGCCAAGAAATCTGCAGCTTTTGCAAGCTGTTTTAGATAAACCCTCCAATGAAAAATGAATAATTAATAATGTAATGCATTCATGTTTTCATTAGAGTATATTTACTAAATGTTTATTTAAAAAAAAAAAAAAAAAAATAACTTGGGTAGTGGAGTATCTCTTTAACCCCTTAAGGACCAAACTTCTGGAATAAAAGGGAATCATGACGTGTCACACACGTCATGTGTCCTTAAGGGGTTAAAGGATAAGGGGTCAGCTCAAGCTTTGAATGGCATAAAAGAAGTATGTTTCTCTATGGATTTCTAAAAATATGTAATGTGCCATGTCATGATGGATGCTATTCTATAACCTGAAACACCCGAGGCAGTTAATCTATGATTAGCAAGACAAACACTGCTGTATTTTCCAACATAACTATTTAAGATTAAAAAAAATAGATGGAATCAAATATTTATGAATCCATTATCTATCCATCCAACTGATTAACTATTGATCATATGGAAACACAATACCCAGGTTATTTATATAGAGCTCAATAATTCTATATTCTGGTTTAGTTTTTTTGTAGTTTTTTCAGTTCTTTATTTATAGCAGCACATGAAATATCAATTCGCAATCGGTGTACTGTTGTTCAAGCAGCATTTTTCAATTAATATAGACATAAACACGGGCAGACGGCTCAAACGAGATTAATACAAAAGAAAAAACATACATGATGTAAAGGAGTACCACAGTGGTAAAATTACTCATTAGGTGCAGACCGCACCACCTGGAAGGTCGTGAAGAAGAAATGGTGCATGTTTAATAAAATCCTTAACAAACATGCTTGCTGAAAGTATATCTTCCAAAGAGATTCCAGTTTGTCATAGTCAACATTGCAGTGATATAAATTCTTGGATATCTTTTCTGTTCTATTTTATAGAGTGTGTGAGCGGTGACTCTTCTGATGGTGAGAAAAGGTTGGGGGAAAAGAAAAGAAAGTATAGATAAGATGAAGGTGTAGTAAGAAGGAAGTATTGTAGAGAGAGTAGCTACCTTCAGGGAGGCGGACAATGCTCCAAACAATACGCTCAAAGAACGCCATCACCCTCAAAGTCTGCTCATAGTGCCCATGGTTTATGGAATGCTGTAAGGGAGTTGCGGACATGTTCTGCCAATTTATTAATTATGAAATTGTCCTTAATTGTATGCATCACTATTTCTCATCTCTTAGCCAGAGTTGCGCTAAGGCTCTATGAGCACCCAGCATTATTCACTCATGAGAGTTTTGTCCGTCAAAAGGCTTACAAAGTAAGAAGTCCCAGGGATCAAGTGGGTTGGGCCTCTGGAGCATATGAGATGTTAAGACTGGATCTCCTTCCAGTATTGTATCACAAATGGACATGTCTACCACATCTAGTGATAAGTTATGTTATCCTTATTTTATTTGGAACCAAATTCCAAAGGCTTCACAGAGTAGTGCAAAAAGCAAGGAGTTTTATTCAGGATCAGGAGAACTAACGGTTTGGCATCAAGCCTTTGGAATTTGATTTTGAAAAATTCCAAGGAACTGCAGATCCCTTCCGTGGTACTCCAGGCATGGTAGCAGACTCAGTTGGGTTCCCTGAGTGCAACACTACCTTTGGAATTGAATATTTTATTTGCTTTCTGTCAAGTGAAGTAAAGTAAACACAATAGGACTCACAGGTTCCCATATGCGGTATTATTTTTGGTCACACATAAAGGTCCATCAGTATTCTTGAAAAACTTACCATAATATAATAAAACTTTCTTTATGAACAATGCTGGAGTCCCGTCTCCAGCGTTAGGGTCATCAAGCAATGTCATATACAATCTCTTGTATCAAGCATCCTCCAAATAACTCTTTCCTATATTGTGGATCCATCCTCCAAGGACCTAACTCCCCTCTCACTACAAGGGGCTAAATCAAAGATTTGGATCATATGAGATAGATAAACAGCATGTATCTTGAGGGCGTATGTGCTACAGAATAATATGAGAAAGAAAGACCACAGACCTCTAAAAATTATGAGTGCTCCCCAGCCTGGCGACCTGGGACCCTATCCAAATCCAATGCAGCCCTCTAGTGTTCCCCCCTCCCCCCCCCCCCCCCCCCGCTGAAATTCTTGTCGAGTAGCTATAAGTCAGCGGTCATTGAAAGTCTTCCTTAAAAGCCACTGTCAACCAATGCATGTGTCTATGTATTTCAAGGGGTTCAGAGGGGATTCCCCCTTTTTCAAGGTGTGCTGCCTTTTTGTCATATTCCTTGTTTCTTATCAGCGCTGAACCTCTTTCCTGGTTCCTATTCCATGTGTCTATGTATGTTTGAGTTCGTCCCTGAGTCATGAGCATCAATTCTTCTAGTTGTCTATGTTCCTCCATTTTTGTTGTGAGGGGTGGTGTTTTTATCCTTTTTTCAAAATAGGGGAACTACTTGTTTTGCCATATCTAGGATCCTTATGGTAAGGGATTTCTCGTATCAAGCTGTTGGCGTCTGTGTAGGAACATGTCTGAGATGTCTTGTAGAGGTTAAACTGTAGAGGTTGAACCATACGGAAAATCTGTGGGTGAGCATGCACTAGAAGACATGAAAAAGTTCTCTTCCCCAGTCCTGGTTGAAATTCAGGGTTATGTGTTAAAGGATGCAGAGGAGAAAGGAAGAAAGAGAGACTCAGCCACAATGCCAGCCTCTGCCAAGTGTCAAGTGAAAGAATGTTTTAAATGTTTGCTCCAGCATAGTAACACAGATCAAGGACCTTGCAGTAGCCTCTTAAATCTCCCTCGTGCCCCATACCCAGGTCCCTCTTCCATAGATCTGCATAGTTTAGGTTACCCCATTATTTTGAATGGTTGTATAGATATGTGCAAATTTGGGAAAGGAAACCTTCCTGGGGCATTTTGTGTGTACATACATTTTTGAATGATGTTAGAGGTTTCTGGACAGCTTTTTCATGCTATCCCAGGTTGCAATGTTGTATATATCTAAAATAATCTCTGGGGGTGAGTCTGGCCCCTGAGCCAGTTGGGCAGATAGGTAATAAAGATACAGATTAGGCAGTTCCAACTCCCTCCATCCATTTTTGGTCGATGTAAAACCCCACAAACTTCCCTGTGCTTTTTGTTTTGCCAAGTAAATTTGTGTATGGCCAACTGGAGATGGGATAAATCTTTCATGGTGACTGACAGTGTTACGGATTGAAATAAAAGAGCAGCCTAGAGAATATAGTAATTTTCCCAATGTGGATATGCCCTTTCAATGAAATGGGTTTATTCACCCAGTTATCCAAATCACTGAACAGCAACCAGATTAAAGGCGTGTAATTTAGGTCATAAAGCTTGTTAGGGTCAGCTGTTATATTGACCAAGAGGTACTTGAAGGATTATGTGGTGAACATAATGGGGTAGGACAACTCAATGAGTGCTGTGTCCATAGCCAAGAGGTTGAGAAGCATAGCCAAGCGGTATTAACCTTCTACCCAGAGAGCCAAAGTCAAGTGAGGCATGGAGTAGAGCAGATTAGTTATGGGTAATAGCAAGTCATCTACATAGGCAGACTTTGTAATGGTGGAATGAGATTTGTTCACTCCAGAGATTCCAGGGTGGGTATGAATGGTGTGCAGAAGCAGTTCCAGGGTCATGGCAAATAGCAGGAGTGGCAGAGGGCATCCCTGTATAGTGCCATTCTTGATAGAGAAAAGCCTGGGCTTTGAGCCCAAAATTAGTTTTTGGGATCGTATGTTTGTGTAAAGGGCCCAAACCGCGAACATGCTGGCTACTGAATGATGTGTGTCAGGTGCTCTGCAGGTGTTTTTTTTAGTTATTGTCATATCCTAGGTGAAGCAGAAACTGAAGCTGATTCTTGCCTTTATTGCAATAGGCAGGTGCTGTTGACCTTGTAACTGCTGAGGAGCTCTGAGCTTAAGCAGTCAACAAAGTCGGTGGTCAAGTAATGCCCCTATATTCTGTTTTTATGTTGTTTATTATATAAAAAGCCTTTATGAAGTTATCATTGAAACCATTTGTTTCTGTTTACACATTAAGTTTCAGCTTCTCTTAAATATATTGCTCTTGAAGAGTGCTTGAATAAGAGTGCTTGAATAAAATAAAAGGAAGCTATAGGTGTTTGAAAACTAGATATATACAGAGCAAGTCAGTCAGGGTTATAACATTTGAATTGTGAAAGATTGAAATCTAAATTACAACATTTAGGCAAACATACATATATGACAGAGTGTCATCTGCTCAATCCCAGTTAATTAACAGGTGATAAAACAATAAAACAGGGTTATTTACTGAAGTGATAAAGTGAATTTCAAATTTTAGATTAAAGTTACCAAAAGTGGAAGTACAGGTGACTTGGAAAAAAAATTTGTATCAGCTTTTTTGGCCTTATATTTAACATTTCACTCTGAATTCGGAATAATCCCCACTTTAGTAAATACCTCCGTAAATGATGCATATAGTGCATTTTCCATCCCTTATGATCTTGTCAGCTCATGTGTTAGAGACACAGTAATAAGATACTGGTGGAGGCTGCGGAAGGTTTTTCATCTGCCGCTAATGTTTCTTTCAGGTGCCAATGTTTGAAAGCTGGTTACATTATTGGTGTTTTTTGTCCGGTGTGCTTTAAATCCTCATTAAAGAATTCATTTAATTGTAGTTGGTGCAGATAAAGATATCACCTTCATTAACTCATAAACAAATGGTTATGGGATAAAAAAAATTGTATATGACTTGCTTTTCCTTAACTAAAGATTTTTGTTTCTTTACAAATTACAAGATGTATATCTTTAAGGTCTCACGGTTCTCTGGAAACTTCCCAATTTCCAGCAATTTTATCTTGTTACTAGGAAACATTTGTCGCATAGCTTGTAGCGAAAAGGATTTAGTTAATTCTTTACCTCTCTGACCGTGATCTCAATACACCGTGATTACATTGTCTTTACAGAATGGAACCGTTCAGTGCGAAACGCAAATCTGCCCTGTTATCAATTGCCCAGACAACGCAGCACCTGCCTACGTTCCTGGAAAATGCTGTAAAGAATGCCAACGTAAGTATACATGTCTCTGCTTAAAACTCTACTTCCTTTTTAGGTCATTGCTACTGTGCAGCAAGGTATTTGAATAAAAACACAAATTGCACTGTAAGCAGTTCTGTTCTCAGAGAAAACAAACGGCAAGGAATGTATTTAATCTGTGTGGACACAATCAGATCAATGAATATGCATACCCTTTTATAGAAAGAGATCATTCATTATTCTTTTGCTGAACAGACAAAATTAAATCTGCTCTGCCCTGTCCACTAAGTAATGTTAGTAACATATAGTTAAGTTTGCTATAAATGTAAATTGCCCTTGCTATTTAATTATGAAATGCAATTTGGAGCAAATCCCATTTTATACATTTTTGGAGGAAAAAAAAGGTTAATTTGAAAAAGATTCAAATTTCCTTGCGCGCTCAGTTATGAATATTTGACGATTGTATATGAGAGGATATATTCTTAATGGATATCCATTGTATAATGGGTAATGCATATTTTGATTTGGTTAATTTAATGTGATCTTTTAATTTTTAATATATATATATATATATATTTTTTTTTTTTTTTACTGTAGTGTTCATATAGAATCCATCAAATTAAATAACTAAATTGATATTATGAGTAATAGAATGTAGATAAATATTGATATAGGAATCTGACTTCACTCTCAATATGCTGATTAATATCTTTAAATAAGGGTCTTTTAAAATTCTTCAACATAATACTTCCATGGCTCTGTCTATTGTTTGTGCTTTGCAATGTTCAGTCTACAAGAACTCAAATCTTGTTCTGATACAAATTGCAATGTGTCTGTGTGTTCGGCTCAGAGTTTCGTTTCAATGCAGTGCATCATATATCAGATTCATGTTCCAGTGGTCTAGATCTTAAAAATAAGTGATGCAATCTTAAAAAGCCTGCAGTGATTTTAAGGTTTTTGCAGTACCATGCAGAAATCCTTAGGGAACAGCTCCTGCCTACACATTTGTGTTATGGATATATTATAAGAATAGTACATTTTACTTATGATATATGCTTGCCAGTGGTCTAGTACTTCCCCAGGCTTTGGGAACAAACAATGTAACAATAGCAATAATAGTGATAATGATAATAATTATAAAGAACATCAACAGAACCTGAATTAACCATGCTGTGCTCTAATTAAAATAAAATTGTTACAGAACCACAAAGATTATCGTCTAACAACCATGCAAACTGGCATTATTGAGAAGGAAAGCGAATACATTATTCATTCCCCTGGTATATTCTTTTTTTAGCCTAGTTTAAAAATGAATGACTCCGTACCAATTGCTCTGGAAAAAGCTCATGGAAAAGAAAGAGCTTTTGGAGATAACTGAGGAGTATTGTGAGCGAATGTTTCTCTCGAGCAGGTTAACACAATGTAATATACACACCGATGTTACCAGCACTGTAGTACTGCACTGCATTCAGTCGCTCGAGGCTAATTATTGTTCATTGCTATACTACTAAGCATTTGTCTTGTTGCTATGGAGTGAAAAGTTGGAATAAAAATATACCACCCCAATAAGACAGCTCTTGGAGATACATATCCCCATATTGGACACCATGTATAAGCCAATGTACATTGTGTAAAATATAACCAATGCATATATTTACAAGATATTTTTATTCATCATTTTCAGAAATATTGGGGGATGTAAAGTATGATTTTATAAGATCGTTTGCCATCTTCTGAAAATTTTGTGTGGATATATAAATATCCACTTTGCAACAAATAATTATGCGGAACACCCATATATAAAAACAGATTCAATTTATGGTTATGATCTACTGGGAGAGCACCCAAGCTTTTTGCTAAAAGCTTTCGAGAAATAGCAGGTGATTCTTAGCTAGAAGATTTTAGCAGGTGATCAAACCGCTTAGAACTGAGTTTTCCAAACTAGTCCACAGATCCACTAGCAGTCCAATTTCTGTCAGCATCTCCATTGGAATAAAACAGGGAAATACATAAATCCTGGATAGTTGGTGGGCATTGAGGAATAGCTTTGGAACCACTTGCTTCGACAATTGAATACATGCTCAAATCATTATCTTTACAATTTTGTACCAAGCACTAATTGATGCCAGTAGGTAAGAGTTGTACCAAATTCATGAAGAATGACTTGAGAAGATAAGAATTTGTGAAACTGTTCCCTTATTGGAGCAAATTTTTTCGCTACTGGAATTTTTTAGCTATATTTTATGCAGCCGTGTACATTTGATCCTATAGAGTACTGTATGCAATGGAGCGACTGATGGTACCAAGTAGGCAGGAGGTAATCCTTTTTTTTTTTGTATATAAATGAGTTTGTAGTAAAGGTGCTAAAAAACAATGTTTACTTAACTTGCATTTTTTTATCAAGCACTTGGGATTTTCTCTGAAAGTTTATATCTATTATTATTTTTAAACTTTAGCCCCTTAGTGACCAGACTGTTTTTCAATTGTCTTACCGTTAAGGACCAGGGCTGTTTTTACATTTCTGCTGAGTTTGTGTTTAGCTGTAATTTTCCTCTTACTCATTTACTGTACCCACACATATTATATGCAGTTTTTCTCACCATTAAATGGTCTTTCTTAAGATACCATTATTTTCATCATATCATATAATTTACTATAATTTTTTTTATAAAATATGATGAAAAAAATCTAAAAAAACACACTTTTTCAAACTTTGACCCGCAAAATCTGTTGCGCATCTACAACCGCCAAAAAACACCCATGCTAAATAGTTTCTAAATTTTTTCCTGACTTTAGAAATACCCAATGTTAACATGTTCTTAGTATGTTTTGCAAGTTATAGGGCTAAAAGTACAAGTAGCACTAATTGATGCCAGTAGGTAAGAGTTGTACCAAATTCATGAAGAATGACTTGAGAAGATAAGAATTTGTGAAACTGTTCCCTTATTGGAGCAAATTTTTTCGCTACTGGAATTTTTTAGCTATATTTTATGCAGCCGTGTACATTTGATCCTATAGAGTACTGTATGCAATGGAGCGACTGATGGTACCAAGTAGGCAGGAGGTAATCCTTTTTTTTTTTGTATATAAATGAGTTTGTAGTAAAGGTGCTAAAAAACAATGTTTACTTAACTTGCATTTTTTTATCAAGCACTTGGGATTTTCTCTGAAAGTTTATATCTATTATTATTTTTAAACTTTAGCCCCTTAGTGACCAGACTGTTTTTCAATTGTCTTACCGTTAAGGACCAGGGCTGTTTTTACATTTCTGCTGAGTTTGTGTTTAGCTGTAATTTTCCTCTTACTCATTTACTGTACCCACACATATTATATGCAGTTTTTCTCACCATTAAATGGTCTTTCTTAAGATACCATTATTTTCATCATATCATATAATTTACTATAATTTTTTTTATAAAATATGATGAAAAAAATCTAAAAAAACACACTTTTTCAAACTTTGACCCGCAAAATCTGTTGCGCATCTACAACCGCCAAAAAACACCCATGCTAAATAGTTTCTAAATTTTTTCCTGACTTTAGAAATACCCAATGTTAACATGTTCTTAGTATGTTTTGCAAGTTATAGGGCTAAAAGTACAAGTAGCACTAATTGATGCCAGTAGGTAAGAGTTGTACCAAATTCATGAAGAATGACTTGAGAAGATAAGAATTTGTGAAACTGTTCCCTTATTGGAGCAAATTTTTTCGCTACTGGAATTTTTTAGCTATATTTTATGCAGCCGTGTACATTTGATCCTATAGAGTACTGTATGCAATGGAGCGACTGATGGTACCAAGTAGGCAGGAGGTAATCCTTTTTTTGTTTGTATATAAATGAGTTTGTAGTAAAGGTGCTAAAAAACAATGTTTACTTAACTTGCATTTTTTTATCAAGCACTTGGGATTTTCTCTGAAAGTTTATATCTATTATTATTTTTAAACTTTAGCCCCTTAGTGACCAGACTGTTTTTCAATTGTCTTACCGTTAAGGACCAGGGCTGTTTTTACATTTCTGCTGAGTTTGTGTTTAGCTGTAATTTTCCTCTTACTCATTTACTGTACCCACACATATTATATGCAGTTTTTCTCACCATTAAATGGTCTTTCTTAAGATACCATTATTTTCATCATATCATATAATTTACTATAATTTTTTTTATAAAATATGATGAAAAAAATCTAAAAAAACACACTTTTTCAAACTTTGACCCGCAAAATCTGTTGCGCATCTACAACCGCCAAAAAACACCCATGCTAAATAGTTTCTAAATTTTTTCCTGACTTTAGAAATACCCAATGTTAACATGTTCTTAGTATGTTTTGCAAGTTATAGGGCTAAAAGTACAAGTAGCACTGTTTCAGTAGACAACTCAGGATATTCAATATGGGATATGTCCAGTCTTTTTCAGTAGCCACTTAGTTACAAACACTGGCCAAAGTTAGCATAGAAACATAGAATGAGATGACAGATACGAACCATTTGGCCCATCTAGTCTGCCCAATTTTCTAAATACTTTTAATTAGTCCCTGGCCTTATCTTATAGCTAGGAGAGCTTTATGCCTATGCCAAGCATGCTTAAACTCCCTCACTGTGTTAACCTCTAACACCTTAGCTGGAAAGCTATTCCATGCATCCACTACCCTCTCAGTAAAGTAACACTGATATAATTTTTAAACATTTGCCCCTCTAAGTGTGTCCTCTTGTTGTGGTAGTGTCTCTTCTTTTAAATATAGTCTCCTCCTTTACTGTGTTGATTCCCTTTATGTATTTACATGTTTCTATCATATCCCCCCTGTCTCGTCTTTTCTCCAAGCTATACATTTTTAGATCCTCAAACCTTCCCTGGTGAGTTTTATCCTGTAATCCATGAACCAGTTTAGTAGCCCTTCTCTGAACTATTTCCAAAGTATCAATATCCTTCTGAAGATACGGTCTCCAGTACTGCATACAATACTCCAAGTGAGGTCTCACCAGTGTTCTGTACAATGGCATGAGCACTTCCCTCTTTCTACTGCTAATACCTCTCCCTATACAACCAAGCATTCTGCTAGCATTTCCTGCTGCTCTATTACATTGTCTGCCATCAGAAATAATTACTCCTAAATCCCTTTCCCCAGATGTTGCGGTTAGTAGGTTATCAAATATTCTATACTCTGCCCTTGGGTTTTTATGCCCAAGTTAGCATTTATATTTGTTTGTGTGTTAATAATGCAAAAAGCAATTATGAACGCTAACATTGGCCAGTGTTTGTGACTAAGTGGCTACTGAAAAAGACTGAACATTCCCCACTTGCAAAACCTTGGGTTGTCTTCTTTTGCAAATGGTATGCCATCATGGGGGTAATTCTCATTCCCAGGCTACCATACGGTCTCAAAGACAGCATAACTAGTCTGGCAAATTTCAATGTCAAGCCTTGTAATTGACCCTGTAACTTTCACTGTGGGACTGGGGGGTACTATTATACTCGGGAGACTTCGCTGAAGGGGTTAAATACATTTGAGTTTTCTATTTGCTAATATTAAAAAAATAATCTTCACCTATTTTAACCTTTTCCTCTTTCAGTGAGAATCCAAAGTTACATATTTGTTGTAGATACTTGTAATACTTGTAAAAGTGTCAGTACACTATTTTTTATAGGTTTAACCCCTTGTTGCATATTTCCCAAGTATTTAGGAGGGACAGCCCCTATTTTGGACTTAAATCCCCTTTACCTCTTTTCTATTCTAATGTCCCTCTTTTACAGAAGTTCCATATTGTTGGTGTCTCAGAGCCCCACAGCAATAATACTCCCAGTAATGTGATTCTAAACTCTAATAAATGTGTTTAGAAATCAGTCTGTGTAAATAAGATACTTTATTTTTGTTCTAAATTACATTTTAGTTGCATACATTGTTAATAGTCACCTTAAATCTCTCTGAACAGACTTTGCCCCCCCATTAACACCCCTAAAATGACTTTGTACATTTCAAATGTTGACATATTTTGTTGTTCGAGACCCATATTTCTAAAGTAAAAATTCAAAAAGAAATTGTGTTGTCTTGAACATACTCAGAAAACATTTTGTATTAATGGATTGTACCTTTTCATGGTCTATGTTATAATTGATGCTATGAGTATATTGTGCATCCAAGACTTCCAGTTACTCACTACCATGTTCTGAGTGTTCCCCAGGTACACCAGTCTGAACAGACTCCTAATGGTCGGTTTTCAACATATATTTTTTTTTGTTTTTGCTGTTAGCTAATATGCCCTAATGCTGTTCAAGTGCACAGTGACCTAGTTGAACTATTATATAAAAGCCGTACTTACAAACAGCTGGCAGGTATTTTTTTGAATAGATAAGTCAATATTTCTGACAATGTAACTTGTGTTTTCAACTGACAGTTCAATAAAAGATTGTATCTTTTAGTAAATCCCTTACAACTTGTTCGTTATTTTCTTTTATATTAAGCATTTAGCCATCATTATTGCCACCTACTCCACTCCTCCCCTTTGGATTATCCAATAAACAATGAATTGGAGGAAATAGACACTTCACATTTTTACCAAAATAGCCAGATTGATTGCCTGTTCCAGTTGAGCTGTTTTTTCAGCTCATCTATTTCTGAGTTTGCAAAGTTTACAATTCTCTTGTCTTTTTTCTTTACAATTCCAAGTTCCATGGATCAGTCCCTAAAATTGCAAGCTGGCCAAGAGAGTTTGAATTTATATATTTTCACTCCAGAATTAAATCATGCAATGATGTTATTTGTATTTCAGTAAACTATAAGCTGCCACTGAATTTAAATGGTTTCCAGATATCGTCATGCTCCACCAATGCCTGGTGATCATGATGGGAGTTGCAGTCGTGTGTTATTTTTGGCAGTGGAAGAGGAGGTGAAAGAGACTTAGTCTCACTAGGCTTACTGATTCTAGGATATGCATGTTGTGATCTATAATTTATGGATAATCTAATAGCTAAAGGTGACAATCTGTCAATTTCACTACTTGCACAGATAATCAGAAAATTAATCCTAATTTCTAAATGCTACATCCTAATATTTAATTTTAACATTACTCTGTAGTGCAATACACAAGATCCAGCATACTCACTCATCCAGTAAGCAGCTCACCGATTTTTATAAAAATATTTTAATTAGTTTAAAAAAAAAAAAAAAAACACCTAATCTAGGCAAAAATAATATGGGTTTAGTTACAGTATAAGTTCAAACATTGCATACGCCTGCCATAACGTCAACGTACCCCATTCTTGGCAGGTCCTTCTGTAAAAGCCTAATTGACCCACTTACTTGGGGGAAATTTCCATCTGGGGCTCTCTGCAGTACACAGCTAAATAGGGCCCTGGAATGAGGCACCTGTGACAGGGAGAGGTGCAAACTGCACTCTGTAATACAGACGTTTTCAACACTAATGATGTAGATTGGTGATGTCTAACTCTTTTTTTTTTTTTTTTTTTTAAACTACATTACCCATATTATTCAGTCAAATTTAAAGTATTTATTAAATATCTGTGAATTAGAAATTTAGAAGGGGTTTAATAATATTAGGCTGATATGGCCAAATTAGAAAATGAGGTGGGGATTTTTTTTCTCTTACTTCTCCACAATTTCTAATTTAATAAAATACAAACAAACCCAAAAATCAAAACGCTGTAAAGTATGACAATGCAATAAAAAGGCAAGTGGAATGAATGTCACACTGGCAAGATCACTTTAACATGAATTATTTAGTTACAGTAGCTCAGACAGAATTCTGCCTTCGTATAGAGAACAATTTGGCACACACATTTCTTTATACTTCAGCTTTACACGTTTAATTAATTATTTACACATGCTTTTACATCTTCATAGCCACGTATGCTGAAAGTCATATGTCTGAACAAGGTGCGGGTCATCGTGATAAATAAAACAATCTACTATAAACATAAAGCTCTTATTGACATCGCCCACTGATAACCAAAATTCTGACCACAGACCACAAAAATATCCTATGCATTAGATCTTCAAATCACTTATTCATAATTTACTGATTTTATTTTTTACAAACTTTATTTGTTTAGAAAAACATAGTCACAACATCTGGCAATCTAGATCTTTGTATGTTTAATAATGGGGGTTAATAAAATACATTTACTGCAGCTACCATAAATATTTCCAACCTTAAAGCATAGTAAGGACCTGCGACAGATACATGGGGATTGTAGGCCATCAGAAGCTGGTTATCTGGTTGTTTGAATACCCTAACTCTATGAAAGATGCTTACCATGTTTATTGCCACGATTTAGAGACAATCCTGTACTCGTTAAAATGGTAAGAGGGCTAAAGGAAGACAAAAGGAAGAACAACATGTCAGAGAGGAGGAGAGCTGGAAGATGTGGGTACAAAATGTGAGCTCTGAATTGTAAGTACAGCAACCTTGGGGAGCTAGATTAGAGGATGCTCCATTGTCTTGGAGAGACATAGTTAGAGATAGAATATTTGAAGGGGTAAGGAAGAGACATTCAGTTGTAGGAAGATTGAGTTTACAAAAACAAAACTGAAAACTTGCAGTTACTTAGCAATCCATTCCAGGAGGATCAAGAATAAGATCAGATATGGAAAGGTAAACATGAGTGTCATCAGCATATAAATGTTTCTGAAATCCTAAGGAGCTACTGAGGTTATCAAGAGAAGAAACCTAGGTAGAGAACTTAAGTAAAAAGGGGACCAGGGACAGAATACTCTACATCCTTGGAGTACTCCAAATCAGATGGGTAGTGGGGAGGACATGGCACCAGAGGTGACACTGAATGAACATTGTATTAGATCCAGGGAAGTACGGAGTCATGGAACCCAAGGTTGTGGAGGGTTTGAAGAAGGAGCAAGTAGTTGATAGCGTAACAAATTATGTATGTCTCATTTACAATAATCTGCTAATTTACTAATACATTCTTATCAGTTGTCAGTATCAGTGGAGGTGGATGTAAGCCTGTACAGATATTAAATGCAGGTATGAACCAAAGAAAATATATTTTAGCCGCAACCATCTGACGGCTGTTGGTTTTAACAATTCCTTATGAGCGATTTTCAACAAAAGGCATCAAAATAAGCCTAGAGAGATTTATTTACCTCTGAATTGTGGAAAACTAAAATCTAAATGACTAAGTGTAGTCAACTATATGTGATTTGGAAATGTTTTCTCACTCAGTTGTAGTCACAGCTTGTTTTTGTAATCCTGGATTTCATAATCTGGATTTCAAATCACTACAATTTGTAGACGTAGTTGAAAGAATTAACCGTAGAGAAATGATTCTTTGACACACTTCTAAACATCACCTGACACACAATGCAGCCTGTTAGTGCTGAAAATAATCAGTGCACGATTGTATATGTTTCAATATTGATATTTTGGCAACCTATTTATAATTCTTCAATTTTTTATTTATTCTAACAGAATATAATAAACCCTTTTTTTGCTCCGTGAACCCGAGTCTATTAAAGCTTGTATTAGATGTTTTATTCTTTACTAAGGAAAAAAAAAAGGTGAATGTTACTTTATGATTCTCGTACCACTCCTTCCACTCCTGGGACTGCATCTGTTGCCTGAAGCACTACCTGCTACAGTGGATGCTTACTGAAGTGTGAGAGTCCCTGGAGGAGAGATCTGTCAGTCAGGTCATTTTAGTCCTCACAGTTTGCTCAGTAATTATACAATGTGCTTACTTCGGTCTAAGCACTGGTATGGCTGTTATTTTTTATAAACACAATACAATTTATTATAGGAAAATATAAATAAAAAGCAAGGATATCAGATGAGATATTAAGATAATAATAATATAGATAGATAGATAGATAGATAAATAGATACATACATACAAAGATGTAGATAGATAGATAGATAGATAAACAGCTGTGAACAAAGTATCCAACAATTTAATCGCTGCTAAATCTCGCGGCCATTACTCTATCCTAATTCTCCTTGATCTTTCTACTGCCTTTGACACGGTTGATCATCAACAGCTTCTTCTCATTCTCCGTTCTACGTTCTACGTAATCTTGTTCTACGGGATACTGCTCTCTCCTAGTACTCCTCCTACCTCTCCCAATGCTTTTTCAGTGTTTCTTTCTCTGGCGCTGCCTCTTCTCCCCAACCCCTCTCTGTTGGCATTCCCCAAGGTTCTGTCCTTGGTCCCCTACTGTTCTCTATCTATACTGCCTGCCTTGGTAAACTCCTTCACCCCTTATGTCCAGTCAATCGTCAAATTGTGCCGCTTCCATCTAAAAAACATAGCTCGCATTCGCCCTTATTTAACACCAGACGCAGCTAAGGTGCTGGTCCATGCTGTTGTTCTTTCTCATCTTGACTACTGCAATCCCCTTCTCAGTGGTCTTACGTGTTCCCAGATTGCCCCCTTCTCAGTGGTCTTACGTGTTCCCAGATTGCATCGCTGCATTCTATAATGAATGAGTGGCTCAATTTCCTGGTTACAATTACGTGTCTGTTAGTCCACCCATTGTACAACGCTACGGAATTTGCTGGCTCTATATAAATAATAAAATAATAATAATAGATACCCAGATAGATCGATTGATTGATAGATGCGTAAATAGTTGTTAGATAGATAGCTTGATGAATAGATAGATTGATAGATAGATTGATAGATGCGTAAATAGTTATTAGATAGATAGATGAATAAATAGATTGATTGATAGATAGCTTGATGAATAGATAGATAGATTGATAGATAGCGTGATGAATAGATGTGTAGATAGATAGATAGATAGATAGATATATAGATAGATAGATAGATGAAACCAGGGTAAATCTTTCATTATGGTTAAATAGTTATTACACAGTCTGTTAATGTCCAGAAAAGTCTAGAGCACTTGAATTACAAAAAAAAAAGCTCTCAAGCTTTCAATCAGTTTCAGAAAATCCGACTAAGACTGAACAAGCACAGAGTATTTAACTTTGTCTCAGTTCGGAGTCACAGATGGAGGAAAGAAAGACAATAGTTTCAAAGCAGATAGAGTATGCCAGCATGACAAATATATTCCTTTGTACGGAAATTGATTTCATTTTTAAAGAAATGCAAAGTCTGTCTCAACTGCTCTGTCAGCTCTGTTTCCCACTCATCCCATATTCAGCTGAATGCATTTTTTTCTTTTTAACATTTATTTTTAGTGGGTGTTGTGTGCATGCTACTTGTATGACCAGTTATTATACATTCGATGCCCTTTATGCCAAATCCCCTTATATTATGACCATCTTGTCAAGACAGCAGTCATGAAGGGGTTAAATTTTGAGTTCCGTTGCAGTAGATTTCCAATGCAGGAGATGGAAATAAAAGAGATCTCATAAAGCAATGTAAATAAAATATCTAATTCAAAGATCATAAGCCCAGGTAATACTCCTTTGTAAATATTCTGCTCTTCTTAATAATTCATAATTGTTGCGCAAATTAAAGTCCTGTGTTCTCTTTAATCTAAGAGAGATGCCGTGGGTGGTTATCTGAACAGGGCCCAATATGATTATTGCATTTCCTTTGAGTGTTCATGTCGAAGGGATTATTTCATTACTGACCTGCGTTTATTACTGAGCCCCTGCTTTTGGGCATTGCCAAAGATTGATTTTGAAGTCTCAAACAAAGGATTTGTCAATTAAATGATATCTGCATAACGCAAGACTTTGGCTCTTAGTGTGAAGAAGATAATATGAGGATGATTGTTGAAAACATCCCTTAGCTATGTGTTTAGTCATGTCTTGATCTATCCAGTTCTTCAAACATTTACTTAAATATATTCACATTTCCTACAAAATATTGTACTAATTCTCCTAACCAGACTGTTTTAAAGTTATTTGTACCTGTATGTTTAAGTTTTACAATATTTTGGGAAGTTTTAACCTCTTAAGGACAGAGGCAATTGTTCAAGTACTGAACGAAAACTAAACGTAGAATTTGCACTTTGTGTGTTTGTGTTTGTTCCATCGTAATGTAAGGGTTTCTTTTAAAGTGCTCCCATATATATATATTTTTATTTATTTATTTATTTATATTTCTAATAATTTTTGGTTATAAGAATTTTTTTTTTCAAATATATGATTTTTATTTTCAGAAAAAAGGTAAATTGGGGATACAGAAAGGAAAAAGGGAGGGACATCTTCAATGAACAATAAACAGTTCAGAGTACGTGTTACAGTCAGAATTGCTTATAATAATTTTTACACATCAAGTGCACCTAAAGAAAAATAACTCAAAATAAATTCACGTATCAGTCCTGGATGTTCAATGCCCCATATCGCTAGGATCTAAATATTCTTTTGATAATTAATGCTAATGCAACAGCAACCCTACTTCAATACTTATACTAACTCTAACATATACAAACACAAAGATAAAGCACCGTGCTTACAGCAGCAGTAGCTTAGTATCCAACAGCTTAAAATACATTGTAAAAACAAAGAGAATGTTACCTGCGCTCTGGCCTAAATCCCTATGTACATTTAAACAAAATGTTTAGTTTTATTCCAATGGCCATTTGAATATATAAGCTCACCAGCCACGTCAAGGTAAGCCTCAATAGGTGAGTCCTACACTAGCCATTAGATATGCTGATATCAGCCAAGAATCTCCAATGAGACAGGAAGGGGTGTTTTATAAACCCTTTAACATTTAACCCTTTATAGGGCTTCTACACATACAATACACTTTGCTGGTATCAGACAAAGTGTGAACATCTCTAATGAGACATGAAGGGGTGTTTTATAAACCCCTACATACTTAACCCTGAATAGGGCTATAACTCTAACATATACCTGCCCTACCCTAACGTTACCCCTAGCCCTAATCCTAAAGCAGTATTAACCTTAACCAAGCATTAATCCTTACCTTACCTCAGGGGCGTACTTAGAGCATTTGGCACCCGGGGCGGGTCCTATTTTTGGCACCCCCCAACTTCTAAATGTAAAAAACAACCAAAAATGTTTTTAATGTATTTAGCACTGAGCAGTGTTTGTGTGTGAATGTATGCATGTTTTTGTATGGAGTATATGTGAGTGAATGTAGGGGTGTGTTTGTATGTAGTGTTGGCATTTGAATGCAAGAATGCATTTGTGTGTTGTGTGGTATTTGAATGCAGTGATGTGGTTATATATAATGGTGGGGTTTGTATGTAGTGTTGAGGTTGAAATGCATGAGTGTATTTGTGTGTAGTGTTGGCGAGATTTTGAGATGTATGCACATATACACATACACAGACATACACACATGCAGATACATACACACACACACACACAGATACACTGTGCTCTGCATTCTGGCATCTGACAACACATTTGCAAATAATTCACATTATCCACCTACATTTCTTGTTGTGGGCTGGCTGACACCTCTTAATTTCAATCTTTGTTTAGCAGATAACTCCTCTATTTGCTATCCTTATGTGGGCTTGCCATATTTAAGGACACCAAATAAGGAGCTATCTGCTAAACAGCACCCTCATTTGGTATCTTCAAATGTGGAAATCTCACATACGGGCACCAATTCAGTGAATGATCTACTAAACAGCTAAAGGATTAAAACAACACCCTTTTCTTATTTTCAGTTGTTTAGTTGATAAATCCCTTGTTATCCTTATGTGGGATTGCAATATTTAAGGACACCAAATAAGGGAGCTATCTACTAAACACATACGCAGAGATACACACAATTACACACATAATCACAGATATACACAAACACAATCACAGACCCACACACATACAATCACATACATACAATCACATACACATGCAAACAGTACATACATACACACATTTAATAATTAAGAGGTCCACCCAGTCTCCCTACCTTGCTATAGAAGGGCTGGAGTGGATCCTCAGTCCCTGGTGGTCATTGGTTGCTGCTGGGATCTCTGTGCTCTTCCTTCACAGGTCCCTCGCACACCCTGTAATGACGCCGAGGCCGCAATGACACCATATCCCGCTGTCATCTCACTGCAGGACGAAGACAGTCAGACACAGTAAGATGCACACAGTCCCACAGACTGTCACTCACACACAGTTACAGGCAGACAGTCAAACACGCAGTCACAGGCAGACAGTCACACAGGCAGACACAGACAGTCACACACACACACACATTCACAATCACAGGCAGACACACACACACACACACACACAATCACAGGCAGACAGTCACACATACACACAGAGTCACAGACAGTCACACACACACACACACACACACACACACAATCACAGGTAGGCAGTCACACATACACACACAGTCACAGACAGTCACACACACACACACATTCACAATCACAGGTAGACAGTCACACACACACACACACACACACACAATCACAGGCAGTCACACACACAGAGTCACACACACACACACAAAGGCAGACAGTCACACACACAGTCACAGACAGTCACCAAATAAGGGAGCTATCTACTAAACACAGCTCGCCCAGCCCCTGCGTGCGAGCTGTGTCGGCTGCCCGGCGCCCTGCTGCTATGGCACCCGGTGCAGCCACACAGCTCACTGAACTCCAAGCTTGGCCAGCCCTGGTGGCACCCCCCTAACTGATGGCACCCGGGTTGGACTGCACCCCCCCAATTCCCCTTTAGTATGCCACTGCCTAACCCTACCCTTACCCCTAAACCTACCCTAAGCACAGCCCTACCATTACCCTTAACCTTACCAGGTCTGACAGCTGTTTTCAGCATGATAGGGAAATCTCTTTATTGCCAAAGGTCTGAAATGCTGCCTCTGTGATTACACTGTAATCGGTACTTGGCAGCTGTCAAAGCAAAGCACCAATCACAATCGCAATGAAGGCATGCAAGGAGACCCTGAGCTTCTCCTTCAGCCTGCAGGCTGTCCAAGAATTACCAGCCAGGTCGCTCAGCTGTAGGAATTTAAAGAAATTTAAAGGGCGGAATGCAGCAAACACTGTGAGCAATGTATACTGCCCATTTGTCAGTCTGCAGCCACTAAATATGTCCCTGGCTGACAGAGTGTCAGGTATTAATTGACACCGGGGTCTTCTGCTCACACCATAATGTTAAGATGTGCCAATACATCCTAATGGTGTTAAAGCCCAGGCTTTCTAGGATGTAATGACATTTGATAACATTGTGTAGGGATTCATATGGATTACTACATGGGTACACAACTATTATAGTGCTTTTCTGATCTTATCTCACATCATTGTCAACATTTTGTTAACCCACTCAGAACATGACATTGACATTTTGAAAATCTATAATCCCTGCTATTTACTCATTAAGTGCACCTTCATAATGTTTTGGGCACATTTCTGACACTCAGGGGGTTAAAAGAACAATTCTGGCACCATAACAACTATAATGGAATTAAATTGTTATGGTGCCAGAAGGTCTCTGTTGCTGGGTTACCCTTAGCATATAAATTGTTCGGTTTAATCCCATAGGCCAGTATCTGGTGCCAGATTGCTCTGTCCCCTATCCTAACACTGCGCAGAATCTTAAAAGAAGAAGCATCTGGCAGGGGTGTCACTATTTGGCAGAGAGCGTTAGATGATGCTCTAAGCCAATCAATAGTTCCCCATTTACAAAATGACTTAGGAAAAATACATATTTTTCTCTCATCCCATCAACTGAAAAACACGATATAGTGTAGTATTTTCTAAAAATCGGTGAAAATAAAGGTTTTAACTCAATCCCAATTGTAAAATCCCCAACAAGAATATTGCTGACTGAGTCGTCTTGATAGAACCTTTCAAAATCTTTAAAAAGTATCCACTATTACAATTAAAGCATAGGAAGTAAAATACACTAACGCGTTTCGCCAAACAGCAGGCTTTATCAAAGTGTTTACAGGCATCTAGACCACGTCTGTTTATATAGATTTGAAAATTTAAAAAAAGAAAAAGTTGTATATATCATTGAATTTAAAAATATATATATATATATATTAAATTTAATTTAGGCTCACAGTGGAAAAGAAACCAAATTGAGGAAAACAACACTTAGCTAACATTGATATGCAGTTTACATTTAACGTAACATTTTTTCAATATGAATAAACTCAATATCTTACATGACTGTAAATTATATGAAGTTATTTTTTATAGGTTGTATTGAAGTTTTTTTTAAACAGACACTCTAAGCCAGGGGTTTCCAACCCAGTCCTCAAGTACTTCCTTATTAGGATTTAGTGATTACCCTGTTGTATCTAAAGTGTGTGGTTTTTTTCTTTCTTAAAACACCATATACACAACTGGGTAATCCCTAAATCCTGGACTGGTAGGGGGTACTTGAGGACTTGGCTGGGAACCACTGCTCTAAGCTAAGCAACATCACCAGTATAGCTTGTGGTAGTGCTCACGTTGACAAGAGTATCTGCACATCACCCTCTGAGTTTAAAAACAAATTCATTTGAGGCCAGTTTGACAAAGTCTGTGGCTCTCCCCGGCAAAAAATGTATTTGTCAAACCGCTTTAAAAAGGTCTGATAATGACCACGTGGTCAGACTGGGCTGTAGTGGTTGTTACTCTTTACATTTTCCTTTAAGCAAGAATTTTGTGAAGGCAGCATGAAGAAGTCATTCCCTTGCAAGTTATACATAGTAACGCGATGATATTAAAAATGAAAAGTTGCTGCGCTGTCTAAAATTCTGCAGCTTGGAAAAATGCCAGCGTATTGCCGTAACACTAAAGAGTACTTCACTTTTATACGCCTAATTTAGTCCAAATATTCACACAAAATAAGTAATGAACAGAACCGTATTGTCAGGACTAGCTTGCTTAATGATTGTACATGGTAACAGACGGTATAATTTAATTTATATCCTAACAATTTTCTTTTTTTTATGATAGCTAATAAAAATTTGTAACTGTGTATTACCCATTGAAGTTGATCTATGTGCAACAAATATGTTATTGCTCTAACGCACTAAACAAAATCGCTTTTTCTATGTTATACCAATTTTATTAGATAAAGTCTCATTGTGTATTAACCCCTTAAGGACCGGACTTTTTTTGCGATGTTGTACATTTGCGACCAGGCATCTTTTTGACACTTTTGTGGTGTTTGTGTTTAGCTGTAATTTTCCGCTCTCTCATTTACTGTTCCCATACAAATTATATATTGTTTTTTTCAGGACAAAGGGGCTTTCTTTACATACCATTATTTATATAATCTCATGTAATTTAATTTTAAAAAAAAAATGAAAAAATATGATGAAAAATTGAAAAAAATACACGTTTTTTTGAATTTTATGTGAAAAATATTTTACTCATCTACAAAAGCGAATGGAAAAAAACTGCTAAATAGATTCAAAATGTTGTCCTGAGTTCAAAAATACCCAGTGTTTACATGCTTTTTGCTATTTTTTTGCATGTTATAGGGCTATAAGTACAAGTAGGATATTGCGGTTTCAAAACATACATTTTTAAAATGTATCAATAGTGACATTGTAACACTATTATCTGTCATAAATTGCTAAATAACACCCCACATGTGCATATTTTTTTTAAAAGTAGACAACCCAGGGTATTCAATATGGGGTATGTCCAGACTTTTTTAGTAGCCACTAAGTCGCAAACACTGGCCAAAGTTAGCGTTCATATTTGTTTGTGTGTGAAAAAAGTAAAAAACTAAATTGAACGCTAATTTTGGCCAGTGTTTGTGACTAAGTGGTTACTAAAAAAGACTGGACATACCCCATTTGCAATACCTTGGGTTGTCTTCTTTTGCAAATGGTATGCCATCATGGGGGTAATTCTCATTCCTGGGCTACCATACGCTCTCAAAGGCAACGTAACCAACCTGGCCATTTTCAATGTAAAAATATTTGACCCATATATTTGACCCTGTAACTTTCAAAAACGCTATAAAACCTGTACATGGGGGTTCCTGTTCTACTCAGGAGACTTTGCTGAACACAAATATTAGTGTTTAAAAACTGGAAAATGTATCACAACAATTATATCATCAGTAAAAGTGCTGTTTGTGTGTGAAAAAGGCAAAAAAAGTCACTTTCACTGACAATATCATCGCTGTGATATGTTTTACTGTTTTGAATCACTAATATTTGTGTTCAGCGAAGTCTCCCGAGTAAAACAGAACCCCCCATGTACAGGTTTTAGGGTGTCGTAGAACGTTACAGGGTAAAATACAGTGATAGCAAATTAAATTCTCTGTACTTTCAGCCTGGGTTGGCAGGCAGGTCCCTTAAATTGCAATCAATAAAATAACTTAATTATGTAAAAATATTACAAAAATACGCACGTAGAATTTAAATATATATGCATATTTATATATTTGAAGTCTACGTGTATATTTATATAATTATTTATGTAATTTTGTATATGGACATATGAATAGTTCGCATTCTTTTTATTTATTTATATATACATAGATATATATACAATTTCATTCTAAGTGTATTTTGATATAAATATATATATATTAATATCAAAATACAGTTAGAATAAAATTTCGTATAGATATATAATTTTTTTTTTTAATTTTTATTATTATTTTTAATTTTTTAAATTTAATTTAAATTATTTATTATTCGTATTTTATAATAATATATATATACAATATATATATAGTTATTATATATTATATATATATACGTGTGTAAATTAATTATAAGTGTATTTTTATATTAATATATGTACATATTAATATAAAAATACACTTAGCATGACATTATATATATGATATATTGACATATATTATATAGGTATAATATATGTCTATATATCATATATATACACATATATAATAATATTTTTTTTTTATTAACTATAACTTTAATTTTTTTTTTGATTTTACACTGATTTTACAGTTGCAGGGAGACTGCCTGTCAGCACAGGCAGTCCCCCTGCAGGCAGAGACTAGGACACCTATTGTGACCATGTGGTCGCCCTGTTGGGCGATCACATGGCCACAGGGGTCCTAAACCGCCATGGGGAGACTGTCTGGGCTGCAGGCAGTCTCCCCACACCGGGAGCACCGCCGATCGCCGCCGGGGGAACGACGGCGATCGGGTAAGTACATTGGACGGTTAGGAGGGTTCAGGACCGTCACCGGTCGGCAACGCAAAAATGCCGATGACGGTCCTGAACCGTCCTCCGTCCTTAAGGGGTTAAAATGTGACAGACATGGTCAATGGAATTCTCTGTATAAGAAAGTAATAGAAGGGCATAGTATATTCAAAAAGGAAAATGTTCTTCTCCTAATCATAAAGTAATTAAAGTAACACTTTAATGGGACACTCAAGACACCTAAAGCACTTTAGCTTGCTGTAAAGCTTTATGTGTCAAGAGTGTGTCCTCTTTTGTTTTTCATTTTGTAAAAAGTTCAGAAACTGACATTTATGAACTAATCTGGTTACACCCTCCAGGCTGTCAATCAGACAACAGGTCATGTTACTTCCTGGTTTGGTTAGCTTAGTTGCACTGAACTCAAGAGGCAGCAATAGTTCAGAGTACATTGGTCAGAGTTGTGGCAGCTGACATTTAATGTGGATAAGTGCAAGATAATGCATCTTGGAAGTAAAAACCCAAGTTTAGGCGCAGTTAGATGGGGAGGGCTTGCAAAGGCTACACACAAGAGAACTGCAGCTTTAAAATATGTTTTTAGATATAACCCCAATGACAAAAATGCATAAATGAATGCATGTGGGGGGCGGAGCCGACCGCGAGCCGAGCTGGACGTGCACTAGCTGAGCTCTGCAGGAGACCGCGGGCATTCCACGACCATCGGGCACACAGAGCAACATGGGACACCCCAAAAAAGGTACCACACCTGCCCACGCCTCCCACAGACAATCCGCTGTCAAAACGGGCGCCCTGAATAAATTCTTTAAAGAAAATCCGGCGCAAAACGCCGCCGACGAGATAGGCCCCAAAATGGCGGCGGAAGCTCTACACGAGCACCCCTCATCCTCACCCCCACTAAGCCCAGCCATCTCGGACAGTGCCTCCACAAACATAGATGCTGACCTGAGAGCCATACTCAGCAATCTGCCAACTAAACAAGACATAGCAGCCCTGATCCAGAAAATGGAATCCTCCTTTCAAAATAAATTAGACAACATGGCGGCGGAAGTTAAAGTGGTAGAGGAACGTATAGAATCACTAGAAGATAATCAGGACCACACACTCACACAAGTTAAACAGGTCCAACAGGCACTAGAAGCACAAAATACGCAATTAGCGTTAATGTACAGAGCTATTGATGACCTGGACAATAGGGGGCGACGTAACAACCTAAGGCTGAAGGGCATGCCAGAAATAGAAGGGGAAAACCTCCCTAAAACACTCCAAGAATTATTCAACTACCTACTGCACAAAGATCCAGCGGAACATATCCTCTTTGACAGAGCCCATAGAGCACTTAAGCCAAGAGGTCCGGCCTCAGACGCCCCGAGAGACATAATCTGTCGCCTACACTATTATGGGGTGAAAGAAGACATCCTCCGCGAACTCAGAAAAACGACTCAACCGCTACTGTTTATGGGGGCCCAAATACAAATTTACCCGGACCTCTCCTGGATGACTCTGCAAGCAAGACGAACACTTAAACCCCTGACAGATATCCTGCGTACTAGGAACATCAGGTACAGATGGGGTTTCCCCCTCTCCTTAACAGCCACCCATAACGGGACCTCCGCTACTGTAACCACTTCGGAGGACATTGCCACGTTCACTTCTACCTTAAATCTCCCGGATGTACAAATACCAGACTGGTACGGCCCGATTCAAGCTCCTCATAATTATCCACGTCCTCAGAGATCAAGATGGCAAACCCCGCCAAAAAGGCGTCGCAACGACAACCAACCTCATCTCCGAAACACGCAAAGGCAACAGGTTGAACCACACCGACTCTGAAACCTGAGACGGAAACACGACATAGAAAAGAACTGAAAACCACATAAATTGCCAGAAAAGCGTCTTTATTCACAGGTTATCACACTCTTAAGAGCCTGCTCAAGACTACTCACAAAGGGACTGAGACACTGATCTCCCACAAGACATGGCTACATCAGCCTCTCCTTCGAACAGCAAGTCTCCCGCCCAATTAGACCTCACGAGCCTAATATGAAGCCCCGACTCTTGGATAACGCCTGATCCACAGGAAGCCTGGACTTAAGACATGGCAGCTCTTCGTCAATGTCTTATATCAAGCCGGAGAAGGGACATCGGTGCGATCCCAGTGACTTTTACCATAAAGCTGAGTTTGGCACCACAGATCTTGTCACACACACCTGAAGGGCTCCAAATACCCACGAACTTATCTGACCAAGGAGCATAAGTACTTGCTGTCTACCTTAAGGTTCAGGGTTCTGTTGTTATGCAAACCACTAGATAAACCTACTGTGTTCTTCTGCTCCCTTTCCTGTCCTTTCTCCCGGCCCTATGGGCCGCGGGCCTGCTCTCCCTCCTTCCTCTTTCCTTGCTCTTTTTACCCTTCACACCTCTCCAGTACAATATTTAGACATGTATTTGGGGATGGCGGGAGGGGGGAGGGTGGGGGGCGTTGGGGGGGGGGGAGAGTCGGGTACCCTGAAAAGTCACCACCAAGAGAAAGCTTTTGAGAGTGTTGACCATAACCGAAGCCGCACACAACCTGACACATAACTGAGCCAGGAGACCCGTTCATAACGAGCAAAGCTCACATGTGTCCCAATTCCTCACTAAAACTTAACGCCCGAAATCCACCTCCTCACATAAGTTAACAGGTGGATTGCCCGCCACCTCTCCTTATATCACTCAAAACAACTTAGATTTACCCCCCACCACAGACTGCGAGACACTCTGCAGCAGCATCACAAGCCCCAGCGGTGCCATATCTGTATCCCCGAGATCTCCCAATACCCTCGGGGAAAGCCACCGGCTAAAAGGGCCTACACACCCACAACACCTTCGCACTCTCAATTGCTAGCTCCAGAGTTTATTCAAAGTCTTTGTATATAGTTGGATTAATCCGTTTTTGTTATTCTTTCTTTCTTTATTCTTTATTTTTTATTTTTTTTTCTCTGGTTGATATATTGTAATCTGCACTTAATACTCTCACTACTAGAGTCGATATCTCTCATATAGTGTTTTCAGTGTATCCACTGTGCCTGCATTTACATTGTCTAACACTCCTAGAAGCAGTGACTTCACCTAGACAACCGAACATGGCAACCATACGTATCACAACCCTAAACACGAGGGGGCTTAATTCACCAACCAAAAGATCCCTAGCTCTTCGAGAACTTCACACTCTCAGAACAGACATAGCATTTCTACAAGAAACGCATTTTAAAGCTAACTCAGCCCCAACCCTTCGCAATAAACACTACCCAACAGGATATTTTAGCAATTATGAAAGCTCCAAATCCAAAGGGGTAGCCATTCTGATAGGGAAACACGTACCCTTCACGTACCTATCACACCACTCAGTCTCAGAAGGTAGGCTTTTGATAGTCAAAGGTAAGATAGGGAACACCGTAGTGACACTTGCCAACCTATACCTTCCCAATAGCAAACAATGCAAACATACACGCAAATATCTGAACGCAGTAGACAAAACCACGGAAGGGATCCTTATACTGGGGGGTGACTTCAACATCTCACTAGATTCTGACCTAGACACAACTTCCAAGTCCACTAAATACAACGCAACCTCCAGATCTAGAATCGTTCAAATCCTTGACAATCGTCACCTTTTTGACTGTTGGCGAATAACACACCCCACCTCCCGGGACTACTCCTTCTTCTCAGCGGTTCAGCACACATACTCGAGACTAGACATGTTCTTCCTGCAACACAGACACCTACATCTCATACGTTCCTGCGAGTACGGCCCCATTACGTGGTCCGACCATGGCCCCCTATCTATGTCTATCCAGATACCTAACCTGTTCCCATCTAGATCACAATGGAAACTTAACGACTCATTACTCAACGACCCAATACATGTTGCCCAAATACAGGAGACGCTCAATAACTACTTTGAAGAGAACAGCACACCTTCGGTTTCACCCACAGTAATCTGGGAGGCCCATAAAGCCGTTGTACGGGGACACATAATTGCCCTTGCATCCAGGCACAAGAAAGCGAGGGAGGCCCAAATTACTTCTCTCACGGAGGACATTAGATGCTTAGAAAATGCTCACAAAAGGCACATGACCTTAGATACATATAAAGAACTCATAGACAAGCGCTCTACCCTCCAAACACTTCTGAACACGAAAATTCAACGGTCGCTCCTATATACTAGACACAAGTACTACACCCAAAGCGGAAAATGCGGCCGCATGTTGGCCAGGGCGATACAAAAAGAGAGGCAGCTAACGTACATAACCCACATAAAAAAATCCTCAGGGACAATAACCCACTTACTGCCAGACATAATGAGAGAATTCCACTCCTATTACTCAAACCTATATAACCTAAGATCCCAACCACCAGATCCGGAAGCCATCCAAAATTTCCTCGCAAAAAGACTAACCCAGACAATCCCTCCAAACGCTAGGCAAATACTAGACTCTCCACTCACATCAGAAGAAGTCTCCATGATTATAAGACAACTACCACTAGGAAAGAGTCCCGGGCCAGATGGCTTTACAGCCAAATACTTCAAAACTTTCTCCAAGACCTTGAACAAACCGTTCCTAGCGGCGTTCAATTCCTTAAACCATGGGCACACTCTGCCTCGAGAAACACTAGAAGCGCATATTACACTTATCCCCAAACCAGGCAAGGACCTAACGGAATGTGGCAGCTACAGGCCCATTTCACTAATAAATATTGACCTTAAAATTTTTACAAAGATACTAGCTGTCCGCCTCAAACCATACCTGCAGGGACTAGTTCACCCCGACCAAGCTGGGTTCGTGCCAGGGCGAGAAGCCAAAAATAATACCACCAAAGTGTTGAACCTTATATACCATGCACAGACGAAGGGGGACCCGAGCCTTATCCTCACAATCGACGCCGAAAAGGCGTTTGACAGGGTGGACTGGTCTCTGCTAACAGCCACAATGCAGGCCATGGGCTTCGGCCCCAATTGGCTGTCGTGGCTCTCAGCTATTTACTCTAAGCCGGGTGCAAAAATAAGGGTTAATGGCCAACTCTCAGACACAGTCCATATCTCTAATGGCACGAGACAAGGATGTCCTCTGTCCCCCCTGCTTTTCATCCTAACACTAGAACCCTTCCTTCAGGGGATCAGAAACAACCCGAATATCCAGGGCTTACACATAGCCGACCGGGAATACAAAGTTTCTGCCTTTGCAGATGATTTACTATACACGATAAAAAACCCAGAAACCTCACTACCCCACCTGTTGCAAGAGATCGATCTATATGGCCTAGTATCCAACTACAAAATAAATAGTAGCAAGAGTGAGATCCTCCCCTTGAACATTTCAAAGGGGTTGGAGACCAGACTTCAACAGACTTACCCATTCCACTGGCCACAGAATTCCGTAAGATACCTGGGAATACAATTGACGAACTCCTTACACAAAACATACGACCTCAACTTTCCCCCACTATTGGCCAACATTGACAGAGACCTAAGAACCTGGAACAAACCTCAATTCAGCTGGCTCTGCAGAGTACACATCTTGAAAATGGCCATCTTGCCGAAATTCCTTTACATTTTACAAACACTACCCATAAAGATCCCAACTTCATTCTTCAAGACAGTAAAGCACTGCCTCTCCAACTTTCTGTGGGCAGGAAAACACCCAAGGACTCAATACACAAACTTAACGAGACACAAAACACAAGGCGGCATGGGGGCACCAGATGTAGAGACATACCATAGGGCAGTCATCCTATCCCGTATCTACGACTGGACTAACAATTACAACCAGAAACAGTGGGTACAAATAGAAGCAACCAGCCTACAAGTCCACATTCGAACGCTACCATGGCATGCCTCAGGCCTGGAATTAGTACGCCCAAACCACAAAGACCATCCAACATTAATCCCTACACTAAGATACTGGAACAATATTAGGAAATCCGACCATGTTGCCCCGCATCCATCCCCACTGTACCCGATTACAGGAAACCCACACTTCAAACCAGGCATTCCACAGAATGCATACCGAGATTTCGGGAACCAACAGGAGCAACTACTCCTGAAAGACGTACTAAACAGTCAGGGAATGGTCCCTATTTCGGATCTAATCCCCACGCCCACACACACACCAATGCAGGGTTACAAATACACACAACTCATGCACTTCCTACAAACTCAACCTACCCTCACACAAGGTAGCAGACCATTGACAGCATTCGAAGCTAGAACCTTTTTGGGGACTATGACAAAGAAACACATCACCGTGTTCTATAAATGTTTACAGACGGATCTCCACGCTAACCTCCCAGAATTCACAAAATCCTGGGAAAAAGACTTAAAGATCACAATCTCACCTGACGATTGGAGAACCATATTTAAAAATGCCTTTAAGTCCTCTAGCAACACTATAACCCAAGAGAGTAACTATAAGCGCATTTCTAGATGGCACTTCACCCCAACCAGAATATGTAAGTTCTTCCCGAACGCATCCAACCTATGCTGGAGATGCAAAACTGACGCAGGGACCCCGGGCCACATCTGGTGGCTTTGCAATGTAATACAATCATACTGGTGCAAAATAACCACCATAATAACACTTATTACGGGCTACGCAATCCCACAATCTCCTGAGGCTTTACTATTCATGCTCTTCCCCACCCCTCTACCAAAATCAATGCGTACCCTACTCTATCATCTGCTTACCGCAGCAAATAGTCTAATCCCCCTCAAATGGAAGCAAACCAAGCCCCCATCCATCAGGGAATGGATTACCAAAGTGGACACCTTTAGGCAAATGGAGGAGCTCTCACACTCCTTCTCTGGCACTTACGATGTGTTCACATATACCTGGGCACCCTGGGACAAGTATATTAAAGATTCTGAGGGTTCTCCACTCCACGATACTTAACCCTCTTGGGTTTTCTTTGAGCCATTCAGACGAGTACCTAATATATACGTAATCACACCGTTACAAACTGCTTCTAATACCTCACTGAACTACTGTGTATTGTTCTCTAAGCTGACAACAATGTATTTTAGGAATTTGTCAAGCTAGGACTACCCTAAAGTTTGAAACTTCTGCACCACTCGTGCATACTGTAAAGTATTACATGTTATGAGATGTATGACTCCTATATCCTTTTCACATGATGTCAAGTGCAAAATTAAACAATAAAAGTTAAAAAAAAAAAAAATAAAAAAAAAAATAAATGAATGCATGTATGTTTTCATTGGGGGGTATATCTACTAAACAGTCATTTTTACTTATTTTCTATTTTGACAGTTAAGTGTCCATTTAATTAAATTTATCACTAAAGCCGACCATAGTGGGCAGGGTGCCATGAATGCCTGTCTTCCTCCTAGAATCAGAAGTCAAATAATTTAAAAATCAGTTTAACATCTTACCTAGAGTCTGCCAGGCACTGACCTCTGCTTCTTCTCCAAGGAGTTTCCACTAGGTTCCCGGCTAAGCTCTGCAGTGCAGGATGGCTCATTGGTTCAGTGTCACTTTGAACTAATGAGCAAGGCCCAGTGGCATCAGCCTTTACGCAAAGCAGGCAGCAGTGGGTATCTTGTAGACCCTATTCTTAACCCCTTAAGGACCAAACTTCTGGAATAAAATGGAATAATGACGTGTCACACACGTCATGTGTCCTTAAGGGGTTAAATAGGCACTCCTGGCACCATAATCACTACAGCAGGCTATCCTTCCCGCCCCCCAAAATAAATGCAATTACCACAGTGGACAATGTAAATAGATGTCTGCACATGTTGCCTTCTGACAAATCCAGACTGGAATGTTAATGTAGATTGTGGGCACAAAAGAAGTGTGTCATCACCACACGTAGAATGCTGGCAACGGATGACCCTTTGTAATGCTGACATGACCCTCCCCTGTGTGAATTGTGGGCACAAAAGCTCAATAAATGCCCAGCAGATTAATACATCATGTCAAATGTCTAAAATCTTAGATTTCTTGACAAAACAAATCGGGTACAAATCTGTGCACTACAAGAAACCCATTGGATGAAAATCAACAAAAATACAATTCAACAAGATACCCCACCATTATAAGTATGGCATTAGAAAATAAAAATAAAAGACGTGTAGCATTTATGTTCGCAAAAAATGTTTCCCTAATTATTAAACACCAATAACTAGACCCAGATGGCCGGTATATTATTCTAGTATGTTAAATAAACAACAAGTTATTCACACTAACATCTACGCACCAAATAAAGCCACAATAAATTTTATTTAAAAAATATTTAGAAAAATCAAGATCAAGCAAGAGTTAGTACTAGTAATTGGGGGCTTTAATTGTGTAATTGATCCTTTGAAAGAGAGAAAGAGACAGAATGAAAGGAAAAGCAGGAAAAGAATGGAGAATAGATTGCAAAACGTATTGAATAATTATAATTTAAGAGATATTTGGAGAACTTTCCATCCATCTGACCTACACTATACATGCTATTCCAGAATGCTCAACTCTTATTCTAGAATCGATCTTATCCTGGGATACATGACCATGTTATATCTTGTCAAAAGAATAGAGATACATTATATAGCATAGTCAGATCACAGCCCCATTATGTTGGAATATAAGGATAGCTTTGATACTTTCCGCAAAGAGTGGTGCATAAAAGATTTTATACTACACAAAATAATGTTGAAGAAATTAAGAAAATAACAGAGCTTTTTTTCTTAGAAAACAAAAGTAAAGGCACATCGGACATCACGGTCTGGTGCGCTTATAAAAGCGTATCTAGAGGCCATATGATAAAAATGGCAGCCACTGCAAACAAAAAAGGAATACAACCTCTCTTTAAAGGGACACTATAGTCACCTGAACAACTACAGCTTAATGTATTTGTTCAGGTGAGATATATAGCTCCCTGCAGGCAATCTAACGTAAACACTGTATTTTCAGAGAAAATACAGTGTTTACATTGATTGATAGGAATACCTCCAGTGGCCGTCACTCAGACGGCCACTAGAGGCACTTCCTATCATGCAGGGCCCTAAAAAGGCCCTGTACACGTCAGACGTTTGAAAATACGTCTGACGTGTGCAGGAGAGAGAAGGCACTGTGTGCGCGCCTTCTCTCTCCAGCCTGTCAGCAGAGGAGGGGGGCGGGCAAAGACCGCGAGCTGAGCTGCCAGTCAGCTCAGCTCGTGGCCGCGCGGTAGTACGCTGAGGACTTCAGCATGAATGCCGCCCTCTGAAGTCTGTGCGCATGTGCGGCAAAGCCGCGCATGCGCACAAGGGAGCAATGACGCTTCCAAATGGAAGCGTCTGATTGCTCCGTGCTCGCGCCCGCCTATTTCGTCATTTTGACAAAATAGGGGGCGCGGCTTCACGAGGCTCCTGGCGCTGGAACCAGGCGAGTAAACAGGGGCTGCCTGGAGAGTCCCTTTAAATTATATATAATACTAAGTGAATATAAAGGGCAGAATAAAATAACACCGTCCACACAAATCGCAAGGAAGACTGCAGAAACCGAAAAACAGATAAACATCCAGCTAATGAACAAAGCAACCAAACTATAAGCACTAAAATCCAAGTGGTATTTAAAGGGAAACAAGCCAGAAGCACTAATGACCAACAAACTGAGAAAAGAGAAACATACAAGAGTAATAAATAAAATAAAGGATAAAGATACTTAATTAATGGTCCCAGAAAAAAAATAGGAAGTGTGTTCAAAGGATTTTTATTGCGATTTATATAACTTACCAGAAGAACTATTCGGTAGGGAAAAAGAGAGAGAAAAATTATTCGAAAGCATAATTATAACAAAAATCATACCCGCCCAATTAAAGCTGATAAACCAGTCCATAACAGAAGAAGAGGTTAGTAAATCTATAGATAAACATAAAATAAATACTGCTCCAGGCCCAGGCGGCTTTTCAAACAAATTCTACAAACTAATGAAAGATCAACTAAAATGGGAACTCACTACAATCTTTAACGACATAATGAAAACAGGATGTTGCCCTGGAGAGCTGTTGAGAGCGAAAATTGTCCCCATCCCAAAAGCAGACAAAGTCCCAGAACTGATTAGCAATTACAGACCCATTTCATTAATTAATACTGATATTAAAATACTATCTTCTTTTCTTGCTGACAGATTAAAACTAGTTATACAACAGTTAATCAATAATGATCAAGTAAGTTTTATACCAGGGAGGTCATCAATCAACAATATCAAAAAAATAATAAACATACTAGAAGAAACAGAGAACATTGGAACCCTCCTAATGTTAATGTTGTGTTCATACAGTGCAGCCCTTGCCCTTGCCAAACAGTCCTATTTTTCCGCTCTCATTAGTTCATGTTCCCGCAACCCCAGGCGTCTCTTTCACACCTTTAATTCTCTTCTTCGCCCTGCTGTGGCCACCCCCAAAACTAACCTTACTGCTGATAACTTTGCATGTTACTTCACTGACAAGATTGAACAGCTAAGGAAAGAATTCTCCCCTCCTTGCCTTTCTGTTTCTCAATCACACATAGATCATGCCTTTCCTACCCTTCAGACATTCTCCCCAGCTACTGACCAAGAGGTGGCTGCTCTTCTTTGCTCCTCTCGCCCCACCACTTGCCCGCTCGATCCTGTCCCATCTCACCTTATTAGATCTCTCTCCACTTGTCTTGTGCCTTCTCTAACACACATCTTCAACTGCTCGCTCTCTTCTGGCATCGTCCCTGCTGACCTTAAACATGCCACTGTAGTACCTATACTAAAAAAACCATCCCTCGACCCATCCACCCCCTCTAACTACCGTCCCATATCCCTGCTCCCTTTTTCCTCAAAGCTTCTGGAAAGACTTGTCTTTACCCGTGTGTCTCATTTCCTCAATTCCAACTCTCTCCTTGACCCCCTTCAATCTGGCTTCCGCCCTCTCCACTCTACAGAGACTGCCCTTATCAAAGTTACTAACGACCTAATCGCAGCTAAATCCAAAGGCCACTACTCCATACTAATTCTTCTTGACCTCTCAGCGGCCTTTGACACCGTTGATCATGCTCTCCTTCTTCAAACTCTTCAATCACTTGGTCTCTGTGACTCTGTCCTCTCATGGTTTTCCTCTTATCTCTCCCAACGCTCATTCAGTGTCTCCTTTTCTAATGATACCTCCTCCCCTTGCCCTGTCTCAGTTGGCGTTCCCCAAGGCTCCGTCCTTGGTCCCCTTCTATTTTCTCTTTATACTGCCTCTCTTGGCAAACTTATTACCTCTTTTGGATTTCACTACCACCTGTACGCTGATGACACCCAGCTATATCTCTCCTCCCCGGACCTCTCCCCTGCCGTCCTGCAACGTGTCACTGCTTGCCTTTCTTCCATCTCTGACTGGATGTCCTCCCGCTTTCTGAAACTCAATCTCTCAAAAACTGAGCTCCTTGTCTTTCCTCCTCCTAATACTGATCCTCATCTTTCGCTCTCCCTCCAAGTTTGTGGTACCAACATTAGTCCATCCTTGCAAGCGCGCTGTCTTGGCGTCATACTTGACTCTGGTCTCACCTTTGATCCTCACATCCAGCATGTTGCCAAATCCTGTAGATTCCATCTTAAAAACATAGCCCGCATCCGCCCCTTTCTTGCACCAGATACTACCAAGGAGCTTGTCCATGCTCTAGTAATTTCCCGCATGGATTATTGTAACCCTCTCCTGATTGGTCTTCCCAATAGCCGTACTGCACCCTTACAGTCCGTAATGAATGCTGCTGCTAGATTGATTTTCCTCTCTAGTCGTTTCTCTCACACCTCACCCCTCTGCCAGTCCTTACATTGGCTTCCTGTATGCTATAGGAGTCAATTCAAGGTACTAACTCACACCTATAAAGCACTGAACAACTCTAGCCCCTCTTATATCTCCTCACAGATCCATAGGTATGTCCCTTCTCGGTCTCTCCGTTCTGCCCGTGACCACCTCCTGTCCGTTGTCCGCACTCGTACGGCCAACTCGCGCTTGCAGGACTTCTCGCGGGCGGCTCCCTTCCTATGGAATAGCCTGCCTACCGCCATCAGACTCTCCCCTAGTCTTTCATCTTTTAAGAAGTGCCTTAAAACCCATCTCTTTAGGAAAGCTTATGGCCTCCAAGACTAACCCTTACCTCACATACCTGTCTCTTGCCCTCTCCTAAAGGGCAGCCCACCTTATTTGAGTGTAAATTCCTGTCCTAATGTGTTTTACACCCCACCTCCTATAGAATGTAAGCTCGTTTGAGCAGGGTCCTCTTCAACCTATTGTTCCTGTAAGTTTATTTGTAATTGTCCTATTTATAGTTAAATCCCCCTCTCATAATATTGTAAAGCGCTACGGAATCTGTTGGCGCTATATAAATGGCAATAATAAATAAATAAATAAATACTGTCAATAGATGCAGAGAAAGCGTTTGACAGGGTTGGATGGGGCTTCATGTTCGCCACCTTAAAACGACTGGATAAATATTACAAGCCATTTCCGCTCTCTACATCTCTCCATTGGCAAAAGTCACAGGGTCAGGTTTTGGATCACAAAACTTCAATATTACAAATGGGACTAGACAAGGGTGCCCTCTTTCCCCCTTATTGTATGTAATGTTGTTAGAACCACTTGCAATTTCAATAAGACAACATAATAAAATTAAAGGTTTTATGAATGCAGTAGGACAAATAAAATTAAACATCTACGCAGACGATATCCTACTAGAACAAAATATTTTGGTCCCAGAGCTTCTAAAGGAGATAAGTAAATACTCTCAGGTTATAAAATTAATCTGGAGAAATCAACATTTATTGCTAAAAATATGAACAAAAAGTTAACTGACTTCTTGTACAAAATATTGGGCTCCCCGAAAATAAAGATAGGCTAAAGTATTTAGGCATACCTCTAACTCCAGATCTGAAAGATCTGATAGAAGCCAACTTCTTACCTCTACTAAAACAAACAAACACAAACTCAAGGGAATGGAAAGGCTTGGACTTTTTCTGGTCGGGCAGCATCAACATCTTAAAAACATACTTTTTACCAAAATGGCTGTATTTATGGAGAATGATCCTTCTAAATTTCCAAGAAAATTGGCTATCATTACTCATCTTTTTTTAAGTTTGTATGGGGAGGCAAGAAAACAAGGGTTAAAATTTAAGTTTTGATGAGGTCTAGACAGGATGAAGGATTGGGGTACCCAGAAATTTCACAATGTTACCAGGCCAGTAGGCTATTTCATATATTGATCACACAAGACAATGCGTCAACGCAAGAAACATAGTGTAAAATGGAAAAAGATAAAACAAGGGTGGGAAACCTATCATTGTTATTTTGGGTTTTAGATATCAATAGAAAATCTATTAAAGAGGCACGAACTGAATCACAGATACTCAAAGAATTAACAAGTTCTTGGGACAAATTCATAATTAACATAGGATTCAGAAATAGAATAATAGACGTGCTCTCAATCTCTATCATCCCAGATATGTTAGACAATATTAAAATAGATATTTGGATACCCAGGGGGATACAGGAATTCAAAAACATATTAGTGGAACATAAAATCAAGCCCTTCAATCAAAGTATGGAGGACTTTAATATTCCCCCCCCAAAGAAACCTTTAATTATTTGCGAATTAAAGGCTTCATAGCAGAATACCTCTTAAAAAACATGGGGGAGAAAAAAAAATCTCATACAGCTACTTGAACGAAAGAATTATAAAAATCTGTTGGCAAAATGCATCAAGGTCATATATAGATGGAGACACGATAAACCGATAGAATTGATCAATACATGGGAAAAAGATTTGCAAGTACATATACCAGAAGAAGAGTGGATAGGTTCCCTAAACAAATTAAACAAACATATGCATTGACTAAACCTTACTGAAACGCAATTCAAACTCTCAAACAGATGGTACCTTATACTGAAACGTCATACTGAGTCATCAGATAGATGCTGCACATGTAAAGTTCATGAAGGCAATCTGATCCATTTATGGTGGCAAACAAATTCTGGAAAGATGTAATTAATGAAATATATCAAATAACAGAGAAGAAATTAGTTCTAAAGTCTGAACTGGTCCTGCTAAACCATTTGAACTGGCCAAAAATGACAAAAAATTAGTATGCATATTATCAAGGCAGCTAAACTACTTTTAGCACAAAATTGAAAAACAGGGACAATCCCATCTACTCAAGAATTAATAAAACTAGTTATATGGCAGGCACAAATGGAAAGGGGTATCTTGGTGAACCTAGGAAATAGATATACTCAAATAGAAGACTGAGATACATGGATAAACAAAATGGAAACATTTACGTAATAAACATCATCATAGTGTAACATTTCACCTCCCTCCTTCCCTGATTTATTTTTCCTTTTTCTCTTTTCTTATTATCTTTTCTCCTTCTGACCACATTGTGTAATAATTAACGCGGACATAACTTATATCTATCTACAGGGAGGGGAGGGGACAGAGAAGAGGAGACGAGGAAACAGGATGAACGTATAAAATTCCCCAAAACGGGCAGATAAACATAATAAAAATATTGTAACATAAAGGATACAAGATGAGCATTCTCTCTCTCCAAAGCAAGCAGGATTTAATTTATAAGGTGGAGGGGGGGGTGGGACGTGGGACATGGGGAGTTTAACCCCTTAAGGATGGCGGACATGCTATGCCGTCATTGGGGACCTGGCTCTAAATGCCGGCGGACGGCATAGCACATCCACGCCGTCCTTCCCACTTACCTGCTCGCCGGCGATCCCGGCTCACCGGTGATAGTATAGGGTATGTGTTTTCCTATATCTTATAGTTTCCCTCCAGCACCACCTCCACCACATAAATGACATTTGGGAGGTATGATTGTTTAAGTGTTTTCTCTCAATAAGATTCTATGAATAGGCCCATTGTAATTGTTAGAACCAAGCCAAACGGGCTCTCTATCCTGCGCTAATCACAGGTTAAGTTTCTTTCTTTCTTGCCACAAATCGTATATTAAGTGCATATAATTCATGACTATATACCATTATAAAAAAACACAAATAAATTAAAGAATGATTTTAAAATAAAATTCAAACAGTTGTCGGTTCACAATCACAAAGTTATAATTATTTTCTTGAGCAGCTGTAGCTTTTATGTTCTGTGTTCTGTTTTATAATATGGAGATTTTACCAGACTTTATTTTATGTTTTTGTAAACAGTTGTTGGATTTTCTGCAAATAAATGTGACTTTGTAAATGCCATTTATGTCGACATCCTGTCAAAATCTACAAAATAATTGTATATTATACATGAAACGGCTGGATATTGCATAGACTGGAAAGTATTGTAGTTATTGTAAGATCTTTTTTTTTTTACTCCAAACCTGATACCAGTTCCCTCTCCTCTGTAAACTCTCCCAGAATGCATTGCTTTTGCGACAAATAAAAAGAATAATGGCTGTGGAGCAGAAAATCCACAGAGCTACACCTAAGGCTTGTACTTGCAATATTCCATTATTATTTACAGATTACAACAGTCTTTTGTCATGTTGTGCATGACATATTCCCTATTTCCCTTCCAGTTCTCATTGTTCGAACTTTTTGTTTCTTCTCACTTTCTTGTCTGAAAAAGGTCTGTTTTAATGATTCGTTACAGCAAGTTTCAAGAAAAAGACATGTAACAATGTATATGATTGACTACCCCCAACTATAGTAATACTGGCGAAAAGCTAAAAAAAAACCACTAGCCATACTGCTACGTGCTACATAGTATTTCACTAATTGAAACTTTTTGACTACCGCAATGTAATGAGAAATGTCATATCCAGAATAGAAATACCCTGAAGCACAGTCTGACTCTAAATCAAAGATAAAAAACATATAATCAACAAAACAACAGGCCAATGAGATATACTGTGTTCTCAAGTGCACTTTATTTAAATTAAAAAAAGTATATTAGGCTCACATATAGATATAAAAAAAAATTTTTGCTAATGAAAAGACACTGCATCTACTTTGTTTTCCCATTATCATACTCAATTTCCAACATGAAAAAAATAATCATAAATGAAACCAATAAATAAATTCACACAACACAAGACTATTGTGCCAGGGTAAGACAATTGTATAAACAAAAAGGAACATAACTCCTCCATATAAATTCAGCAATGTTTGATTTGATGCATATAAAGCAAAGTGTCAACCTCACAGAGGTCTTTTTCAGCCTTGAGAAAGACCGTCAGGGGTCTACACGTTAAAGCGATTGTCATTTGTGGGTTTTCATGAATAGAGACTCTTTTTGGAAAAACTCATGTTGACTGCATTGGAATTTCACAGACATTTTTACATTTTACACAAAGTAATGACTATTGTGTGTCATGTAAGAACCAAATTGTCCACTTCCACATCTTGCCATTTCCCTTTGGTTGCTGTTGGAATCAGGCATTATCTATTGCAAAATATTTCCATTACAAAATGATAAAGTTACCTTGTTTACATGTACACAAACTATTAAGACCAAAGTAAACTACAGAGTAGTTGGGTAATTGACCTACTCCCCTATTTGATACAAAATATAATTTGGCAACACAATAACATTCAAAATGCAGCTCCATATACATACGTATGGCTTCTGATCACTGGTCCATATATATATGCACTCCTACAAAGCAATATGAAATGCGTACTTTACCTGGTGCTTTGCCACACTGATGAATAAATGTCCATATTAAGCCAGCACTCCAAATTATTCAATATAGATACAATTTTGTTTATTAATGTTCCAAAAATAACATGTATAAAGTCGAAGAAGTCGATGTTTCAGTTCTATTCAAGAACTCTCATCAGGAGTTGGTTAAAAATATCCTGATGAAAGTTCTTGCATAGAAATGAAACGTTGAGTGCTTTGGCCTTTTTTATGTTATTTTTGGAACATTAATTAAGGAAAGTTTCTTTATATCGCATACCTTGGAGTGCTGGCTTAATATTAATATATATATATATATATATTTATATATATATATATATATATTTATATATATATATATGAAAAATATAACCCTCTCTCTAGCCAGGGATATGCTTAAAGTAAATCTCTGTTTTGCCAAAGTTTGGGTTTTTATTGATGATGCACAAATTGTACCGTTTGCTAGTAATTCACTTGAGACCTTGCACCAAGTGGGCTAGTAAATTCTGGTATCTGCTGATTTATTTTACCCCAGCACATATACTAGACAAATATTCAATAAATGCATGCCTTGGGGTTGGGATTCAAGATCATATTTTACCTGTCCAAATGCCTATATCGATTTTGGTAAACCTTATGTTTAGTTTTAGTTTATACTGTAGCACTATCTTTTTTAAAGTTTATTTTAGCACTTAGACAGCCTGTACTCAATGGATCATTCTTTATTTTACCTACAAAATCGGATTCAATGTTTGTGCAGCACAAATGTTTCCCTTTAGCCATTTAGGTATTTCTTCTATAATCCTTTTGACCTAAATGTTTTGCTACATAAAAAATCTATTTAATTTGCACTTCTAAGACTTAAACCTAAAAGCCTTTTTTATTTTATGTTTATTAAGTCACAGTTGCACTAGAAATATAGCGGTGGTTAGATTAAATACATGCAGTGATCTTTTCTTTGACATTAATCCATCAAACATAAAACGGCACAGTGTATTTAGAGTTAGCCTGGGCTACATGTTTTGCAATTTCACGTAGCTCACACTGTACAAAAACCATAAATAAGTAATGTTAGGGAATTCATTTGGAGAAAGAAAATACTACAATTATGAAAATACTTTCCCTTTTGGTGGATAAAAATTCGAAATACTGTAGCTTAGCGCATTTTTACATTTATAGCATTTATAGCGACTGAAAAACAAATGTGTAAAGGAGAAATCCACGGGGATGTTCTTTAAATAATGACTGTACAGAATGAACTGGGAAAGAGCAACATTTAGTCCAATTAATTAAAGGTGAGGAAATTGTGGAGTTGGAAATGAGCTGGTCTGAACAGTACAATTCACTTGGAACTCACTCACAACTCCGGAGAGAGAGGGTGGCTGTTTATTAAACAAATTTGGCTTGTCTTTGTACTTGATGGTCAAAAAAACCCCAGCAGATTGGTGACAATGGGTGAAGTTTCAAGATGGTGGGGAATCAGTCTTTACCCCAAAAATGTTACTTCACCTCCATACTTGTAAGTGCTACCTTCTAAACTTATAGAAACAAAGGAAAATGTATTTCACTAATGCCTTACAATTTTGACATGCCAAGCTAGTCTCAAGAGCTCCTCTGTATAGCCAGCAATCAAGCAAGAGGGGAAACTGTGGAAATTGTATTACTGAATACAGAGATAAATTTCATTCTAACACACACTTAGAGTTTTACTTTTCTATGTAAACTGAAGGAACACAAATCTCAGGAGTCATTGCCACTTCCAATAGCTTTTATTTCACATCATTTATTCATTAACTTATTGATACCAAAATCGTTGGGGTTCTGCTTCAAGTGATCTTCGGGACAAGCCTCCAATGTGTTGTTCATACCAACAGCCAGTAGATGCTTGAGGCTGTAGAAGTTCCAGGGTCCACCCCTTGCCTGTAACTTCTGCAATGACCACATGTCTGTACTGACCCCCCAGTTAGTGTTACCCCTATTAAAACTGGATAAAACCAAGATTATAGGCGTTAATTCTTAAATTTACTCAAACATAGAATAAATTAACTTTTCCTGCAGGATGTATTGGGAGTTTTTCGGTAGTTAACTTGTCTTTTCAGCTTTACACCTAGATGAGGCAGGTGATCATTTTTTGCCATTTAACATTGAAACTAGTTGTTACCAAGTATTTGTCATATCCTATTACTCTCTATAAGAATCACTAATATTAGCACATCCTTTTTGCTGATTATTGGCTTGTCTGTAACTGATTGTGACACGCATAAAAATTATCCCATTTTCAGTAGAATAACATTGACATTTAAGGCTTGAAGAGAGATACAGCTATTACCAGGGAAAACATTTTCCATCGCCTGCTCTGATAATTGCAGCAGTTAAATGCATTTGGTCACTCCATGGACATTGAGGGCTTGGATTGTAATATTCCCTGGATTAAGATGCTCATTTCTTTTTTCTTACGTGGTGGGTTCTCATGTACCCCAGATATTAATTTTAAAGGGACACTATAGTTTCCAGAGCAAAGGCAGCATTTACATTACTGCCTACTAACACCTCTAGTGGCAGTCACTCAGACGGTCACTAGAAGTACTTCCAAGTTTCAGTACTGACGTTCAACGTCTCCATAGATTTGCACTGATTTATGGGAAAGCATTGGATTGGCTAAGATCATCAAGTTTGGTGTAGCGTGGCACAGGAAAAAAGTAAACTCAGCTTTTTAAAGGGAGAAAGGGAGGTCAGTCACCTAAATAGTGATTTTACCACTATAGTGTCCTGAATACATGTTTGTGTTTCTGACACTATACTGTTGCTTTAAGGTTTATTGAGCTGGCAATGTCAATAGAGTTCCAATCCCCTTCACAGCAATACGTTCAATACTCTTTTATTATAAAGTGCCAAGCAAGTGTGTGGATGTTAATGTATACATGTATTTTATTTTCAATACATTCTTGAGCTAAACCATTGTGAATAAGAGGATTCACTGTGCTGTTATCTTCCGCTGTCACTTTCTTAAAGCAGTTAAAGCTATTGTTCTTAATAGTGCACCTTCCTTACAATAGGTTCTTTATAATGCACTCAATGTTTCACGGCAACCATTATTTTTCTTTATAGCTGTTTGCGTATATCAAGGCCAGTTGTATTTTGAAGGGGAACGTGCGGCAGTATATTCTGGTACAGGAATGTGCGTACTGTTCCAATGCAAGGTAAGACTTTTGTTTCTTCAATTTCATCAATTTATAGAATGTTACCATCTTATCAAGACAATGGCTATTGCATTGATCGCCTCGTCATAGACACATAAAGCATTGCATCTTAAAGATTAGGAAAGCTTCAATTACACAAAATAGCTTTACATATTGTATGTCTGGTATTCAATACTGTATTGTTATGTTACAACTCCTAAATAAATAGATACCTTCAGTTAACATACTGAAAACGTGCCCAGTTTTGTTATATGACTTTGTGATGTTGCCTCACTTGTGTTACCATGACAACAATCGGATTTCTGTAAATAGCAAGGAATAGTTAGAACAGGTAGCATTTTATACTTTTTCATTACTTTGTATGTGTGCACGTCGTGTGTGGCGTGTACAATGATAAACATACGTGTGAATGAGAAGGAATGGGGAAGATACTTTAATTCATTTTATTTGAAATGATGGCACGGTTAAGCTGGTTTAAATGTATGCAATTGGTAATAGATTTCATGGCGCATGTACTAACTAACCAGCTGAAGCTAAAAAAAATAACATAAAAAATGCAATATTGAACATTACATCTAATTTTCTTTATTTTTGCCTTACCTGCCCAAAACCAAGATAGTGAAAATAATTGCATTCCTATAATCAACAGAGACTAAAATGCACACTGTTAAGCTTAATTTATATAAAGAACAAATACACACATTGTTGTGTATCTTCAAGGTGTGCTCGCTCAACGTGTTCCATTAGTTCTATTTTGTGAATATTTATATATGTGATATATAGATTTATAATGCATCCTTATAAGCATGTAACTCTTTTCAATGCATCTCCTGGTTTAACTTTAATTAGTGGTGGCTGCGATCTTTAAATGCTCTTTGGTTGGAAGCACATCTTATCCAAACAAAAACAATGCTGGTGGTCAATAGATAAGGATAACTAGCATTTATATAGCGCTTTTCTCCCAGTGAAACTCAAAGCACGTTTCAGCGCACGCTCTCGGAATTAACCGAATCGGCAGCTGAATAATAATAGATGCTATTATTACCCAAAAGATGGTACTTGTTTTATTGACCTCGAAAGCATGAAGGGCTGAGTTGACAGTGTGTTTGGACAGTTTGGAACCTTCACATTCTGCATATCTTAGTAAAGAACTGGTGCTTCAAATTAAAGAGGTTTAAAGATGATCACACCCATGGATGAACCAGGAGTTGCACTGTAAACGTATCATCTTATATCTATTCACTACAAAATAATACACACCAAGGCTAGATGACATATATTTATTATTAATTATAATATATATCTATTTTCAGCAAACGCTGATGACAGGTTTTACTTGAATAGTCCTCATTAATAAATTATTGAAGTAAATTAGAGAAAAATACAATAAGTGTGCATTAAATCAAAACAAAAAAAACAACAAAATCCATTTGTTTGCTTCTTAGAGAGCTAGAGACCCTTAATCTCTTTCAAGAATATATTTCAGAAAAGCAAACAAGCTATGTAATTTCATTATCATTTAAACAATTTTCCTGCAGCCTTAGTGCAGTTAATCCTTAGACAAAATAAATTATTTTGTTGCATTTTTTTTTTCTAAAATACCACTATATAGGTAATGTATTATATGTGTTGTTTGAGCGCAAGGCATGCATTTTTATACAGGTGACACAATTTGTATATAGTAGCATAGCCAGATTCTGCGAAAACAACCCCACGTGTATGGATAGCGTATTTCATTCCCATAACTAGCAAAAGGTATAGATTCATTTTCTTTCACTGTAAACTGCCATTTTTAAATGACAGTTATACATTAAGTCGCTACAATATTGTACAGGTGTCTGAAACTCTAATTTACATTGTAGCATCTGTGCGTGGGTGCTATCCATGTTTAATGCACTAGTCTTCAGGGAGGAGAAGGTAAAGCTATAGATTAAGAGAATGCAGGATATTTCTATTCTTTAAGCAAAGCATTCTCCTCTAATAGTCATGTTTCAATCGCTCCATAAACGTTATGTCAAACAAAACCGACACAGTAAATGGCTATAACACAATCTCTGGTTCCAGTTCTAAATCCACTAATGTAGGGAAAATACAGATGGAGGAGTCGTTTATACCAAAGTACATTGATTTCACAAGCAGATGAAGTCTCTTTATTTAGTTTATTTAATGGCAATGTAAAATCCCAATCGGTATGCCCATATGCTTGCTCAGCGGCACGCATGTTAATTTGCATATGTCTTTCGGGCTTGCAAATAGGATGGCTACGCATTACAAAAAAAGATAAACACCTTTAATATAATTGCAAATTTCTTTAAAACAAATGAATAATAAAGAATCACAGAAATTCTCGGGATGAAAATATAATTTTGCCTCTTTATAAATCGCTGGTAAGACCACACCTTGAATATGCTGTGCAATTTTGGTCACCTGTTTTAAAGAAGGATATCATGGCACTAGAAAAAGGGCAAAGATGAGCTAAAAAATTGATTAAAGAAATGGAGAATTTTAGTTACGAAGAAAGGATAAATAATTTAAATCTCTTTAGTTTGGAAAAACTGCGCCTCAGAGGAGATATGATAAAATTATACAAATATATTCGGGGCCAGTACAAACCATTATCTGGAAATCTATTCATAAACAGGGCTATACATATGACACAAAGTCACGCATTTAGGCTGGAAGAAAGGAGATTTCATCTAAGGCAAAGAAAAGGTTTTTTTTTTTTACAGTAAGAGTAATAAGGATATGGAATTCTCTGCCTGAAGAGGTGGTTTTATCAGAGTCCATACAGATGTTTAAACTGAAATTGGATAAATACTTGCAAGAACATAACATACAGGGATATAATTTCTAATTAGTGGGGTAATAGCTGCTTGATCCAAAGAGACATCTGACTGCTATTTTGGGGTCAAGAAGGAATTTTTTCCTAGTTTGTTGCAAAATTGGAAGCAATACAGACCAGGTTTTTTACCTTCTTTTGGATCAACAGAAAAAACATATATGAGGATGGCTGAACTTGATGGACGCAAGTCTCTTTTCAGCTATGTAACTATGCAACAGTAGTGCCAGGAATACAAACATGTATTTTTGACACTGGAGTGCTTGAGTGACTGTTTAGGTGACCGTCCCCCTCTATGTATAGATCAAAGGTGATTTTACTCACCTTTGCTCTCACGCCGCACCAGTCTCACCACGGCTGTCCCCATGGCTGAAATAATCAGAGTTGATGATCTTAGCCAATCCAATGTTTTTCGATAGGAAATCATTAGGAGGCTATTGCGCTTGCGCAGCAAAATTTCATGCTTTGCCATAGAGATGTATTGAATCAATGAGCCTCTATAGGGATCATTCTGTGTCTCCATGCAGAGTGTGGAGATTCTGAGCCCTAGTATTGCACACTGTGGAGCACTGGACTAGGAAGCACCTCTAGTGTCTGAGTTCTCTGAATAGGCAGTGTTTACAGTGCTAACACTGCATGGCCAGACTATAGACACCTGAACTTCTGCATTAATATTCTTTATTATACCAGAGTACATATATTTTTTTTATCTGTGGCAGAAATGCCTCTGCCATGTGTTCTTGGAGGGGCCTGCTTGCCAGCCTCCCGCCAAAAGACAATGGGCCTTTTTAAAACGTATATGATTTATGTACTTTTGTACTCCAGAAAGAGAGACCGACCGTTGGCCCTAATTCCCTGGATCTGTTTTGGGCATAGGACCATGTGCACAGTCAGTCAAAATTATAACTTCCATGGAAATCCCGAACCCCTGAACCGATCTGGGTGATTTTTGGATATGTTGGTCCCTCAGATCAGGGCTATCGTCTCGGGCTTGTAGGGAACAGCTATACCAGCTATATCACTAGCTCTTGTAAGAGCTATCCTGCTCTACCCTCAGGAGTACGAGAGGTCTACCCCCTGGAAGCTGGAAACCTGACTTGGGTCCAGGGTGGGTGGAGGACAGTGAGACTCCAGCCTAGCTGCTGCAGCTAAGGGTCTACAGTGCTGATGGTGTTTGGTGGAGTGCTTGGAAGTACTCAGAGGTACTAGGAAGCAGTGGATGGCAGAGGCATCCAGTCGAGGTGCCAGGCGGTCCATCACATTATCATTTTAAGTATTTTGACACATGTAGAGACAAGAGGACAAATGCGAAACTAGCACTTAAAATAGAACTGTCTATTCCTTGATTTTATTATGTTATTTTTTAGGTTAACTAAAACTAATAAATAACCCTTTAACCTCACAGAGCATTTTATGCCATCATGAAAAAACGGGAATTTAATGCAGCAAGGCAGCATTGAACACCCTACAGATCGTGCCCCCAGCCCCCCGGCTTCCCATACTTACCCTTTGCGGCAATCTGGTTTGCAATTACATGACCATATTGACAGTGAGCTGTCAATATATCTAATATATATACACACACAATTACACACAATTTCATTCTAAGTGTATTTTGATATATATATATATATATATAAATATCAAAATACAGAGAATGAAAATAAAATTATAAATATATCTATAATTATATTAAAAAAACTAAATTGTTATTTTTTTAATTATAAACATATATGTGTAATTTTTTTCTAACTGCATTTTGATATCAATATCAAAGGCAACATAAACAATCTGGCAAATTTCAAAGTATAAAAACTGAAATGGGCAAAGCTTATATTTGACCCTGTAACTTTCCAAAACACCATAAATCTTGGACATGGGGGTTACTGTGTGTTTGCTGAACACAAAAATGAGTGTTTTTGAGAATCTGTGAGCTATGCTTCCTACGGTGTCTCTAGGAACATTTAAGGTCTTCACTATATTTTTGTATCATGTTCCTTGTTTGTGAAGGGCGATGATCTCTTCTCTTAACTTTGTGGACCATTCTATTTCTAACATGCAGTCAAACATGACACTCAACAAATGCCTAGCCAGTTCAGGCACTTCAAGTGTTCCAGCTCAAGCACACCTGGTGCAACTAATGTCCTTGATTAGATAAAGTATAGCGTATACTGCGCCTTAAAATTTATACATACATAAACCTTCGAGGAAATGTAGTAAACCTGCATGTGTCTTGCGAAAACCAGCCAATCAGAGCGTTGCCGTGGGTTACCACGGCAACGCTCTGATGGTCTCGCGAGATTACATGATCTGCAGCTCTGCGGAGCTGCAGACCGGGAGCAATGGCCACCAGACCACCAGGGAGCCCACTGGACCACCAGGGACCACCAGGTAGGCTCTCTCACCCCCCACCACACTCAGCCTCCCTACCACACTCCCCACCACCCTCAGCCTCACCACCCTCCCCACCACCCTCAGCCTCCCTACCACCCTCAGCCTCACCACCCTCCCCACCACCATCAGCCTCACCACCCTCAGCCTCCCTACCACCTTCAGCCTCACCACCCTCCCCACCACCTTCAGCCTCACCTCCCCACCACCCTCAGCCTCACCTCCCCACCACCCTCACCCTCCCCACCACCCCCACCACCCTCAGCACCCCACAACCCTCAGCCTCAGCATCCCCACCACCCTCAGCCTCAGCACCCCCACCACCCTCAGCCTCACCACCCCCCACCACCCTCTGCCTCCCCACCCTCCCCACAACCCTCAGCCTCAACACCCCCCACCACCCTCAACCTCAGCATCCCCACCACCCTCATCCTCACCACCCCCACCACCCTCAGCCTCCCCACCCTCCCCAATACCCTCATCCTCACCACCCTCCCCACCACCCTCAGCCTCACCCCCTCACCACCCTCAGCCTCACCACCCCACCAGCCTCAGTACCCTCCACCACCCTAAGCCTCAGCACCCTCAGCCTCACCACCACCCCAGCCTCACCACCCTCAGCCTCACCACCCCACCACCCTCAGCATCACCCTCCCTCTACACCCTCAGCATCACCCTCCCTCGCCACCCTCAGCATCACCACCCTCACCACCCTCAGCATAACCCCCCTCACCACCCCACCACCCTCAGCATCACCCTCCCTCACCACCCTCAGCATCACCCTCCCTCACCACCCTCAGCATCACCACCCTCACCACCCTCAGCATCACCCCACCCACCCCAACCACCCGCAGCATCACCCCCTCGCCATCCTCAGAATCACCCCCACCCCCCTCAGCCTCACCCCTCACCACCCTCAGCCTCACCCCCCTCAGCCTCACCCCCATCAGCCTCACCCCCCTCAGCCTCACCCCCTCACCACCCTCAGCCTCACCCCCTCACAACCCTCACCATCAACCCCCCTCCTTTTCACATCACCCCCTCCTTCTCACATCACATCACCCCCTCACTCTCACATCACCCCCCTCACTCTCACATCACCCCCTCACTCTCACATCACCCCCCTCACTCTCACATCAACCCCCTCTCACTCTCACATCAACCCCCCCTCACTCTCACATCACCCCCCTCCTTCTCACATCACCCTGCTCTCCCTCTCACCATCACCCCCCTTTCCCTCTCACCATCACCCCCCTCACACCATCACCCGCCATACACACAACACACTTCAGTCTCAGACAAAAACGCAAACATGCTCACATAGACATACATTCTCACACACAAGGATACTCTCTGTCAGACACACTCTCAGGCACATACACAGGTAAACTGTGCATCAATGTGTATATGTGACACTTTTTTGTTAGTGGGGCCTCATGTTTGAGTTTCGCCTAAGGCCTCATAAAGTCTAGAGCCGCCTCTGTTGCACGTTATCAACTGTGTATTTATATCAGCAGCTCCGACACTAGTTATAAATCAAGTGTTAGTCGCCCCATGAGATGAGACTAGTGAATAACATAATACATGAACGGTTAAAGTAAAGGCATGTAAGGAACTACGACAATAAACTCTTTAGGAGGTGAAATAATGGCATGTTTAAACACTTGCTACTTTACGATTAGTTAATGTGCAGAGAGCAGTTCAAAGGCATGGTGTGGAGGATCGGCTATAGTGGGACATGCTTGGCAGGCTGCTGTTTACTGCTTGTGCTCATCCGATCCCTTCTGGGCACCAGGTGCAGACCCTTGGAGTCCTTGATACCTGGAACAACAAAGGCAAGTCTCTGGCTGAGTGCCGGGTTCGTGGCTTGAGGTGGTGGAAGCTTGTTTTGTCGGGTGGTCGGATCTGTCCCGGTGGTGCTTCACGTCCGGTGCGGGATTGAGGGGCTTAAGGTGGAGGCGAGTGCTTGACGTGGGGCAGGCTTTGCATTTCTGTTTGTGCCTCCGGTCCCGTCTTCGAAGCCTTTTGCGTTGGTGGATTTTAATGGGGACTGCTTCGCTTAGCTGTGGTGGAGCTTGTTGGGACTGTGGTGGAGCTTGTTGGGGCTTCCTGCTTGTTATTTGCTTCCAAAATTGATTAAAGAGTCTGTCCAGCTTAGACTCAATATCCTGCCATGCTTTGCTGGTACCAGGAGGACACGCGGCTGCCGCCATATTGGGAGAGTCGCAGATGAGTATGTCAGCCTGGACGGCTGGGCTCTGTGCGTCCATAAGCTCCAGACAGCCTCTCGGGGTGGAAGTTCGCGTTCGCCATTCGCGAACGGAAAATTTTATGTTCACGACATCACTATTTCTAATAAATAGTCACTTTTTTATAGTACTATTTATTTATTTATTCATTTTTTTTGGCTTAATTCCTGATACCATCTACATCCTTAGGTGGGGATTATACCACCCATGCTGTTTTAACTAGAGCAAGTCTTGCTCTAAAGAATGTAAGTACATTTCTTCTTTTTCTTTATTTTATATACCAGTACTTACTGCACCATTGGAGCTCCCTTTTTGTTCTTCTACCCACTATATATATCACTGACACCTGGAGGACCATCAACACTTCAACCACCATACATCCTTAGACGGGGATTGTACAGTCCATGCGCTATACAGCAGAGCTCTAATAAGCTCTAGCATATGTGAGTGGTTTTCCTATAGTGATTACTTATTTTATTTTGATTGTACCATATTGTATTGCACTATTATTTGTCTTTCTTCTTTTTTTCCCTGAGGTTTTCTACATTTCCTCGGAGGTTTATGTATGTATAAATTTTAAGGCGCAGTATACGCTATACTTTATCTTGTCTATTCACCACACAAGGTTTTTAGGAATCCTTGCATTGTATACCGCAGCCTATTCTATAATATAGTGAGCGCCTATACCTTTTGTTTTTTTATAATGTCCTTGATTAGTTGCATCAGGTGTGGTTGTGACAAAACCTGTTTTGCATATCTGTGCTGTTGTGTGGGATTCTATTCAAGGGACTGAATCATTTTGAGACTGGAGAAGTCATTATATGTTGCATTTTAAGTTGAATTTCTTGTGTTGAGCTATTTCAATTGTTTTCGTTTGATTTGTTCATTGAAAACAGCTAAAAGTCTGTAAATTTTGGCAATAAACCTAATTTTCAATGGGAATTGAATAATTTGGATTACAACTGTAACAACATTTCTTAATTTCTCACACTTTTCTAGATTCTTTTCCTATTAAATTAAATTTCAGATATAAATATTTGATGTGAAATGATAGCCCTGTTTCTCCTGAACAAAAGTTAATTACGGTTGAACAGACATATAGTCAAATTTCAAATATCTATTTGCGAGGTATAAAAAAAAAAAAAAAATAGAAATGCACACTTCATTATCTTGCAACTGGAACTGGGTGCCTCCAATGTAGCTTTCTGTCAATCATTGCTATAAACTGTTCTTTGCACCTGGTAGTCGGCATAGAGAACGCAAACAGAGGAATAGGAGAATTTAAAGTGTTTCTATTTTTCTTCTTCGTGTGCATTGTTTTCCCTGGCTTTTCCTTGTCAGAACCAGATTATGATGTCATTTGCTAAATCTATAATACAAATTGTATAGAAAACAGTTTCTCAAATGAATAAAGGTTTATACAAGTGAAAGTGATTGTCTGTGTCTGATTCATAGGTGTAAATATCAGAAGTTACTCTTCCCCTTCTAAATAGATATACCCTTTTCAATGACACGAGCAACAAGCTGACAATTCTATTGGCTGTTATGTTGCACTTCACATCCAATAACTTGGCTGGACTGTGTAATTTAAAAAAATATTAAATCAGTAAAAACGTTACATCATACCCTCAATGGGTTTTTATCTGTGGTTGTCTGTGACCACTGGTAAAATGTCTCAAAGCTCTGTAGGGCTCAAAATTTGGGAAATTGGAAAGGAGTTTAGGTTTCCAGTGATCTTATGATGTTGCTAAAGTTGAATCAAGTAAAAGGACTAGTTGAGATCTTAAACAGTTAAACAATTATAGACACACTAAATTGACAGTGCGGTGACCCTCATAAAAGTAAAAAAAAATAGTTGCAAATGAATGGGGTTTTGCTGAAAAATGGTTGACATTCTGATGAACAACATAGATTATGTCATTACCATGAAATTTTTTCGGCAGATGTCTTTGTAGAAGTCTATAATAAAAGGAAATAAAATAAAAAAATGAAAATGAATGCTAATGGCAAACCTATAAAAAGGGAAAGTTTTAACCACTCCACACAAATGCTGAAATGGAAAGAAACGATTACTGTTAGCATTTCTCCATCGATCTGTCAAAAACTGAAAGACAATTTGAGATCCTTTGCATTTAGCCAAAAAGAAAAATATATCACATTTATAGAGCTCAGCTTTAAAGTAAGATACATTAGAATTTTGTAAGTGTAAGTGCCTAGTTGCTATGTAAAGCACTGACAGGTATTAATAAAACAGTATATAATTTAGAAGGGGATAAAAGTGGGTAGTCCTTCATATTGAGTACATCAAGTATGTGCTCTATTGATGGTGGTGTGTCTCAACTTGCAGGATAAGTTTGCAAAGGAACACTATGAATGTAGTGGTTATGGGTCAAAAAAACGTTTGGTTCGTTGCCCTATTATTTGTCAAATTAATTAACTGTTGTCAAAAAATTATATTCTACAGGCACCTGCCACTTAAATAATGTGGCCGTTTTACTTGTTCGTTATAGGCCCCGAGCTGTCTTAGGACTGATGTTATAGGTTGTCAGGGCTGGGGATGGTACTTACTGTCTGTAAATCTACTTTCATTAAAATGTAACATTTCTATAAATGTAAATACTGAAAAGTACATGGACTTATGACTTATCATTTGAAAAAGGGGACAGTTAGCCAATTTAGTGCTTAACAAGGTTTTAAAATCAGTTTTAGACAATTGACCCAAAATATTATCTAGGAAAGAGGTTATTTGGATGGGGGAGTGCATGAGACTCAATATTTAGAAAATAATGCAAGATATGTTGTCTTTAGAGGCTAGCCCTCTCCATACTGTAATTACAAAGGTTGGTCAGTGAGCTGTACCAAGTTTAAAGATCCCATTATCCTCTGATAAAATACATCCCTTGGGTGTTCCAAGGAATGTGACCCCATATTCAAATAAGTATACGCTTCCACAAAATATTGTCCTGATAGACAGTGAGATAGGTGATCACTGTTTGTAATGGTGGTTGCATTCATCTTACAGGGAAAGGCACTTATCATTTGAAAGTATGGATTCTTCAATTTAAAAAGGGGGTACACACTGATCAGCCACAACATGAAAACAATGATAGGTGAAGTAAATAACATTGATCATATTGTTGTAGTGGCACCTGTCAAGGGGTAGGATATAATATACAGCAAGGGAACAGTTATTGTATGTTGCAAGCAGGAAAAAAAATCACTTGACAAGTGCTAAATAGTGATGACTAGAAGACTGGGTCAGAGCACTTTAAAACGGCAAGTCTTGTGGGGTGTTCCCAGTATGCAGTGGTTAGAATCTACTAAAAGTTGTGCAAGGTAGGACAACTGGTGAACCAGCATCAATACCAGGGATGCATAAGGCTCATTGATGCACTTGGGGAGCAAAGGCTAACCCATCTGGTCCATAACACAGAAGAGCTATTTTAACTCAAATTGCTGTAAAACGTAATGATGGCTATAATAGAAAGGCATCAGAAAACACAGTACATTACAGTTTGCTGCTTATGGGCCTGTGTAGCTGAACACCAGTCAGAGTGCCCATGATGACCCCTGTCCACTGCTGAAAGAACCCTCAGTAAGGATGTGAGCATCAGAACGGAACCATGGAGCAATGGAAGAAGGTTGCCTGGTCTGATTAATCACATTTTATTTTAGAATGGTGGCTGGCTGGCTGCATGTACATCACTTACCTTTGGAGAGATGGCAGCAGGATGCACTTTTGGAAGAAGAGAGGCTGGGGCAGTGTTATGCTCTAGACAATGTTCTGCTGGGAAATAGTGATGTCGCGAACATAAAATTTTCCGTTCGCAAACGACGAACGCGAACTTAAGCAAATGTTCGCGAACGGGCGAACCGGGCGAACCGCCATAGACTTCAATATGCAGGCGAATTTTAAAACCCACAGGGACTCTTTATGGCCACAATAGTGATGGAAAAGTTGTTTCAAGGGGACTAACACCTGGACTGTGGCAAGCCGGAAGGGGATCCATGGCAAAACTCCCATGGAAAATTACATAGTTGATGCAGAGTCTGGTTTTAATCCATAAATCACCTAACATTCCTAAATTGTTTGGAATAACGTGCTTTAAAACATCAGGTATGATGTTGTATCGATCAGGTAGTGTAAGGGTTACGCCCGCTTCACAGTGACAGACCAAACTCCCAGTTTAACGCACCGCAAACAGTCCATTTGCACAACCGCTAACTCCCCATTTGCACAAGGTTGGATACCTAACTAGCCATGTCTCGTTCCTTGTCCTCACTGATGTCATTGAAGGTGTCTTCCTCCACCCAGCCACGTACAACAAGGGTCCCCGAAAGGTGACAACAAGCCCCCTGTATTTTTTTTTTTTAAATGTACACTACTGTTACACCAGATATGAGTTGCACTGGTGTGACACTGTGCCCTGGCAGGCCCTGAAATGCACACGTGTGAAGGAAACTGACTGCTAATATTTCACAGTCAAATTTCTATTTTTTTTTTTAATGTACACTACTGTTACACCAGATATGAGTTGCACTGGTGTGACACTGTGCCCTGGCAGGCCCTGAAATGCACACGTGTGAAGGAAACTGACTGCTATTGTATTACAGTCAAAAAAGTTTTGTTTTTTTTAAATGCATGCTATTGTGACACCAGATATGAGTGGTGGCACTGGGCAAGTGGGCACAGTATACGCTGTGAGCCTGACACACACGCTGGCAGGCAGGCAACTGCAATTAGATTACCCAGGAAAAAAAAATGATGTTCTAGCCCTAAAAAGGGCTTTTGGGGATGCTGTCCTTACAGCAGAGATCAGATGAGTCCTTCAGGACTGTAGTCGACACTGAATACACTAGACTAGCTATCGATTTACCTATTAAATCAGCAGCAGCTACACTGTCCCTCCTCTCACTAAGAATGCAGCTTCCGGGGGGCGGGGCCTAGCTGTCATGGAGGAAAGACGCACTTCGTGTGAGCTCCCTCACTATCTCACTTTAAGCAGCTATCAACAAGCGAATTTCACCCCAGAAGGGGATGACCCAGCAATGTTGCTCCTACCTGACCGACCCGACATGCTTAATAGCGGTCAGCAATTCGACAGAGTCTTACTTACCTCCGCGTGGCAAGTGTGGCCTGGTGCTCACCGGGCGGGAGAGGCGGCCGATCTCCCGATCCTGGGATGCCCAGGAGCAGCTACTTCCTGGCAGGAGCTCCGTTACCCCCCCTTCGGACCGGTGGGGGTTATCCCGGTCCACCCCTGAGAGGCTGTCTGGAACTAATGGACACACAGAGCACAGCCGCCAAGGCTGACATACTCATCTGCGACTCTCCCAATATGGCGGCAGCCGCGTGTCCTCCTGGTACCAGCAAAGCATGGCAGGATATTGAGTCTAAACTGGACAGACTCTTTAATCAATTTTAGAAGCAAATAACAAGCAGGAAGCCCCAACAAGCTCCACCACAGCCCCAACAAGCTCCACCACAGCTAAGCAAAGCAGTCCCCATTAAAATCCACCAATGCAAAAGGCGTCGGAGACGGGACCAGAGGCACAAACAGAAATGCAAAGCCTGCCCCACGTCAAGCACTCGCCTCCACCTTAAGCCACCACAATCCTGCACCGGACGTGAAGCACCACCGGGACAGATCCGACCACCCGACAAAACAAGCTTCCACCACCTCAAGCCACGAACCCGGCACTCAGCCAGAGACTTGCCTTTGTTGTTCCAGGTATCAGGGACTCCCAGGGTCTGCACCTGGCGCCCAGAAGGGATCGGATGAGCACAAGCAGTAAACAGCAGCCTGCCAAGCATGTCCCACTATAGCCGATCCTCCACACCATGCCTTTGAACACATGATCTGCTCTCTGCACATTAACTAATCGTAAAGTAGCAAGCGTTTAAACATGTCATTATTTCACCTCCTAAAGAGTTTATTGTCGTAGTTCCTTACATGCCTTTACCTTAACTGTTCATGTATTATGTTATTCACTAGTCTCATCTCATGGGGCGACTCACACTTGATTTATAATTAGTGGTGGAGCTGCTGATATAAATACACAGTTGATAACGTGCAACAGAGGCGGCTCTAGACTTTATGAGGCCTTAGGTGAAACTCAAACATGAGGCCCCACTAACAAAAAAGTGTCACATATACACATTGATGCACAGTTTACCTGTGTATGTGCCTGAGAGTGTGTCTGACAGAGAGTATCCTTGTGTGTGAGAATGTATGTCTCTGTGAGCATGTTTGAGTTTTTGTCTGAGACTGAAGTGTGTTGTGTGTATGGCGGGTGATGGTGTGAGGGGGGTGATGGTGAGAGGGAAAGGGGGGTGATGGTGAGAGGGAGAGCGGGGTGATGGTGAGAGTGAGCGGGGGTGTTGTGAGAAGGAGGGGGGTGATGTGAGAAGGAGGGGGTTGATGTGAGAGTGAGGGGGGTTGATGTGAGAGTGAGGGGGGTTGATGTGAGAGTGAGGGGGGTTGATGTGAGAGTGAGGGGGGGTGGATGTGAGAGTGAGGGGGGGGTGATGTGAGAGTGAGGGGGGTGATGTGATGTGAGAAGTAGGGGGGTGATGTGAGAAGGAGGGGGGTTGATGGTGAGGGTGGTGAAGGGGTGCGTGGTGAGGCTGAGGGTGGTGAGGGGGTGAGGCTGAGGGTGGTGAGGCTGAGGGGGTGAGGCTGAGGGGGGTGGGGGGGGTGGCTGAGGGTGGTGAGGGGTGAGGCTGCGGGTGTTTGTGGTGGGGGGTGATGCTGAGGGTGGTGAGGGGTGTTATGCTGAGGGTGGTGAGGGTGGTGATGCTGAGGGTGGGGAGGGAGTGTGATGCTGAGGGTGGTGAGGGAGGGTGATGCTGAGAGTGGTGGAGTGGTGAGGCTGAGGGTGGTGGGGGGGCCTAAACCGCCTAATTAGAGAGCAGCCTCTGATGTGCAAGCTACACCCTAAACATGACAGCCATCTTTCACAACAATGTACTGCTAAATACTCATACCCTCAGTGCAACTAGCCATGATATACGCACGTTCAGCCTAGCATGCTCAAATATAACACACTTCTGTCTAAAAAAAAAAAAAAAAAGAATGCAGCTTCAGAATTAATCTAAATCGTATGCTGTCTAGGAGGTGGGAGGGTCTGGGAGGGAGGGTCTGCTGCTGATTGGCTGGAATGTGTCTGCTGACTGTGAGGTACAGGGTCAAAGTTTACTCAATGAGACGAATAGGGGGTGGACCGAACATCGCATATGTTTGCCGTCCATGGCAAACACGAACAAGCTATGTTCGCCAGGAACTATTCGCCAGCGAACCGTTCGGGACATCACTACTGGGAAACCTTAAGACCAGGCATTCGTGTGAATGTTACTGTGATACGTAACCCACTAGAAATTGTTGCAGACCACTTACACCCATTCATGGCAATGGCGTTCCCTTATTCAGCAGGAAATTCAACCTGCCACATGCAAAAAAAATTCAAGAATGGTTTGAAGAGCATGACAAAGAGTTCAAAGTGTTTTCATGGCCTTTAAATTCCCCAGATCTCAATCCAATTGAGCATCTGTGGGATGTACTGGAACAACAAATCCAATCTATGGAGGTCCCACCTTTACATCTTGCAAAACTTAAAGGATCTTCTGCTAATGTCTTGGTGCCAAATTCCGCAGGACACGCTTAGTGGTCTTGTGAAGTCCATGCCTTACAAATAAATAGAGGAGGGCATAGGTCTTTTAAAATACCTCCTGAGAAGTAAAAATCCCATTTTACAGTTCTTGCAGGTCTTGTCTTTTGCAGCGTTCATTTACTTAGGGTTATATATGAGCTACTTCTTAAAAGGGCCTCTAAGAGGTGCACAAATGAAGATATGGAGGAGTCCCCCATTCACCACTAGAATGAGGAAGTTCCAGTGCCTCTCAGCAGTTTTTCATTGCATACAATTTGGTAACACGCTGTATAGTGATTTCACACAGCTTCAGGGAATAACTTAATTAGTATAGTGAGTCAGTATCACCTGACTCCTTCTCTATATACTTTAGAAACACAGAAATAAGAAAGACTACACTTTGTCATCTTAACATCTCAGAATCACTGCGTGTAACAACTCAAAGTTGAATTTTTTAATATATAAACGTATTACTAACATTTATGATTCACACCATGGACTAAAATGTTGGTCCCAAGGAAACAGATATTAACTTGTGCAGAAAGGATTGTGACTATTGTAATTATGTGCCATACTACATTTATTAAAAGTGCTGGTACTCCTAGTATTTCGTGTGTATTACATAGTTAGTTACATAGTTACATCGGCTGACATGGGTCCATCAAGTTCAGCCTTCCTCACATTTGTTTCATGCTGTTGATCCAAAAGAAGACAAAAAAAACCCAGTTTGAAGAACCTCCAATTTTGCAACAAACTAGGAAAAACATTCCTTCTTGACCCCAGAATGGCAGTCAGATTTATCCTTGGATCAATAACCTATTACCCTACATTGAAAGATTATATCCTTGAATATTCTGTTTTTGCAAGAATGCATATAGTTGCTGTTTAAACATCTGTAAAACCACCATGTTTATGTTTAATTATTTGTTATGGATTGTTATTTAAACCTAACATAATTATTGTAGTATGCCAGTTGGTGACTTCAAATTCCAAAGGACTGATTATTGTCGTTATTGTATTATAGGACACGATAAATCAGAGAAAATTATTTATTGCAACATAGATAAATAAAAAAAACACCCTTGATAGCCAACCCATGTAAATGCATTATGTACCAATTATGTCTATAATAAGTTATATTACTCAGCACAGCAAGAAGTGTGTGAAGTGTTAAGTAAAAAATAAAAATGAATTCCCCCCCCCCGTGTTATTTTTTAGGGTAATAAAATGCAACGAGCAGAGACCGAGACCTGTGCTCCCCTCAACTGTCCACAGTCACATCAAATATCCCTGAGGAACAGCTGTTGCAAAGTTTGCAAAGGTAGGTAAATATGAAACACTTAGTTAAAAGACTGTTCTCTAAATATTAAAGGAAAAATCTGATTTTATAGAAGACTATGTAAGTGAGCCACCTATCTATCCAATGGTCTGTCTGTATTTTATCTGTCTATCTTGTTAATCTGTCTATTGCCTGTTGTGTCCGTCTGTCTTTTGATCTAATAATCTATTTACATGTGTGTTGCTTCTGCTATCTGTAAGTCCTTCTGTTGGTCTACCTGTCTGCATATCTGTTAGTCTGTCTCTATGTAATTAATATGTTTGTTGGCCTACTTTATATGTTGCTTTATCTATCAGTTTGTTAATTTGTCTGTCAGTCCATCTAGCTATTAATTATCCTAAATTGCCCTACCTATTGTTCAGACTCTTTATTGCAATACAAACACTACATCATTAGAATTTAATGAACCATTAAACTGGCAGTCATTTTTCATGGGATTTACAACACATAGATTAATTTGAGAGTTTGTCTCATCCTCCTGTGTCTGTTGACATAATTTTTTGTGTGTTGACATTATTTTTGTCACTTAATGTTTCTGAAATGTAGCCATTGTATAATTAGAACACCATGCGGATAATTTTTTTTAGCATTTTCATTAGAAAATAAAGAAATTAAAGCCATTAAATTGTTGTGAATTTGTATTTACAATTTACCAAAAAAACTAACATCTTTTTTTATTATTGGTATTTATTCTGTTCTGCATTCAAATGCCATATGACATATTCAACCTGCATGTGTGTTCATATTGGTTTATTTACTAAAGTGAGAATTGTCAGGACTTCAACGAGATTTCAAGGATAATTTAAAATTTAAGGTCAAAAATAGCAAAATGGCAACTAATCTCTAAGTCAGCTATGCTTCCAGTTCAGCTATTTTGGGGTAAACAATTTTAAAATTACTAAAAGACTGACACACCAACAGACAGACCAACATACATGTTGATAATATGAAGACATATTAAATAGATTTCCAGTGTTATTAGTTAAAGTGGGAATTCAATGTGAATTTGAATTGAATTTCAAATTTTATTTAGGCCAAATATCCAATCTTGAAACATAGCTGGCTTAGAGAATTTTTCCAATTGGAATATTTTGATTCGAAATTTGAAATTCACTTTAAGTTCTCCGTTTACTGGTTAACCCTATTAGGCTAAACCTTTGATTATTGATTTCCCTGGTTGAACCATAATATCTGTTTCAAATCTGACTTTAACAAATTGTAGTTTGTCTATTCAGAAAAGAAATCATATAATTGTGGACTCCATTTCTATATCCACATCAACAAAATTTAAATAATTGTTTCTTTGGACCAATCATTTCAAGACATATACCTATTTGGTATGAAACATTGCAGAAAATGGTGAAACTATCATTACATGAAGGATGTTTTAATTAACAATTACTAAGTTGTTGATCCTAGGAAAATTGCAATGATACTTATACTTTTTTTCTAGACTTCATAAAAACCTGTTCATCATAACCTGTTCTTCATGTTTTTAAAGAAAATACATTTTATACATTTTGTTAAAAATGTTTTTGATCAATTTATTACACGTTTAAATAATACGATACTTGATAGCTTAAAATAAAAAAATAAAAAGTAAACATTTTTAATCTTACTGTTTTTTAAATATTTTAATTGCTTAAATTGATCTAAAGTTGATATAAAAATTGTAAACATACCTTTATGATCTGAGCATAAAATATATTTATAAACAGTCAGCCATTAGATCACGGTCTAGTTAATAATTAGCAATTATGAATGTTAGTAATTAATGATGTGAACTGTGTTCGAACCTCTAATTAAAAAAAATGTTAAAAAATCTGTGGCATTTTTTTAAAAGGAATTTGATGATAACGTTCTGTTTAGAAATCCCTTCTCTTTGAGAAAAGTGAGATATGGCATGTCATATAGTTGATAGTTGAATCTTTGTCATTTATTGCTATGGTTACACTACGCAGTCATTAAATCTGAAACCTGTTCTGTTATTTTATAATGTTATTTACATTTTATTACTAACATCATTTTGATTGATTTATCATTACTCAATTGAAAACTTCAAGGAAATTAAATGTTAGCATGAATGCTGTACACCACATAAAATAACTATATGTAAAAAACATTTATACAGGCAAACAATACAGAAAAGAATTGTAATACTAGTTCTTTACCAGCAACAGTAGAGGTAAAGGAAATTATACTCAGATTAGAGAAGTATAAACAACAGTGAATTTAATTTGAATGGACCATCTTCTGAAAATCTAATGAAATATAAAATTGTATGAAAACATTGTCTTTATCACTCTATTGAGATATATATATATATATATATATATATATATATATATATATATATATATATATATATATATATATATATACCCTCCAAGACAAAGGCTAGCACTCAAGGACTTCAAAAACATTCTTTGCATTTAATCCAAATGGTCAACGGTGTCCTGAGGAAAATTTACAACTGTGAACTGAAACATTGACCATTTGGATTAAATGCAAAAAATGTTTTTGAAGTCCTTGAGTGCTAGCTTTTGTCTTGGAGGGTGTATCTATGTGCAGCTGAGCACCGGGCCAAAACTTACAGGAGAGCTGGAGTGCAGAACCACCATCAAACTGTATATATATATATATATATATATTACATTATGTGTTGTTAAATGCAAAATGTATATATATATATTTTATCATTTTACAACTAACATTAATGTTCAATAAAATTGGTACATTCTGAGGTATACATGAGTTGATGATAGAAAGATAGAAACATTCTAGAAGTCTTGAGTGCTCACTAACCTCTGGTACTCTAGCTAAACCTAGCACTGCAGGTGTGTGTGACCTAAATTCCCCATGATGCTTTGCCAGCCATTACATTGTTTTCATTTTTAATCACTGTACTATAGTGTATTGGCATTAAACCATTTACAGGGGCACAGAACAGGCTAAGAACAAAATCATAACTAAACAAATACAATTTCAAAATGTCCTCAGCAATACCTAATATTTATACATATGTCATTTTTTTTTGATGGGGGGGGGGTCTCGACCTCTAGACTGAAGGCAAAAAGTTTATTAAGTCTCCAATGCAAAGTGTGGCTTACATTTTTTTTTTTTACTTTATTGTTTTCTCAATATGTTGATTAGGTCATGACTTCTGCTCAGAAGGTCACTACTGTATGGAATATTCAACCTGCAAAAACCTTGATGATGGATCTGTTTGCATCTGTCGAGATGGTTTCAGGGAACTCCGCGAGGATAGTGCTTATTGTGAAGGTAAAGTAAAGAAATTGATAAAACGCTCTGTAGATTTTTGTACACGTATAATTGTAAATGTATCATTCTCATATAAATAATAATATTATTAATAATTATATTGTTATTTACTTTTAATGGTTACGAGTTATGACCTATGTCAAATGAGTTTATTTTGTGCAATGTGTAATAAACCCAAAAAAAACAACAACTGTATTTTAACTTTTTAAATATGAATCCATCAATATAAACACTTAAGTTATAATAGGCTGTCTTCTTCCTGGCTCCAGGCAGAGTTCATTGTTGATACTGCGTCCAGCTGTGAGCTTTAGGATTTCAAACAAGTTGTTTCTCGCATCTCAACAAATCCACTAGGGAGATCAAGCAATCTCTATTTTATTAGATGTATTTTATTTTTATTTTTTTACAGTGATATCGCTGTTTCTAAAATTCTTCTCCTCATCAACTCTTGAAGAGTAGCCAACTACCACCAAAATCAGTCTTTAGTAGAAAAGGTGCATACGTGCAAATTCAATATTTCGTGTCAAATGGCATTATCAGAGAAGGATTGAGATCCCATGTGGCTATAGGCATACTACCAGTTTGGGGGGGACCCCTTTATAAAAAATAGGGCAAGCAAATTCATGGTTCTGTGGCCCCTGTCTAGCCCTTGGGCCCTAGGTGGCTGCCTTGGATCTTCTTATGGTTAAACCAGCTCTGGGCATTATCTTCTGAAATTGGACTGATATTGAAGTAACCCATGCAACATGCAAACAACATTAGGGGCATCTTCTACAGGTTGAAGAACTTAGGGCAATTCAACGAGATGTAAGAATGGGCTAAGACATTTGTGGATCACTGGCGGATATTCCATTGCCTTTAGGCATTAACACACAGCCTCGATTATTTTATAAAAAATGTCCTTTAAAGATATTTAATATTTATTTTTTTCTTGTTTTATGGAATAACATTTTTTCTCGGGCGGTAAAATCTATTAGCATTAAAAGGGTAGATTACGAAACTATATTCTCAGCCCACTTTCAGTAAACAAGAGATCAGAAAGCGTGTGATGGTCTTTTACAGGCTGTTTCCTGTAATTTTCTTACTTCAGTTACCTTGTTGCATTGAACTGCAAGTTTATATTCATGTTTATTTTGATTGATCACCCTCTCACGGCTGTTAGATGAGAATGACATTCATGCTATGTTCTGAGCATGTACAATGAAACAGATTTCCTATTAATATTGAAAACAAGTATATGAGATTAGAATTAATGAAATATGACTTGACAGTCGAACCTTCAAATGATTTACATCTCTATCAGACACTAAAGAAATTTAAAATGGATTACTCAAGGGAAATTATCTTTCACACTGACTGAGAAGGTGCCTTGTGCAAAGTAGGACATTAATATATAGATACAATGCATAAAAAAAAACAAGCAGAGATTTCATCAAAACAAAAATTACAAATCCAACAAAGGTGCAAAAATATACCATCTCTTATACGTGGGGCATATCTTCATCATATTTAGATGGTGGGCAATGTCTTTTAAGGATTATATTCTCCTATACATCTATCTCACTCATATTATATATGTATGTATGTAGATATACATATTCATTCACGCATATTTCATTAATCATTTTACTAATCTACATATAAATGTTTCTTTCATCAAGAGAATGGAATGTTGGGAAAGCAGGTTACGGAGCGGAGCCCCTCTTTATAATTGTAACTATTTGACTTGCCTTGTGTAGGAAGTTATATTGGAGCCAGGTGATACCTCTTACCAATGTCCATTACAAATTGCCAAGTTGAAACCTTGAGATCAGGTATTTCTTTCACAATATATTTCCTTTAATCCATATTTTCTGCACTAACTGAGACATCGTTTAATATTAACAGGACTTAGCTGCCAAACTGTACTAGTTTATACAGATTGAGTTAAATGATCTAGTATAGACTGTGATGCACAATTGTTAAAATTAAAATTTAAAAAAAAAAAAAAAAAAACACCAAATACATTTTAATTATCCCCCTTTCCAAGAAATGTACAATAGCATCAAAAGCATATATTTATTCAAATAAGTAAACAAAACTACTTTGTTCAGCTATGCAATGTGAAGCAAATACAAATTTAGATACTTCATTAAATAACCAGAATACTTATTTGTGTGAAATGTAATAATTCCTTTGCTCTTTATATATTCAAATAAACCCAATGCATTAGCATACACAGAGTGATACAATTCAGGCCTGCCATTTGTTCTAAGTACATTGTTACAATCTATGGTCAAGTGCATTTAAAGCATACCATATCATGTTTAAGAACTCCAAAGAAATAGACTAGGCTGGCACAATCCTGCTATCAGTAGTACAGAATATGTATCTTCTATTCTTGTAAGAAAACATGATGATCACAGCAAAAGGTGGTAACCTTGATTATGCTTAACAGTACCACCCTGCTACTACTTCTGACTACGTTGCATTGATTAACTCCGTTTCTAAAGTCACAGAGGTTAAAACCACTACCTGTGGAGTTCAGAGTGCCATAAAAGTCCATCGATTCATACCCCATTAGAATGATAAGCATTCAAAAATTGTTGGAGGTTGACACATTGTTTTTTACTTGTAGAAATATTTTGTTTAAATGCTTTGAACTCAGCTTGCAAGTGTACTTGGCGGATGTGAGAAAAAGTGTCCCAAATACAGACTATAGGACAAGAACATCATGTTCTCATTCCCCCACTTCTGGTAACATATTTAAAAAAAGAAAAACTACCACAACAAGAGGACATAGTCTTAAATTACAGGGGAAATGGTTTACAAATAATATCAGGAAGTATTACTATACTGAGAGGGTAGTGGATGCATGGAATAGCATTCCAGCTGAACTAGTAGAGGATACAACAGTGAAGGAGTTTAAGCATGCGTGGGATAGGCATAAGGCTATCCTAGACTTTAGATAAGGCCAGAGACTAATGAAAGTATTTAGGAAATTGGGCAGATTATGATTTAGATCAAAGAAAACTTTGATTATTTGTCTATCTACACCTTCCAAATTGATTAATGCATGCACATGTCTTCTGGAAGTAAATCACACCGGACACATTGCAGGTTTGAAAGAACTCCAGAGTGGCCTTTATTGCAGGGGGTGCAATTCCCTTTTTAAAGCAGAAAAACGTCATGTACAGAGTCACAGTTAACATACAGTATATATTCATCAATTGGTTAAAAGTCTAAGGGGTCTTGTCTAAACCCACCCTACTGGGCGTGACCCCAGCATCATCACATGACATTTCTTTGTATCCCAGCCCCATCCCAGCTCCATTTTACTACACGTGGCATGTTTTTATAGAGCTTTTAGTTGCAAAGGAAGTGGGGGAGGAGTTAGTAAAGGAAGCTGCTACACGAGGCTTGCTCAGATGGCATGGGGGAAGGGAAGGCTGATGTTACTGAGCACACATGTGTAACACATTATGATCCTCTTACAAGGATATTCTTTTAGGGAATGTGTGACAAAATAAGATTTAAACACAAGTGCACAATAGTAAAAAATACATTTTTTTTTTGTCCATAACAGCCCCCCCCCCCTAAAAAATGACTATTTTACTAACACCTACTATCTCTAACTCTAATATTGTCCCTATAGAAAAATAACAAAAAGGCTATCTTGCACATCTGTCTGAACAGGCCTCGAACGCTTCACTGCGCGGTTGACCCATAGCAGCTTGTCCACTACTTCTCCCGCGACAGACTTCTGCCCGTAGAGACAGACGCTATCCCTGAATGTCCTTAAGAGGAAGTAGCTGTTGATTTAGTGTGGTGGGACTGTAAGGGTGTATGTGGTGTATCCTGGTCTATGTCGTCAATCTCTTGGTGAAGGCAGGTCGGGGTGGTCTGGTCGATTGTCTGATCAACTGTCTTTTATAGACATTTCTTAATACAAGGTAACACACAACAAACAAGAAGAGCGAGGATGATTATCATTATTAAAATGGCAACACCTATTTGGGCCAGAGGACCTTGCCATCCAGACATCCATACAAACCATCTTTCCCATGGATCTGTGGCCCCAGAATTCCTTTTCAGTTCATTGGATAAACTTTTTAACTTTTCTATTGCCAACGTTACCTTACAATTAGGGCCTATATTATCTGGGATATAGGTACAGCATGTAATGGTGTCTGGGAGTATTTTACATACTCTCCCTTTTCCTGCCAAAATGATCTCTAATGCCATTCTGTTCTGGAAGGTCATCTGAGAGGTAGCTTGTAACCGCCCTATCCCACCATATATCCCATAACAAGTATAGTTCCCTGGATATATAGTAATGCCTTAGTCTGGGTCAATATTTTTAGTAATGATTGGGTATTTATTTTCCATGACTCGCATGCTGACCACTTAGGTTTAAATATAGTGTAGAGACTTAAAAAAAAAAAAAAACATACCTCATATCCGGAGGAAGGTTCAGGGATAAAGTACCTGGGTGAGGCCTCGCTCCTCCGCAGACATAGCAGTGGACTGTTATGTTTAGTAGCATGCATTGTATTTCATCCATTCAAGTCATAAGTTAGTGTCAGAGAAACCTATCTCTACAGCCATAGTATCCTCAAATATGGGATGACTACCATGTCTTTTAAAGTCCTAATGTGTGGTTTGAGGGGATTAACAGTCATGTACGTGGCACCTACCCATTCAGGTGAGTCCTACATGTTCCATAAGTAAAAGGTCTCCTGTTTATTGTATGAACCTCCTCCCTTCCAATTCAGATTTTATTAGCTGTAATGCTTGGGAGAATAGATTCCAACGTAGTTTATTACCTTAAAATGATTTGGTACCCCCCTTGACACCCCTATGGCATTAAAATATATATGTGGGTAAAACTGCCCTTTATAGGGGTGCTCCTTTTTGTCCTGGAGCATGAATGTGCTGTGTCAAAAGTACCTTGGTGATTTTCATGTATTATGTGTATGGACATAATAATTTTGGCTAGGGCACATTTACTTATTCTTAATCTTATAAATCTTGTCTCATGCTACCCTAGTACTAGCAGACTCAGATCATTTAAAAATTCAATATTAATATCACCACAAACTCAAGATAAGCAGATGATTCTGAAGAAGCTTCGACTGTGCGTAGGCACCTCAGACGTGAGGGCTGCAGAGTAAGGAGTACGTCTGTTTATGTTTAGTTTCACGAGGTCCCGTTTTGGGGTATTCGGCTTTCCATCGATGGCAGGTGGTCAGGCATTATTATGGCCATCTAAACACCCACTTGTTGATATTTTCTTCAGCAAGTATCTTTGCTCTCTAAGAATGGAGTTTCAAAAAAAGGGTTATCAAGATCAACAAATGCTACTTCCCATGAAGCAGAGGCAGGCTTTATTCTGGAATGATGAATCCACGGGGTGATCTCTGTAACTTTCAAGGTGCACTACTCAGCTTGTGGTCTTGGTTATCACTTTGGTGGCTGGGTAGGCCTCTGGCCATCCTGAAAACATGTCTACTATAACTAGTGCATATTTGAACCAGCCACTCTTTGGCATTCTAGGTGTAGTCATCTTGACTCCTCTGGAAGAGATACTGAGGTTTGGCTAGATGCTTGGGGCTTTCCTCCATTCTTCCTGAGTTGCCCTTGGCACAAATGGCACAATATCTACAGTAACTGTTGGTACAAATGGCACAAGATCTACAGTAACTGTTGGTCAGAGAGGCCATTCCTAGTACTTCAGAGTATTTGCTGATCAAAAGAGTTCATGAGGGTTCTGGACAGATATGATGCTCTGTAGGTCCACTGGACCACTGCTGAGTATATGTTCTTGGGTAAGTAGAACTTTAAATTGTTGGGGTACAGCCCATCTGCAAGGGTTGCCCTTTTCTGTTTCCAGCTTGTGTTTCTTCAGGGTCAGTAGCTGCTTGTTATTCCTTCAGGAGCTTGAGGTCTGTGGGTAGGATCTTACATGGTGAATATGGGAGTTTCTTCAGCAGACACTATTCTGCCCATTTCCCTTAGTGCACTTACACCTTATTGGACAACTTGGTCAGCCAAATAGTTGCCACATGCTTCCTCTGAGTTCAGTCTTCCGTGAGCCTTTATCTTCGGTACGGCCACTTCTTCAGGAAGGTGTAGGGCATCCATCAGGTCTTTTTAGCCGTGCTGTACTTAACTGGTGTGCCAGTTGCTGTAAGAAATCTTCTTACTTCCAGATTCATTTCGGAGTCATGTGCCACACCTAGTGCATACCTTGTGGCAGAGTAGATAATGGCGTGTCTTCCTTCAGAGGTGAGATACTTGGTCCACTGTAGTGACAGCAAATCTGGAACAGACCTGTTATGGTGAGTTGCATCTCCACCAACTGGAACAGGTCTTCTTCATAATGAGGTTCAGGTCCTGGTATATTTCTGAACCACAAGATGCAATGAGGAAAAGGCTGAAATTAATAGAGTCAGTGTCTTATCATTTCCACCCCCACCCCCCTGGGAAGTGGCAGAAGAGTGGCCAGGTAATAGAGTATCACCTCTGCAGGGTGACAGTGTCCTGCACAGGATTAGTCTATTACAGGGAGAAGTGGGATATTGCAGGGAGAGTCTCAGGGAACCAAAGCACCATTTGACACCAGAGCCTTAACCTGTTAGGGAATAGCAAGAGCTTGGACAGGCTTCGGGGGGGGAGGAGAGGAGGGTAGTATGGCTTAAGGGACAGGCTGGCCCCTGGGAGCAACATCACAGGAACTGGGGATGGGGGGAAACATTGAGGTGTACAAAATCTTCAGGGCCTGTATAATTCAAGTAAAGGTTTTGGGGGAACTAGCTAGGACCCTTGCCTCCTGGTCAGGTTTCACTATGTGGAGCAGAAGAAATAATAAGCAGAGGGCTGTTTTGTCAGCAGCAGAGATTGGTTCAGACATATGAATTTGGCCATCAGGCAGAAAGGTGATAGAGGCCTGCAAATGGGGGAAGGACATCTACACCTAGCAGATTTATTGGACAGGTAGAGGTAACTACAAAGCAAGACTTAGTTAACAGGCTACTCCAAGGAGAACCACCTACATGTATGCAGGAGAGAACAATATTAGACAGGAATGAGGAGTCAGGCAGGCCTTGCTTGCTACAAATAGATTCCTGCTATACAAGGCCGCATATAGCCATTGGGTATGGGCCTTATTATGTACTAAAATCTAAGTCAGAGGAAAATTTGGGACAACCTGAAGTGATACTTTCCACAGATGCTAACTAATCGTGGATGACATTGGTAATACAGGTAGCCTAATCAGCCAAGTTATCTTAGGCTTAAACAAGTCACTCCATGTAGTGGAATGGGTCATTAGGATTCGGGCAATTCTACAGTAAAAGGGTATAGTAAGAGTGGAAGTGATGTTACGTTAGGTGTAGGCGTGGCTGTGGATAGTAGTAAATCTGCCTTATCCATTCTCATATATAAGCTTCCTTTGTCTTCTGTATATCCAAAACACGTGTATGTCCAGGCGTTGCAATATACAGTAATCCATTATCAGTCATGATATTAAAATCTCATTCTCATGAATTAAATCAAAGATTTTAATTCAACCCCAGAAGTAACAAGGTTTTCCTTCCGTAAAAAGGAATGGCGTTTACTGTATAATCGCATACACACAATAGAACATACATAAAAACAATGAAAATAAAAACACTACAGACTAACAACGTAGTCAAACAAACAAACAAACAAACAAACATAGATTACTATTCTTGTGCTGGTTTTTTTACTCTGGAATCAAATATCTGCAAGATCTTAAATAATGTTGGTAATTGCACCAAACACAAATAACTGTAGTAGTTATAGTCTGCCTTCGAGTGTTAACTCTGCAGTTTTTAGTTGAGCAAATTGGGAGTGGCTCAGCTGTCCGTATCACTCTTTCACAAGGAGTCCTAGAAGAAGGAGGAGGGGGACGAGGGGTGTCAGGTCTGAGTTTCTTTCTCTGCCTAATTCCACAAGTCATTTATTCCAACAAAATCTCACTTGCCTTGTTTGCTTTCCGTACTCCAATATGCCAATAACCTCTTACTTAACAATATATACAAGATAACATAAAGTTCTTAACTAGGATATTTGTCCAGCAAGAATCCTTTTTTTTATATAATAGCCAGCAGCTGGAAGATTTCCCTCACATTCCTCACAAGCATATCACCCATTCACCCCCCCCCCCCCCCCCCGTAGCCAATAGTCAGAGCAGTCAGAGCAAGAGAAAGTAAACGAGGGGGGGAGTGAGGAAGGGGAGAAGACTTGCAAGTACAACGTTTTTTAACCATGTGAGTGCCTAAGCATAGCTCTCCTTAAGACAAAAGACAGAATAGGAGAGCTACAAGACACAGAATATATAACAAGTAACATATACCCCCCAAAAAACCATATACATGCAAAGCACGAAATACAGATGTAATCAAATCACAAATTGCTGAAAATAAATGCCGGCAAATAATAACTTCTGGTCACACACACACATACTCATTAACTTTTCCTTTCCTTTCATCTGTAACTCTACACCGAGCTTTACTAAAAGAAAAGGCACCAGTTCTTACTTTACCAAACAAACTTAGCTAAACCAAATAAAACCTTTAGACCCTAAACCGGGTTGTATTAAACCAAAACCTTTAGACCCTTAACCGGGTTGTATCAAACCAAAATAACCACCAGGTTTGTTTACCCAAATGAGGCCAAAACAACAAAATAAACTTTTAAAACGTTTAGACTCTAAGCCGAGTTGTATTAATAATTACCAGGGTTCTTCACCAAACCCAAACTTGTATGCCAGCGCTTAACCACACTTGGCAGCATTATATAACAGTATTAAGCAAGTAGTAAAACATTTTCAAGCAGACACTTTCACACATAAAACTCACATTCAGGTGTAGATAGACAATTGACAGGTTCTTTTTGTTTACCTTTCGATAGCAGTCATGGACAGGAACCAGGCCAGCCCCGAAGATAGGAGATATATGCAAGTTGCTTACACATTCCTTACCATATATATATAGAGGTGATCAATCTCGTCCCATCTACGGGGTGTCTGCTTTCCGGCGTCCGCAAGGACTGCTAGTCGCCAGGAAAAAAACGCAGAGTGATCCGGGTCACGGCACCAACTGATTTAGATCAAAGAAAACTTAGATTATTTGTCTATCTACACCTTCCAAATTGATTAATGCATGCACATGTCTTCTGGAAGTAAATCACACCGGACATATTGCAGGTTTGAAAGAACTCCAGAGTGGCCTTTATTGCAGAGGGTGCAATTCCCTTTTTAAAGCAGAAAAACGTCATGTACAGAGTCACAGTTAACATACAGTATATATTCATCAATTGGTTAACAGTCTAAGGGGTCTTGTCTAAACCCACCCTACTGGGCGTGACTCCAGCATCATCACATGACATTTCTTTGTATCCCAGCCCCATCCCAGCTCCATTTTACTACACGTGGCATGTTTCTATAGAGCTTTTAGTTGCACAAAGGAAGTGGGGGAGGAGTTAGTAAAGGAAGCTGTTACACAAGGCTTGCTCAGATGGGATGGGGGGAAGGGAAGCCTGATGTTACTGAGCACACATGTGTAAGACATTATGATCCTCTTACAAGGATATTCTTTTAGGGAATGTGTGACAAAATACGATTTAAACACAAGTGCACAATAGTAAAAAATACATTTTTGTATTTTGTCCATAACAATTAGATGGGCCAAATGGTTCTTATCTGCTGTCACATTCTATGTTTCTATGTTTCTATGTAACAGTAACAGTTAACAGGGTTCATTCCAGAGACAACCCACTTCATCTATACCCTTACAATGCAAGATCATTCCCAGTGCTAATTATGTTTATAAGTGGTTTGGTTCTATTTCCCTGCAGTAGTAGAGTTTGCACAATAAAAAAGTAATTACAATGTATAAGATGTAAGTAGAGATGATCAGTAGATAATTAAAAACCACACTGCCCAAAATTATCATAGTCCTGGACTGGGTATTCTCCAAAATCTCTGCTTCCTATAAATGTACAATTGTTCCACACCTGTGGATGTCAGATTGTGTAAAATACAGTCCAGAATGTGTCAGGTATATCATTTTGACACCAAGGTCCTGTGTGACCGTAGATGTTGATCTATCGTTAATATTGCACACTCCACTTTGCGGTAAATATTAGATTACAATACAAAATTGTTACATAAGAACTTCTCTTAACCCCCCTCAAAAAAAAAACCTTAAGGAAACAGGAATCACATGATATTCTTAATATTTAAAGGGGCGCAACTAGGTTTTTTTCAGATTTTTCCTTGAACCATATATGCTAGAGAGACCAATAACGGTATTTAGCTATCTTGACATGTTATCATCTTTTTTCTTATGTTTTTCTGTTTGTTTTGTTATGTTGATGTCTTTGTTAGCCATTGAATGAAGAAAATATGTTTTAATACAATACACCTAATTATAATTCTTCATATTTTACATTTTTATACATCCATGAATTTTCATTATTCACATTTGCATACTTAAAACTGTTCATTTTATTCACTATGTTTTATGCATTAGTTTATTCTCTTGCTTTTTGCATAGTGACATGCATTTGAAATTTCTGCTTATGCATTTTTTGCTGGCAATTTAATTTAACAGTCAAATTGAATTTGCTAGTAGATTTTTGTAGTTGTTAAAGTCCTGCTTTTAATTACAGATGTATTAACTATAAATTAATCACAATGATGAACTAGGGCCATTGGCTGTAACACCTAGCAGCATTGCACCATATTTTAAAACAATGGCTCAGTTGAACTTGCAGTTTAAATTGCTCTCGATATAAAGAACTTCCATGGCAACCGCAGAGAAGTTAGATAATGATTAGGGAAAAGGGATCATTTGATTTGAAACATGACACCATTTTTTTCTGATTGAAGTGAGATGCAAGCATGATATATTCTGTCAAGTTATTATTGTGTAAGATCAAGATGTCGAAGAATACTAAAATAGAATGCACCTGGAGGCTTAGACACAATACATTGATGTTCTGTACATTTTTTTATAGATATATGTCATCAGTTAATCGATTAATAGCCTGTCCATTGGAATACAAATTGTGTATTAAATATTTTGCACAAAAGAGACCAAAATGCAGAAGAATGTTTGTAAAATATACAATTCTGTTCAAATTTAACACAATATATTAATCACCTTTAAGACGTTGACTGTGACCTAATTGGGAGAGTGATATTATTTTATTTTCCAGTCTGCCATTCTTAGTCCCTGTTCTTTTTTAACTATTTGAGATTTGTGTTAGCAACTTTACGCCTATGAATTCTACTACCTGTGCTTATGTTTATGTTTGTGTCTTCAATCTTGGTTCTGTTTTTTTTTTTTTCTGTGAGTTCTGTTTCATATTTCTTCTTAATTTTCTGTTCTAATTTCTCTACTGTTAAAGACCATTTGTATCACATGTCTCACTATTCTCTTGTATTAACAAAAAATGTTATTAAATTATATTGGATTACAAGAGAGAGAACGTATTGCCATCCACACTTTCAAATCACATTATTGTAGTAATTTTGTATCTGAAAGTTAGTTTTAATTTCTGAATTTTAAGATTTATTTTATGACATATATATATATATATATATATATATATATATATATATATATCCTTTTCCTTCGGAAAATCAATAAAAAAAATTCTTCCAGTTAGCTCACTTCAAACGATGAAGACGCTCCCCCAGTCCTCTTCTAACTTTGGGTTTCTATTAGTGTACTAAACAAATATGCTTCTAATTATTGTTTTTAGCCTATTTTGATCTTTTCTGAGCAGGGTTAATAAATAACTTGGTGCAGGAAGTCTCAGTCATGATTTGTAAGGATTAATAACATTTGTTATCTCTGTGGGCTTTTGTCAGGCTTAACAACGTCCCCAAAAGGGTTGAAAGCTTGCCAGATTCCTTTTATGGTGACTGAAAGAAAGGGAATTAAATTTACTTTGATTCATGGAGCACATCTATTATTGTAAAGAAAGGTCAGAGGTGGAGATTTCAGTTCTTAGCCACCGCAGAACCATTCTAGATACTATTGTGAACATTTAAAGGACAACTGTCACCTCAAAACTATTATTTGAATATAATAATCCTTTCATCAAGTTTTGAAAGGAAATATATTTTATTTTTAATTAAGTATATATAAACAAATCAGAAAAACTCATCCCTACCTTTAGTATATGACAGGATCCTTCAGCCATATACATGCACCTTGGGTCAGACATTGTTTGAAAACGTGTTTAGTCTCTATGGTCTCTCCTGCTTCACTCCCGGAAGACCATAGAGTCTTGAGTGAAGACCAGTTTGATAGGTGGAAGAGCCACATTTAAGTTATTCATTTTAATCTCAGTTTTATTATGCTTGGATGGCAAAACTCTCAATTGAAGAATGGTTGCAAATTCAGTTTATGTACATACATAATTTGGGTCCCTGACAAATCAGAACCACTTTACTAGTTATTCTACTATACCAGGAAAATAACGGCAGTAGTTGGGAGGACTAAATATTTTTGTAGTTTTATATTTCTATTTTTTAATCAAGTACAGCTCTACTTATTTTTTAGTGTAGTCTTTAAAGTGCATATGTCATGGTCATACATTATTTAACTTTTATATCCATATCTATACTGCAAGTAAATGTACAGATTAAATGATATTCTTATTCAAGGATTCAGTTGAAGTTGATCTGACAGTCATCTGTATGCAAGCTACTCGCTTTCACATATTTCTTGAATGCACTGTGAATGAACCCAGGATGCGTTGAGGTTTATGAATACAGAGTAATTGTGTTTCGAAATTGTAGAGGCAGGAACTCAGCAGAAACATTTCATGAGATTTCTAGTCCAGAGTTAAATGTTCTGATTACATTGTCCATTTCCTGTAGATCTACTAGTGAAATGTACAGATGCAATTTGTAATATTATATGAAATGGGTCTTATTATCTGCCAGTCCACTCATAAAGAACACTTTCCTTCATCTCTGATATTTACTTTGAATTATCTTAATATAAGTTTCTGAAACTGTAATACAGGTAATTGATTGCAATATTTTTTGTAAAATATTTTCCCTTAATACATTTTTGTCTGTACTGTACATGTATGAGAAATCCAGGGAGCATATAAACTGAAATTTACACTTATCAGCCACAATATTAAAACCACCTGCCTAATATTGTGTACATTGCCCTTGTGCTGTTGTCAAAACAGCTCTGATGCAATGAGGCATGGACTTCACAAGACCTCTGAATGTGTCCTGTGGTACCTGGCACCAAGTCCTTTGCATCATATCCTTTAAGTTGCCTCTCAGGCCTCCATTGATAAAATATGTTGTTCCAACAGATGCTAAGTCGAATTGAGATCTAGGGAATTGGAAGTCCAAGGCAACACCTTGAACTCTTTGTCATGTTCTTCAAACCCTTACTGAACAATTTTTGCAGGGTGCATTATACTGCTGAAAGAGACCACTGCCATCAGGGAACACCATTGGCATGGTGTTGGCACAAGATATGTACATGGTCTGCAGTAATCTCTAGGTAGGTGGTACATGTTGTTACAAATCGTTATTTGTAACTGGCCTTTTAAATAGAACATTGCCCTGCTTCCCTGGATTGTGGAGAAGCCTAATGTCCAGCCTCCTTCCTCGTGACTATGGCCCTGGAATATATTACCTTTTGAGACTTACCTTCGGGCACAAAGGATTCTGGTATGCTGTTCTGGGCCCTTTAACTGTTTGGTACTTCAATACTGAACTTCGGATACAATCGAAGTACCGAAGCCGCCGAAGTACCGAAGTCGCCGAAGTAGTCGAAGTGGCCGCCATTACATTCGAACACGTGGCAGCGGCCATTTTAAAACAGTCGAACACGGTCCGCGGTGACCTGTACCTGCCCGTATCCTTCGACATCACAGCCAGAGACTAAGTCCCGTTCGAACGTCCGAACACCCGTTCGAATGGGACTTCATCATCTTTTTATGGGAAACCGATCGTCCTCAACTAGCGACCCCCGAGGAGGTTTTAACCGCGGTTTACTTCGGCACTTCGACAGATGTCGAAGTGCGTTCGACTATTCGAACACCGTCTTCGGATGGGACTTTACTGGTTTTCAGGGCAGAGATAGACCGACCACACAGCCTGAATCTGTGGAACTGTTTGTGGGCATGCAAACAGGCGTGCGGTCGGTCCAAAGAGACTTTTTAATATCTCTGGAACCACTGGACAGATTCTCACGAATTTTGAGTATGTTGTTCCCCAATTTATGTTGTTCATAAAAATGTAAGTTTTATTAATGTATCATGTAAAATGGGAAAGTTATAGAAATGTATAAAAATGTGTAAGTTTTAGCTTGGAGATAATTGAGTAGATACAGTAGGAAACTCAATTATCTCCCAAGCTGAGGGGAGGGAACCTGTGGGCTGTACTTTGCTGTTATTGGTGATTTTATGCCTCCCCCTGGGAGTGTCCTGTGTGCATGTACCTCAATAAAAGCCAGGCTGGGTGTTCCAGCACCTCAGACCTCTTCTAACCCTCTAACTTGTAGCCTCGACTCATGTTTGTAGGGGACAGCTATAATCACTACAGGGATTGCTATGCTCTTCATACTCCCTTAGCTGTTGAGCTCTTGTAAGAGCTCTTGTTCCTGATCCTGCTTCGCTCTACAGAAGGGAGAGGTTCACCTATTGGAACCTGGAGCCTGGTCGTAGGTCCAGGGCGCAGAGCAGACGGCGAGATACCAGCCCAGCAGCGGTGGTTCGTGGAGTTTGCAGTGCTTATGGTGGCTACGGTGCTGATGGTCCTTGGGTAAGCGCTAGGAGCATCCTTTCTAAGGTCCAACTTCCAGCCAGCCTGGAGGCAACCGTAACATTTGGTGGCAGCGGTGGGATGGCGTCCTAGCGCAAGGAGCAGCACCCCAACAGCAGTGGTATCGTATGAGAGTTATTGAGGGCAACGCTAGCCTCTGCGCAGCGTCCCTACCTAGAGCAGCATGGAGCCAGCCAGTCCGTGCACAGCAGTCGAAACGGAGGAGCGGTTCCTCAAAAGATTGCATGACTTCCTATCCTGGAGAGATGGGGCAGTCTCAGACGAAGAGATGTATGGGTACAGACATGAAGCCAGACTTCAGCTGTGGGAAGAAGCCCTACAGGAAGTTCAACGTTGGCGAGGAGATCATAGTATCAGCCGAGAGCAGCAAATCCAGGCTCGAATGGCAGAGCGGATGCCCTTCCTGGGCAAACAACCCCTTCCAGTGTGGGTAGCTAAACTAGAGAATCTAGTATATAACGAACTGTGGCTCGACACCGCATACCAGGCGCTACAGTGGTACGCAACTCAGCTCGCTCCAGAGATGGTTGAGTATGAATTCCCAGAGTGTGGGGATTACGATGGCCCTGATCTATTCTGGGAGAATATGGACGATGATGACTTTGGTAGGGCTACAGATTCACGCTTCTGGGACCTGTATGATGACCGGGAAGACAAGCTGGGCCTCCCTAGAACTATTAACCTAGAGGTAGATCTGCGGTACCTAGTCACCAACGAATGTGACCTTGAGTGGAAGTACCAGCACCTCATCAATGGGTCCCGGGAAGAGACACCCGGTCCCCTTTCTCCACAGCATCCAGAGGTACCCCAGGAGAGCACAGCAGCAGAGCCAGGTCGAGAGCCCTTCAGCTGGCAGGATATCGTAGGGGTATACTGGGAGGAACCTCCGATGGCAGGTGGAGATGGGACCGCAGTCTCTCTACCGGCCCTACAGGGATGCTGGGCAGGCGGCCCAGATCCCCAACCCCAGGGTGAGTTACAGGGAGCGGAGAGCAACGACCTCCCTCCCCAGCGGCAGCCTGAGTTACAGGGAGAGGAGAGCAGCGACCTCCCTCCCCAGCGGCAGTGCACCGTGCAGAGGGAAGAGACAACCGGTCTCCTTCCCCAACCCCAACCAGAGATACCCGAGACAGCAGGCCTCATAGAATGGTCCTGGGAGGACCCCCAGCAGGCAGGTGGAGATGGGACCGCAGTCTCTCTACCGGCCCTACAGGGATGCTGGGCAGACGGCCCAGATCCCCAGCGGCAGACCCAGCTACAGGGAGGGGAGAGCATTGACCACCCTCCCCAGCCGGAGTATGCCTTCCAGGGAGAGGAGACAACCGGTCCCTCTCCCCAGCCGCAGCATGTTCCACAAGAAGCGGAGAGCATCGACCTCCCTTCTCAACGGCCGCAGGAGTATCAGGAGGAGGAGGTAAGCCAATCCCCCCCTCCTCAGCTAACTCCTAACCTGGGCCCAGGGTTAACAGTGGAGATGTTAACCCCCACTGACCCCCACGTTCCCTTTGCCCCCGGGCAGGACTATTCCCTAATTCCCCCAGCAGAAGAGCTGGCAGCTGGGCAGAGTGCAGTTGGCCTCTGCCCTCCCTTTGACACTTGCACAGAGATTGACATTCTGCCAGCTATCCCAGCGGAAGAGCTGGCATCAGGACAGAGCGCCGCTGGCCTCTGCCCTACAGACCCCCTTGTTACAGGACTGGCCTGCAAAACCCCCACCCCAGCAGCAGCGCTGGCACCAGGGCAAAGTGCCGCTGGCCCCTGCCCCCCAAGTACCACCAGCTATTTGCCCAGCTGCGCCAGGAAGACAGCGGGTGCTGCATTGTTACCCTACAACCTGGGACCTACAGGCCAGTACCATTTATTGTGGGGGGGCTACTTTGCTGTTAATGTTTATTTGTGGGTGGGCTGCGAGACTAACGTAGGCACTGACCGACAGAAGGTCAGGTGCCTGGTTAGTCTCCCTCCGAAAGGGGAGATATGTTACAAATCGTTATTTGTAACTTGCCTTTTAAATAGAACATTGCCCTGCTTCCCTGGATTGTGGAGAAGCCTAATGGCCAGCCTCCTTCCTCGTGACTATGGCCCTGGAATATATTACCTTTTGAGACTTACCTTCGGGCACAAAGGATTCTGGTATGCTGTTCTGGGCCCTTTAACTGTTTGGTACTTCAATACTGAACTTCGGATACAATCGAAGTACCGAAGCCGCCGAAGTACCGAAGTCGCCGAAGTAGTCGAAGTGGCCGCCATTACATTCGAACACGTGGCAGCGGCCATTTTAAAACAGTCGAATACGGTCCGCGGTGACCTGTACCTGCCCGTATCCTTCGACATCACAGCCAGAGACTAAGTCCCGTTCGAACGTCCGAACACCCGTTCGAATGGGACTTCATCATCTTTTTATGGGAAACCGATCGTCCTCAACTAGCGACCCCCGAGGAGGTTTTAACCGCGGTTTACTTCGGCACTTCGACAGATGTCGAAGTGCGTTCGACTATTCGAACACCGTCTTCGGATGGGACTTTACTGGTTTTCAGGGCAGAGATAGACTGACCACACAGCCTGAATCTGTGGAACTGTTTGTGGGCATGCAAACAGGCGTGCGGTCGGTCCAAAGAGACTTTTTAATATCTCTGGAACCACTGGACAGATTCTCACAAATTTTGAGTATGTTGTTCCCCAATTTATGTTGTTCATAAAAATGTAAGTTTTATTAATGTATCATGTAAAATGGGAAAGTTATAGAAATGTATAAAAATGTGTAAGTTTTAGCTTGGAGATAATTGAGTAGATACAGTAGGAAACTCAATTATCTCCCAAGCTGAGGGGAGGGAACCTGTGGGCTGTACTTTGCTGTTATTGGTGATTTTATGCCTCCCCCTGGGAGTGTCCTGTGTGCATGTACCTCAATAAAAGCCAGGCTGGGTGTTCCAGCACCTCAGACCTCTTCTAACCCTCTAACTTGTAGCCTCGACTCATGTTTGTAGGGGACAGCTATAATCACTACAGGGATTGCTATGCTCTTTATACTCCCTTAGCTGTTGAGCTCTTGTAAGAGCTCTTGTTCCTGATCCTGCTTCGCTCTACAGAAGGGAGAGGTTCACCTATTAGAACCTGGAGCCTGGTCGTAGGTCCAGGGCGCAGAGCAGACGGCGAGATACCAGCCCAGCAGCGGTGGTTCGTGGAGTTTGCAGTGCTTATGGTGGCTACGGTGCTGATGGTCCTTGGGTAAGCGCTAGGAGCATCCTTTCTACGGTCCAACTTCCAGCCAGCCTGGAGGCAACCGTAACACATGTCAAAGTAGCATCCACATAAATGCCAGGACCCAAGGTTTTCCAGCAGAACCTTGCACACACTGCCTCCACCGGCCTGCCTTCTTCTCATCCTGCTGCCATCTCTTTCCCAAGTAACATCTTCTTGATAATGCCTGCATTCCTCCCTAGTGGGCGCGTGGGTCCGGCTGTGTCTGTCGCTGTGGCGAGCACAGTCATGGGGAGTCCTAGTGCCCCCGTGGCCTCCTGCATGTTATGGACTATGTGAGTGCTGCCTCCTCGTTCTATATGAAGCGCGCGCCCTGGTCCCCAGCGGTACCGGAGTTGGTGTAGTCGTAGGAGGGATGTGAATGGGCCCAGGGATCTCCTCCACGCCAATGTCCCCCCTGAGAGATCAGAGAAGAAGGATAGTGTCATCCCCTCAAAGGTAAGTGTTGGTTGGCCTCTAACAGCTGCCAAGATTGCCTGCTTGTCGCTGATGGACTGGAACCGGACTATGAGGTCCCCTGTGGCGGCTGGTGGAGCCCTCGCTGACCTCGATATACCATCGAGGGTGATTGCTTTGGCCGCTTTCGGGGTCACCAGTGTGGTGAGAAGTCTTCTAACCAGATGTGGTAGTTCCGCCTCTGGGACGGAGTCCAGGACTCCCCTGAGTTTTAAGTTGTGACGGCGAAGTTTATCCTCTTGGGAGGCAAGTTGCTGCTCGTGGAGCAGGGTTTGCTGCTTTAGGCTATGTAGTGCCGTTTGTAGTTCTGCAATATGGGTTGTGTGACTATTGGCGGTGCCTTCCACTGCTCCCAGCCTGGCTGTGATGAGTTTAAGATCCTCTCTTAGCAGGGCCACGTCTGCAGCTATCTTTCTATGGTGGTCTGCCATGAGTTCCCCTATAGCCTCCATAGTCACTGTGGTGGGGGCTTTCACGGGTGGTTGTGCCTGTACCAGCGCTTGTACCTGTATGGTCTTGGGCTGTGGGGGGTCCCCATCCTCTCCCTCAGAGGTTTCATCCGAAAAACCGGAGCACCCGCCATGCATGGCTGCCATGTGCGCTCCGGTTGCGACATGTGCTTGCCGCCATAGCGCCCCGATGTCCATGCTCTGCCGGGGTTTGTCAGCTTTCGCTTTTTTAGTTTTTCGACCCATTGAGGTTGTGTGGGTCTCGGGGGGTATCTGGAGCGGGTTTGGGTCATGTCTGCTCGCTCGTATAAGGAGTTTGTTGGCTCAATTGTCGGGAGCCCCGCAAACATGCGACCGTCTGCTTTGACCGCTAAGCTCCTTATTTTTATTTTTATATACAGTTCCTATCCTTTCTATGTTAGAGTGTCTTCTCTATATAACATCATTATATGTTTGTTTTATGGTATTTGGTATGGTTTCTACCACTGCTCCTTCTGAGTTTTACATGTGTTACCCTTTGATTCTATTTAATACTATTCTATGTATCTGTGTTTATATTTGTTTCTGTAGAGAATGGTATATTTTGTATTTTTTTAATTGAGCACACCAGACACCATAATAACCTTTCATTTAAACCCCTCGCTCTCTGCTTTAATACAGAATCCTCTGGGTGCCAGTGAAAGGCTGATAGCTTTAGCTGATGCTCTCAACCACAGCTCACATCTTGCCTAGACCTGTAGTGGTAGCACTGTAGTAGTAGAATCACTGGAATGTTGAGAGTTTTTCAAAGTATATCAGTGAATATTATTATGATAACATATTCTAAATTTTTTTTGACATTGGGTCCTAAACGCTGAGACTTTAAATGTATGTACTGCTTTCGTGGCCCATATGTCTCTTACAAGTAGATTTTTACTTTCTACAATAAACATTTTTTTGCACTTATGCAGCATAAACAGAAAGACAAATAAATCAATGAAATTTCACTTGCTGGTTGATGTGAAGTTATTAAGTTGTGGTGAGTGGCTGTAGTTTTTTAATTTAATTTCTTGATAAAGTGTATGAGACGTTGCACTAGTATATCCAAAACAAAACCAAGAGCCCATATACATTACATATTAAACTTTTCTCTTTATTACAAAATTGTAAAAAAACAAACAAAACCAAACGTTGTGGCAGTTACATTGCCTGTAAAATAACATAACAATAGCAACATGGCTTAGAATATGGGGGCAGATGAATGTGTCTCAGTTCCTAATCCAACAGTTCCCCTATCTTTCTTTTTTTTGTTTTACAGTGAACATTCTATTTTTTAAAATCTTTATTATAACTGGTTGCACCCTATTGAGTTTACGTATTGGAAGTGATAAGTGACTATGGAAATGTGGCAAATCTGTTTATCTTAGGTAGTGTTTGAATGATAAACCTTCAGAAGAAGGATATTTTTGCTGTGAGGGCATACTCCATGCTGATGCCACTTTCTATAAAACAGCACAGGCAGCTCTATCTATTGACTGAAATGCCTTTGTTAATTACAATGGGACACGTATCCAAACAAGCTAATTATCCCAAACCACAGAATGATTAGTCGTCTATTTGCTTGTATAGATTGCAACTCCAGTAATCCATGACTCAATCCAATCATAGATGCATTTGCCATTTTTATCCCAAGGTGACTTGAAGCATCTGCATGATGTGCGATAGATTAAACAGTGCACCTTATTAACAAGCCTTACAATAAAGTCAAATTAGGTTGAGTAAACACAACACATATTTAACATTAATATCTCTGTTCTTGCTATTGAAAGATTGAAAGAAATCAAAATATTTGAGTTTTCTGTATCAAGTGATACACATCTCTTGTTGCTTTCGAACTGAAGCGATCACTTAATTTCACATGACCATTTTTATGTACATCATAGATACCACCATAATCACAACTCATTGGTCACTAAGTTAATCTAGCTGCATAAATATTAAGATTTGTTTTGATATTTTACGAGTGCAGCAAAATCACATTGCACTTTCATCATGTGTGGTCAGCAAGACAACAGAAAATAGTAGCACAAAGAGAATTTTTTCCGTATTTCAAATCACCGATATCTTCCCTTAGACTTCCAATCTGTTATAACTTTGTGTTGCTAGTATTTCAGTACATCACTTAATGAATCATGATGACGCTGGCAAAAATGTAACTCTGGCAATATGTCTTGAGGATGGTGATGTTATAGTAAATTTAAATTCAGTTTTATTGGAAGATCTAGATTTTTAGATATTTAGGGATAAATAGTTCATTGAACCACTGTGAGTTTATGGCTGTTCAGCAATATTTTTTATAGTACCTTAAATTTAATAAACCTGACTCTCCATCAAAACGTTAATTAAATGACAAAATAAAAATGGTTTACCAAGAATGTACTATTTATGCCAACATTTAAAATGAACACTGGAAATACAGTATTCCAAATTTTATTTTGCCTACTTATAAATAAGGAAATAAGAAAAAAACGTATTAACAGGCAAACCAAAAAAAATTGTTTTCATATAATTTAACCCCTTAAGGACCAAACTTCCGGAATAAAAGGGAATCATGACATGTCACACATGTCATGTGTCCTTAAGGGGTTAAGCCACCTGTAATTAAAGAATTTTACATTTTTCCTAAACTGTATAATAATGACATATATATTGCAATCGATTAGAATACAGCACTGATGTGTGACTAAGTATATGGTGGCTGCTTCCCCCAATGCTTTTTCCTGAAAAAATTCCCAGGTTGGATTGAAATGTTGAAATTTATAAATAAAGTGACATAGAGCTGTGTAAACATGGAGCCAACAGAGTAGATGGTTTTAATATTTTTAAGAGTTGAATATATTTAGCAAACTGTGTATTTAATTTTTTTTGTTTCCTCCAAAATAATTTTCAACATCGAAACCAATGTCATCGTAACATAATTATTTTTGTATTTTAAAGATAAATCACACAGAAAAAAGTATCACAGAAAAAAATAGCAATGATTTTTTTTTTTAAGAGAGGGAAGATGATCTCTTTTTACAATCGCAAAATGAAATTATTTGAGATATTTAATTTTCTCTGTTACTATTACAGATATCGATGAATGTGCCGAAGGCCGCCATTATTGCCGGGAAAACACTGTGTGTGTGAACACTCCTGGATCTTTCATGTGTATCTGCCAAACTGGTTATTTAAAAATCGATGACTACTCCTGCACAGGTAGGAGCACAAAACATTGGTATATTCGAGATTATTTATATGTAAATCATTGTGGTGTTACAAGATATTGCCTACGTTGAGTTTTCCAGCACAATAAATGCTGTACAATCGGAGCTTCCATGTCTCTCGAAATGACCCAGCAGAAGTCAGGAGATGTGAGGCAGTTTTTGATGTGTTCCGGGAGGGCAAAAGAGAGGTCAGGGTAGGAGAGGTAAATCTGAGTACCATCAGCATATAGATGTTATTGAAATCCAAAAGGTTACTGAGGGAGGCAATGTAAATGGAGAATAAACAAGGACCAAGAAAAGAGCCTTGTGGAACACAAATTGAGACGGGTAGTGGGGAAGAATTGGCACCAGTGAAGGAGACACTAACCAAAATATTGAGGTTTCTATGAACTTGTGCTAATTCTCAGAGTTCTCATAATCTCTGTTTTTGTTGCAAGGTTATTCTTAAATTAAAAGGGTATTCCAGATGTGGGCCCCATGCTTACTGTGTCTAGAGTGGTATCAGCTAAATTGCTGATTAGGGCCAAAGAAGGCCAAAATGATCATCCAGGTATCTATATCTATTGTATATGTATCTGTGACGAACGATCCCTTGCCTGGACGTTCACCACGGGCTTCTGGAGGAGTGTGGAGGCTAGTCTCCTGCCCACTGACTATGGGCCATAGAAAAGGCTGGTAAAAAGACTTGATTCGTGGGATTTACTTGTACTGTTCAGAAACCGAACAAACTCACAAACTGCAGACCACCTCTGGGCTGGTTAACCCCTATTTTTCCTTCCCAGGAACCATTCCCTTTTTCAGTTTGGGAATCTGTTTAAACTTTGTTTTTATGTTACCAAAGTTTACCAACCACTAGCCCTGATTTCATGGAACTGTTTTGGGCATTGGATCATGTGTGCGGTTGGTCAAATAATTGACTTCCATGGAAATCTCGAACCCCTGAACCGATTTGGGTGATTTTTGGATATGTTGGTCACCCAGAGCAGGGCTATCATGGGATGTAACTTTTGTGGGGTTTCCATGTGCTTTGAAGGTGTTTTTGGGGTGTTTGTAAATGGCATGTTTTTCTCTGCCTGGAGATAATTTAGTTTGTACAGTTCCTGACTCAATTATCTCCCAGGCACAGGGGAGGGATTACCCTTTTTTGTGTGGGAGTGTCATGGGTGTGTTTTCTGTGTCCTTGTACTGCAAAAAAGCAGGTTATTGAGCCAGGATTAGACAGATCATCTTACCTTTCATGAAGTCTAGGCTCATGTTTGGGGGATTGGGAGCTATATTCACACTTATAATCACTATGGACTTGGGAGATTCTTCACGGATGTACTCAGCTGGAGTACTGGGATCCCTTACTGTATCATTTTGGTTCTGGAATGCCCTAAAAGGTGGGATCAGTTTAATATACATCTAAGATGCAAATGTTACAGGTTCTCTCTGTAATGCCACAAGAGAGCAAAAACATGAGTGAGACCTTCCGGAAGAGCTATCTGGAAGAGTAATTGAGGTTTCTCTGAGATTTGCCCATTCTCAGAGTTCTCATATTATCTGTTTTTGCTGAAAATTACAGAAGTACAGTGTCAAGGAGCTCAAAGTTGTGGAGGGTTTAAAGAAGAAGAGCGTGTTCTACAGTATCAAAAGCAGCAGTGAGGTGAGGAGAATTAAGAGAGAGTAATAACCTTCAGATTTAGCAGATATTAAGACATTTGTCACTTTGGTAAAGGTAGTTTCAGTAGTATGAAGAGGGTCAAGGAGGCAGTTAGTATTGAGAAAGTGAATTGGATGAGTAAATACAAGTCGCTCAATGAGCTTAGAAGTGAATGGGAGTAGTTATGTGCTTGTTAAAAGGGTAAGTAGAATCAAGAGATGGTGTCTTAGGATGGTATTAATAATTGCATGTTTGAAGGAAGATGCCAGTAGACAGAGAGAGGTTAAACATATGTTTTAGGGATGGGAACAGACTAAGGGAAATAGATTGGATAAGGTAAGAGAAGATGGGATTAAGAGGACAGATAGTTGGACAAAAAGATAGAAGATATTTAAAGACATCTTATTCAAAGAGAGGAAGAAAGAAGAATGAATTGAAACTGAGTATTGGAGAAGAAGAGAAAAAAGTGGAGTTTGCATTCCTAATTTGGTTAATCTTGTCAGTACATTGGCATGCACAATCACTAGCTGTAAGGTTAGTTAATGGCAGGGCTGTAGTGAGGCAGAGGAGGGAGTTAAAGGTAAGCAAATGGTGTTTGTGATCATAAAAGTACAGTAGGTGTAGATGAGAGAGGCAAACTACTCTTGCTTGGCACATTTAGAGAACATTCTGTTAGTTCTTGTCTTACATTATCACCTACCGAGAGACAGTCTAGAGCAGTGGTTAGCAACCTTTGGCATTCCAGATGTTGTGACTTACATCTCCCCTGATGCTTTGCCAACATTATTGCTGTAGATGGATTATGGGAGATGTAGTTTACAACATCTGGAGTGCTGAAGGTTGCCCACCAGTGATCTAGACAGACACTTAATTTTAGTTAGAATTGTCTCACTACTGTTTTCCTACTTCTGTACATGATTCATCCACTTGTCCTTAACAAAAAGATGATTAAAAAATGAATATAAGACCTTTTTATGTCATGCACAGATCATGTATTTATATATATGAATGGATATTAATTTAATATTCTTTTTTTTTTTACTTTATAATATATTATTTTTTATTATTTCTGTGCCCCAATATTGTGTTTAATCTATCTGCATGTTAGCTTTCAAAGTGTACAGTCAATTTCTGTTTGACTTTCATAAAACAAACAAGCTCAAGCTGTTACTGATGAAGTTCACTGGATTGATATATAAAATGCACCGCAGTAAACAACAAATAATATGAAATTAGAAGGCTGAAACACTAGATTTAAAACATATATGTCAGTGAGTTCACTGCACGTATTAAAGTAGCAGAAAGCATTTTAGATTAATAGTCTACCGGTTGCAAGATCAACCTCAGAGGGTTATTATGAATAGGGCATTTTACAGTCGGAAAAAAAATATTGTTTTGAACTGTCTTGAGATTTTATGCTTCGTTCCTTTACTTTTATTTTATTTTATTTTTGTAGTTAACCTTAAACAGATCATTAACGTCAAGGTATCCAATATGAATACGGGTACACATTTTCACAAAACATAGTGTCTGTACAATGTGTTTGTACAGGGATTTAGGTTCATAAAAGTTGATACATGGGTTGATTATGAGAAACGTTAAAGGACCTCTATAGTGCCAGGAAAACAAACTCGTTTCCTGGCACTACAGTGTTAATAGGTGTCCCCCCCCCACCCTCATGGTCCCCCTCCCGCCAGGCTGAAGGGTGAGGAAGGGGTTAATATCTTACCTTTCTCCTCCTCCTTCCGACGTCATCGGCTGAATGCACATGTACAGCATTCAATCAGTCCATAGGAAAGCATTCTCAATGCTTTCCTATGGACGCTGGCATCTTCTCACTGTGAAAATCACAGTGAGAAGCGCGGAAGCGCCTCTAGCGGCTGTAAATGAGACAGCCACTAGAGGCTGGATTACCCATATGTAAACATAGCAGTTTCTCTGAAACTGCTATGTTTACAGCAGGCAGGGTTAATCCTAGATGGACCTGGCACCCAGACCACTTCATTGAGTTGAAGTGGTCTGGGTGCCTATAGTGGTCCCTTAAACAATTGGCACGAAGTTCATAGATCCTCAGGAAACCTGTCTCATTCTGAAACTCTCATTGAAACTCCCTCATCTTGGCCTTAGTGGTGACAGATGACCAACATAACAGCTATTGGAATGTATTGTAGACAGGGCCGTCTATAATATGAATAGGACCCTGGGCAAAGAATTTTGTTGGGCCCCCTTGGCCCTGCGACCCTCTCAATCCACCAACCCCCCAATTATGCCCAACCCCCAATCACACTGAAATATTGACACATATACACACAGACAGACATATTAAAACATTCACAGATACATACTGACACACACATACACTGACACACAAATATATACTGGCAGACATATTGACACACATTCAGACATACTGACATACACACAGACGCACATACATACACACACAGACACATACACTGACAGATATACTGACACACATACAGACACATACACTGACAGATATACTGACACACATACAGACACATACACTGACAGACGTATTGACACACACACACAGACATGCTGACACACACAGGCATACTGACATACACACAGATAAACTGACACACACACAGGCATACTGACACACACACAGACATACTGACACACAGACATACACACATACAGTGACAGATGTACTGACACACACACAGACACATACACTGACAGAAATACTGACACACACACACTGACAGAAGTATTGACACACACACAGACATGCTGACACACACAGGCATACTGATATACACACACAGACAGACATACTGACACACACACACAGACAGAAATACTGACACACACAGACATACTGACACACACACAGACAGAAATACTGACACACACACACACACAGACATACACACACAAACATACTAACATACATTTAGCCACCCTCCAACCACCCTTACCTTTTCTGGAGGGTGGTTTCCCTGGAGTCCAGTGGCAGGCTGAGGCAGTTGGGAGTTCCACTCTGAAACTCCCCTCCTCCCTGCCTTTCTCCTCCTGTGCGGCTCTAATCTCCGGTGGGAGGAAGTGACGCGCGACACTCACTTCCTCCCAGCCGTCTGCCGAACAGGAAGGGGCCCGGTCGCGCTGTTTAAGCGTAACAGCGCCCGACTGGGCCTCTGCTGGCACATGCCCACCGGGTGGCCCTTTGTGCATGGGCCACCCGGGGGCCCTCTTTAGCATGCGGGATGGTGCGGCTCTGTGCAGCCGCACCGCCGGGTCCAAGGGGGGCTGCGCAAATCGCGGGGCCCACGGAGCAGCTGCTCTGGGGCCCCCCAGGAGCAACTGGGCCCGGGGCAGCTGCCCCGTTTGCCCCGCGCTAAAGACGGCCCTGATTGTAGAGAAAGAGGAAAACTCGGGACATATCACATGTATAAGCTGAACACCAACCGATCTTAACCAACTAGAAAGTATACTGCACTTAAGATTGACTGAAGGTGAACTGACATTTTTTCTGTTGATAGTACAAGAATATTGATGAATCGATTTTTCGTGCTTTCCACATATACTTTTACACTGAAGTTTAGACGGTGGTTGTGAATGGTAGAATTACGTTATCACGTATTGAGCAAGGAATACAGAAAGGGAAGTCATATATATGTCATTAAAACTTTTATTTATTATTATTATTATGTTATTATTTATATAGCGCCAACAAATTCCACAGGGCTTTGCAATAGGTGGACGAACAAACATGCAGTTGTAACCAGACAAGTTGGACACACAAGAACAGAGGGGTTGAGGGCCCTGCTCAATGAGATTACATGCTAGAGGGAGTGTGGTAAAGTGACACAATAGGTAAGGATAGTATTAGACTAATGACAGTTGCAAGAGAGTAATCAGTCAGGAGCTATTAACAGTTTAGTTGATACGCTTTTATGAAGAAGTGGGTCTTTAATGATTTTTTGAAGGAGTGGAGACTGGGTGAGCATCAAACGGAGGAGGGAAGTGAGTTCCACAGGAATGGTGCAGCCCTCGAGAAGTCTTGAAGGCGAGCATCAGAGGTGGGAGTACGGACAGAAAATAGATGTAAGTCTGCAGCAGAGCGTAAGGGCCTAGACGGGACATACTTGTGTATAAAGGAGGATATATAGGTGGGAGCAGCATTATGTAGAGATTTGAAAGCAAGAACCAGAATTTTAATGCGCTATGGAAATAACACATAAATATGCAAATAAATAAAGTTAAGATATCCTTACTTATGAATGAATTTCTTGCTGCAGATTTAAAAATTCCAGCTTTTTGTGCTGATGTCTCATAAGACCAAGATATTAGACATTGCAACAATTCCTGGTCCTCCCACCAATCTCCAAAGTGGAAGTGCTGTATTGTCCCATACACTATGTGCTATGCGCTATGAACAGCAGCATTAGAAAACAGATGGGAGATGTCCATTGAAATGGTTCTCATATAATGTTTTATCAACCGTGAGAAGCGGCCCAGAACTAGTGCATGCATATATGTTCTTCTGTACAGTCCCTTGCAGAGAACTTATTAAGTGCTTGTATATTAGTTCATTACACCGTAGAATCGCATTGTGCATATTCTTCATTTTGAAAGCAGTTTTTGAAGATGAAAGGCAATATTCAAGCAAATGCATGGTTAAATAAAAATAAAATATTTAAAACATTATATATATATATATATGTGTGTGTGTGTGTGTGTGTGTGTGTGTGTGTGTTTGTGTATATATAAAAACTCTATATAATTGGTGTAAAGAAAACAAATGACAAAAAAGACTAGTGTATGTTGCTCATGATTCTGCCTGTATCCACTTCAGTTTGATAGAATTGGAAGCAACATTTAGATGAACATTTCTTTTAAGCCATGCAACGCGTGCTGTTTCCCCCCCAAACATATGGATTCAGTCTGTGTACCTTCTTGAAAATGACCTTGTTATCGTTACCTTTTGCGGATGAAGGTCCACAGTGTAAAATCAAACTGTTTCATCCAATGTACGTAATAGAACAGCATGTGCATTTTCCGATAGCACTAGATCAGTCGTGATGTAGAAATCCTGGCATTATACACTTGTGAATTCAACAATAGACCCTTTCCCAGAAAGCAGCTTGCAGAGTATCTGGAGTTTTTCTTTCATGGGTTTCACTTCTAAGTTAAGGCTTTTGTACTGAATGATATTAAGATCCTTTCTGTCTATATTTGATCTAGCCACAAGTAAAATATACAGGAAGCTAATTACTGAAAGGCAATTAAAAATGTCTACAGGCACCGCTAACTGATCATTTCATGTACAATTTTTTTGATCATTAAAATTCATTTGCGCTTTTATGGTATATAAATATACAACACCTTCACAAATGGCCAGTATTGGCAGAAACAAATTGTAGCTATATATTCATTTTACCTTTTTTTTTTTTTTTAAGATCCAGTCTTTAATCGGATTGCCTTTAAAAGGGAACTTAATGCAATGTTTACTTATCCCCCCAAATTTAACAAATATGTATTTTTGAGGCATGGAAATCAAAATTCCATATGTAAATCTAAAGCTTTTTATCACACAACTGCGTACTTCCATTTTAGCTCCTTGTCTGTTTTCGCTCCTTGTCTCTTTATCTGTATTAGGAGATCTGTTTATAAGTTCTGTTTTTTGTACTTGGCAGTAAGGATAGAGAATGCATAGAGAGAAGAGGAGAAATCAAACCGTGTTTATATTGTATGTATGTAGTTAGCTGTATGTTTGATATTGTAACGGATCGCCTGGCACCCCGACTGGGTACCTCCGTTGAAGGATGCTCCTAGCATTTCCTGAGGACTCCAAGCACTCTGGCAGACACCACAATCACTGAATCTGAGAAGCATATAAATCTTCTCAAGCCTCTGAATGGTGTAGACAGTTGAATAGGAACCATATGAATAGGTTTGCACTCAGTCAAACTGAAACAGCATGCAATAAATCCTCCCCAAGAATGAGATGACACTTCACTTTGAGGGTTAAAACAGGAACTCTAGATTTATTCACACACTGTCTTATAAAGGATTCTCCCATGCAAGAGAGGGATTTACAATACACCAATCACACAATGGTTACATCCCACAGATTCCCTCCCCTTAGCCTGGGAGGTAATCCAATTATACATACATTTTAAAACATACTTTTTACCCAACTTTCATAACTCTAAAACCATACACCCAATTCACATACAAATTACATATTCACAATCAATCCATTCAGGGGAACAACATATTAAAAAAATGGCATGAATCAGACCAGGGGTTCAAAAGTTAGTAAAGTATCTTTTAAAAACCCCTGCCAGCATGGCTTTCCGGCCCAGACCAGTTTCAGAGTCTTCTATCCTGGAGATAATTGAGAAGTAATTCAATTATCTCCCAGGACAGAGACAAGACTCCATTATGCACATGGTGAGCACAAAGCATTAAAATACTATAAAAAACACAAAGTCACATTTTATACATAAAACACAGACATGTCACATATCCCCAGATAGCTGGGATCTGAGCGCACAAAACTACCAAATAGCGCTCAGATCTTATTCACACAGTTCAATTGCCATGGAGCCGAAGTCTTTAACTACACGAATGGGCTCCATGGCATAGCAATCTGGGTTAACACATTCACATAAAGTGGGGTCCATAGTCCAAAGGCAAGAGGCGGGCAAGCAGCCCCCTCCAAGGACACGTGGCGAGGTCGGTTACACCACAGGTATACATTTTAAAAAAAGATTTAACACACATAAGATGTTGTTTCCAATATTTTATCAAGTGGTATAAATGTATGAGTATGATGCATTATGATGAATTGTGTTTTTTTGGGGGGGAAATAATGCAATCTCAGGATTCTGGAAACATCATAATAAATGTTTATTAATTTCTCAACAAAGAATTATTTTCTCCTAATATGACTGCTGCTATTAATACAGTTTAGAAGAGAGCTAAATTAGAATTGTAACAGCTGCAACATGGCAGTGTGTTACCTACTTTTCGTGACCGGACCCAATTCGGTTTAAAATTAGGGCTCTGCAGTACACAATGGTGAACCATTAAATACTTATTTATTACACAATTGAAATATTTATTAATTGCACAAATGACATTACCATCCATACATAATGGGATTCTAAAACGTGTGTGTGTGTGTGTGTGTGTGTGTTTGTGTGTGTGTGTGTTTGTGTGTGTGTGTTTTCTTCGTATGGATGAAGATGGGATGAACTCCTCTGTAGCAGGCTATCAATATTCTGTTGTTTACAGCTACTACACATTTAAGCTAAGATAAGCTTTGGTTAGTTTGAGTTTTTGTTTTCCATTCAGATTTTTGTGAATTAAACTGCTTCTGATAGATGAACTATATACCCCACAAATCTCAAATAGGCTCGGATTACTACACTTGATGTAAACTACCATTTTTACATATGTATATCTAGGCAAAATCCAATAGCAACAAATAAGAAGCAACAGTAATTAGCAGCAAATGATCATAGCTGGACATTTTTTAAACATTGCAATTTGTTTTTCCCCATATATGAGTTTGTGTTCCACATTCACTGCGTTAACAAATTGGAATGCGATGATGTTTCCTAAAAGGTTGGATAGACTATGTACTCAGGTTTTTTGGATCCATTCTCTTCTCATGAGTATCTGTGAATATCCTTAAGAATTGAATTGTGTTCTGTTTCATTAATGTGCGGCACAAATAGAATGAGCTGAGTTTCTGTTGCTTCGCTTCTTTTTTTATGTGCCGAAAAAGTATTTTTTTCAATAAAATTATACTTGGGAAAAAAAAAAATAGTATTGAAAGGAGGCTCTCAGTTTTCTCCAAATCTTCAGAGATGGGTGAATTCAAAGAGGGCACTACACCACAATAATCCTTTTGTGGAGTGAGATCCCCAACCGATATAACTAGAACAATGTGAGCAGTTTGGCAGAAATTTTGATAAAAAAGGGGATGATATAATTGGCATTAGTATAATTTTGCTTATTCTAAGGATGACATAAATTAAATTTTCCTGGCTGTGGGTCTCCAGTCATCCTTTTCCTACAACACCCCAAAGATTGCCTACGTCGATTTGAGTTCAAACGTACACCCAAAATATCATAAGCAAAGTGATTGTCTTTTTTATACAACGTGTCACTGTTCTATGTATGATCAGTTTACTTGTGCCTAGATAATTACTATCGTTATTGTTTCCCCTCGATAAAGATAATGTGTAAAAAAAAGTTAAATAAATATTTGAGTAGACACAGCTAGGAGGTATAAAATGTCATACCGTACTGATGTCATTAACAACTAAGGAAGATAAAATAACATTGTAACTGCCACTTTCCTGGGTCTCGAACAGGGGTTGGAAGCTGTAACATAGCAGGTGAGAAATTCTAAAGAATGCATCTTTTTAATTATATTCTGATTGATTTTTTTCCATGTATACACCCATGCTGTATTGACATTCCGTCTGGTTTTATCTACATTTTTGTTTAGTAAATGTCAACAAAGAACTTGACATTGGGTAAACTATTTACTATATAAAAAAAATACACGTTTGCATGTAAAAATCAGCAACATTTATTTGCCATCTTTTCATAAATAGTTCCTAAACAAAGCAAAACTTAGCTTAGACTCTCAGCTTTGAATTTTCTTCATTTAGCCAGCTGTTCACAACCATTCAAGGAAAAAAAAGAAAATTATAAAATTCCATTGGATGTTTAACACAATAGATATTATCTAGATCCTACTTTGATTCATAAACAACATATTTTATTTTGAAACATACTATTCATATGGAAAGGATGGACAGCTGCTATGATCGGCCCTAATTTCAAAAATGCTATTCATCTTGGTTAAAAATGATAAATTCTGACAAAACTTAGCAATTCTTCTAATGTTAGTTGTTATGGGAATTTTCATACCTCCTTTGTTCCTTGGATCAATCTTATGTTTCATAAAAACATTTTCTGCTCCATTCGTGAAGGGCAAAATAAATCACACAAATCCCCAAAATATAAAACTAATATGAAACTGTAAACATACTTCAAAGCCACAGTTTAAAAATGTAAAAAAATGTTTTACTGAACGTGAAGTATCACATATTTATTCAATATGTTGCTGTCAGAATTCCTAATTAAAATGACAATGCTAGGAAAATATAAAATTAGAACAAACAGATAGAAGACAGTAGGTAACGTCTGTATCGCTATATAAACCAAATAGCGTCCGGGTGTGTCCAACTATTTTCAGTACCAAAACAAGACTCCAGGGGTCTCCAGGGGCTTAATATACTCTATACAAAAAGGAAGAAATAAATAGATACATGTGATCACAACACAAAGAGTGTTAATAAATCACTGTATCACCTGGACATATAAATAGTCATACCGATATGGTTAATCTATAGACAAGAGTGTACAAGATACCTAATGTCAGGTCAATGATTATAAACGAGATTTGGTAGAGAATAGTGATGTCGCGAACATAACATTTTCGGTTCGAGAACGGCGAACGAGAACTTCCGCAAATGTTCGCGAACGGACGAACCAGGTGAACCGCCATAGACTTCAATAGGCAGGCGAATTTTAAAACCCACAGGGACTCTTTCTGGCCACAATAGTGATGGAAAAGTTGTTTCAAGGGGACTAACACCTGGACTGTGGCATGCCGGAGGGGGATCCATGGCAAAACTCCCATGGAAAATTACATAGGTGATGCAGAGTCTGGTTTTAATCCACAAAGGGCATAAATCACCTAACAATCCTAAATTGTTTGGAATAACGTGCTTTAAAACATCAGGTATGATGTTGTATCGATCAGGTAGTGTAAGGGTTACGCCCGCTTCACAGTGACAGACCAAACTCCCCGTTTAACGCACCGCAAACAACCGCAAACAGTCCATTTGCACAACCGCAAACTCGCCATTTTTGTTATGTATAAATACAGCCACAACCACTTATCCCAATCACACACCTTTCCTAACATCCTATCCCATTAAAAGCATATTACCGCGTATTTAATAAAACAGATAGACCCCCTACTTCATCCAGGTTACCGATCGATGGTTCGATATTCTGAGCCCTCTCTGATTTACTGTACACGACTATTCGATATTCCCACAAATTTTATATAGCATTTTATGTTTGTTACAGACCACCTTAAAAATATTGGATATCGCTAAAAATCATGATCACTATATACTTTCTCTACAAACCTCTAAAACGAACCAAACTACTCATCCATCCGCTATACCATTTTATCCCACCTAGAACTAGTGCCCAGTTAAAATACTTGACTCTTACTTACCCACACTCAGTCATGCCACACAAATTTCACCACTACTCTAACTGAATCCCTCTGACTATGGCTAAATTCATCTTCTACATCAGAACACTACTCCTAAGATTGGGTTGTATCCATGTCTCGGGTCTTTCATTTAGAATAGGGGCAGCTTTGGTCTCCTTCAACACTGACACTCCAGTGCATATTATTAAAAGATTGGGCAGATGGAAATCCTCAGTCTACAACTGATATATTCCTCATCCCGAGAAAGAAATGAGGAAAGCTTTTAAAAGTTTGGCTTTGTAAATTTGATGCAATAAGTGTGTTTTTCTTTAATACCTTTTCACCCTCTTTGCATGAACCCGATTTGCATATATTACTAATATGTTTCTGAACATATATATTATATTATTCACTCACTCACTCACTCTCTGGGCCGGCCTAAGACATCATGCTGCCTAGGTCCAACGATAAATGACTATGGGGGATAATGTATAATAAACACAGGTTACTGGCTATGGGAGGATAATGTATAATAAACACAGGTTACTGGCTATGGGAATGGATAATGTATAATAAACACAGGTTACTGGCTATGGGGGGTAATGTATAATAAACACAGGTTACTGGCTATGGGGGGATAATGTATAATAAACACAGGTTACTGGCTATGGGGGGATAATGTATAATAAACACAAGTTACTGGCTATGGGAGGGATAATGTATAATAAACACAGGTTACTGGCTCTGGGGGGATAATGTATAATAAACTCAGGTTACTGGTTGTGGGGGGATAATGTATAATAAACACAGGTTACTGGTTGTGGGGGGATAATGTATAATAAACACAGGTTACTGGCTATGGAGGGATAATGTATAATGAACACAGGTTACTGGCTATGGGGGGATAATGTATAATAAACACAGGTTACTGGCTATGGTGGGATAATGTATAATAAACACAGGTTAATGGCTATGGGGAGGATAATGTATAATAAACACAGGTTACTGGCTATGGGGGGATAATGTATAATAAACACAGGTTACTGGTTGTGGGGGGATACTGTATAATAAACACAGGTTACTGGCTATGGGGGAGAAAATGTATAATAAGCACAGGTTACTGGCTATGGAGGGGATAATGTATAATAAACACAGGTTACTGGCTATGGGAGGATAATGTATAATAAACACAGGTTACTGGCTATGGGGAGGATAATGTATAATAAACACAGGTTACTGGCTATGGGGGAGATAATGTATAATAAGCACAGGTTACTGGTTGTGGGGGGATACTGTATAATAAACACAGGTTACTGGCTATGGGGGAGATAATGTATAATAAGCACAGGTTACTGGCTATGGAGGGGATAATGTATAATAAACACAGGTTACTGGCTATGGGAGGATAATGTATAATAAACACAGGTTACTGGCTATGGGGAGGATAATGTATAATAAACACAGGTTACTGGCTATGGGGGAGATAATGTATAATAAGCACAGGTTACTGGCTATGGGAGGATAATGTATAATAAACACAGGTTACTGGCTATTGGAGGGATAATGTATAATAAACACAGGTTACTGGCTATGGGGAGGATAGTGTATAATAAACACAGGTTACTGGCTATGGGGGAGATAATGTATAATAAGCACAGGTTACTGGCTAAGGGAGGATAATGTATAATAAACACAGGTTACTGGCTATGGGGGGATAATGTATAATAAACACAGGTTACTGGCTATGGGGGATAATGTATAATAAACACAAACACAAAAACAATAATAAAAAAGAAAAAAAAAGAATGCAGCTTCAGAATTAATCTAAATTGTATGCTGTCTGGGAGGTGGGAGGGTCTGGGAAGGAGGGTCTGCTGCTGATTGGCTGGAATGTGTCTGCTGACTGTGAGGTACAGGGTCAAAGTTTACTCAATATTGACGAATAGGGGCAGACAGAACATCGCATATGTTCGCCATCCGTGGCGAACGCGAACAAGCTATGTTCGCCGGCAATTATTCGCCAGCGAACCATTCGGGACATCACTAGTAGAGAAAAAATGTATAATAAATAATAATTGTTTAATAACCACCTAATAAGGTATGCTCCTATATACAAAAAAAATAGTATATTGCAATCCAGAATCTTAGGATGCAGGTAATGTCAAATATATAGTGTGAGCTTTATGTAGAGGTGGCTCCTAATATATAAGAACATAACCCTGGAAGTCTATCTTGTGGAATATACTAAAAAAAAGTCCTCCTCTAAGGGTACAGCCCATATGTCTGTCTGTATTTCCATACAAAAGTAAAGTGCTTCAGAAGATAAAAACTGTAAAATTGTTAGTAATTTATATTTCACTGTTTGTGAAATATAAAATTAGAAAAATGTTCTTCTCCCACTGCACGGTTTGCTGTGTTGTGTGTGTGTCTGCATATATATATATATATATATATATATATATATATATATATATATATATAGTTTTAAATTAATTCTCAAACATAAAGATGTCCACATTTAATGTATTATAAAGCATCGTTAAAGAAACATAAAATAAATCAAAACAAAATTGCTCTGCATTCAGAAAATCTAAAAGTTCATGTTTCTATGGCAACACCAGGATGCCAATATCACTCTGTAAATTTCTTACCCGCATTTATGCATGTTACCTTATCAACAGCCTACTGCTTTATACATAATGTTCGATCCAAATGTGTTTGATGAATTTAAAATGTTAGGTCTCAGTAGTCAAACTGAAGCCATAGCTGACTTGGAGAATTAAAGGATCACTTAAGGTACCACAAGCACTTCATCTTACTAAAATGGTTAGGGTTCCCTCAGCCTTTCTTTTTGTCTAACCTGGAGTTAAAAAAATAAAAAATACAATTCTGTGTGTAGGGTTGCCTCCATAACCTGTCAGTCAGACAGCTGGAATACTCTCTTCCTGACTGGAAATATTCGTTGTGTGCAACTTATGTCAACACAAACAGCACATACAGCATTCTATCCCCAGATACCTTTTGCTAAGTAGGTTGAGTTGAACCCGATATTAAAGGTCCTACTGCCTGGGTCTCAGGCAATTTAACTCTCTAACTCCCTGATAAAGAAACATCGGCAGACATCAGAGAAACAAAAACACAATTCTTTCAAACAAAACTCAAATTGAGTGCAAGAACTCATTTCGTGCTCAGCATGATTCTGGTGGGAGTTAATATACACTTTCAATACATCTGATGTCATGGGATAGTGTTGCTAAACAGCTCTGCCACAGCTCGGATAATGAAAAAGATTGCCCAACTGTCCAACACTGGATGGCAATGAGAAGCTAAGAGCACAAGACTAAGCTCCCCTATACCCAAAAAATAAAAAGACTATATGTAGGTTATCATCATTTTTGTTCCACATTCTATTTTATAATTCCTGTTCATTGTCATTGAATGTGTTTCGAATCTCAAGAAGACTGACAAGCTCTGTGCACATTCTATCCTGATCACTGGGGAGGATTTTTTTGTCAGCTATAGTAATTACAGATGGTAATTGGTGTCATTTGCGATGTTAGAGACCAATGAGATTGGGACAAACCATCTGTCATACACTGTTAATTGTCAAGTTGTGGAATTTAAACAGTGTGCAGGAGGCTTGCTGATGAAGAAATAAAAAAATAAAATAAAAACAATAACGGAATGCATATAAACTCAGGGAATTGTACATTCGAAAAATAACTGCGCAGCTGTCTGATCTGGAGGAAATACACCAAAGCTTAATAAGACAACTTGCTATCACAGAATTAATTGAATTTAACAGACAAACAGCAATAAACTGAAGCTGATGTTTTTTTTACTTAAGAGCAAATACAGGAGTGCTATACACATTGGACACTTAATAAACCGTCACTACAACACGCCTTAACAGTTACAGCTTAACAAAGTAGTTATGGTGTGAAGGGGCTGTGGATGCAGTTTTGTTCCAGACAAACCAATCTGAAGCGTTTTGACAATCCGCAAGAGAATTTCCATCATGTAAGCCCGCCCCTCTTCATTTGACATCATAACAAAGTATTTGACTTCTTGTTATTGATGAAAGCTTTTGAATAGAAGGTATTCTGTGCTTACACTTTTCAGTTATAAGCTGTTAGTGCTGAGCTGAATGCCAGTGAATTGCCGCTGACTGAAATGAGTTAATATGAAAGCAGCCTGACAAACAACCCAAGACTAAGATGAAGAACAATACTTTATATAGTACTTACGGTTTATTATATAACAATTTTGTAATAGACTAAACTTTAGTTTATTTTTTGCTTTTTCTCTTTCTTTACAGAAAAGTGTTTGTTATTTACAGCCCCACTGAGTCTATTTTCTACCTAAACTGCATAATCTTCGTGAAAACAAGGCCTTTATAGCCATTTACCAAGAAACATGCATTTTCAGTAGCAATTTAGTGATAAAAAGCCTCTCTAACAGCAGCTTGAAGATGAAGGGAAATATTTTTAAGAATAAACTCTTTTGAGTAATTTTAAAAACATTGTAAAAACATTGTAAAAACAATGGTGACATAAGCAACAGGAGAAAATGGCATCCGAAATGTCACAAGATTGTGCATTGCACATAGAAAAGGAGAGTTTCTACGGTAGAATCGGATACTTTTCCTTCCTGCGTGCCTTTTGAACACATTTAATGTATAATGATTCCTTCTGACATATAGAGGGAATGCCAGTATCACATATTATATGTCTCTAAATCCTTTTATTTCCTTTCAGAATTGACTGATAATTACTTGCCACACTGTGTCCTCATGCCTGTTATTATCTGGACTCGTAGAGGGTCTGAGTAAGATTATGTTCTTTGACAATTTGCATCTGGAATCTTCAAATTGTTTCCATATCCACAAGAGTTACTTAAAGGATCACTATAATGTCAGGAAAACAAACCCGTTTTCCTGACACTATAGTGCCCTAAGGGTGTACCCACCCTCAGGGTCCCCCTCCCTTGGCACTAAAGGTTAAAACCCCTTTAGAAGCTTTGCTTAATCAAGTCTCGGGCTCCCTCAGCACTGGTGACCTCTCCTCCCCCGCCGACGTCAGCTCCCGAGAGGAGCAGAATGCACATGCGCGGCAAGTGCCGCGCGCATTCAAACAGTCCATAGGAAAGCATTTCTCAATGCTTTCCTATTGACGTTCTGTATGCTGCATGCAAATTTTGCATCCAGCGTCGCAGATGCGCCTCTAGCGGCTGTCAGGAAGACTGCCACTAGATGTTGGATTAACCCTGCTATGTAAACAAAGCCTTTTCTCTTAAACTGCTATGTTTACATGTGAAGGGTTAAAACCTGAGGGACCTGGCACCCAGAATACTTCATTGAACTGAAGTGGTCTGGGTAACTATAGTGTCCCTTTGAAGGGAAAGTTATATTAACTAAAATGAATTCACTAATTAACTAAATGAGTAGTGGGATATTAATTATGGAATTTTTCATTAGTTTTTTGTTGTTGTTATGATGTTAAAATCTACTTATTAACATCAACAACTTGTTGTTCTACAACTCCCATAATTATCCCAATAATCCAATCCCGATAAACTGAACCGGGCGTATAGATTAGACACAACTCTGCTAGACTCCTTATATATAGTACTGTGTTTCTTCAGTAGAATGTAAATATGAGAATGGGTAGATGGATGGATGGAAGAAAAAAAAAAAAGGAAAAAAGAAAGGAAATTCATATGAATAAATGTGCCTTCTAGAACTCGTTTATACGTAAAAATCAAGTCAACATTACCCTGAAAAATATTTTTTCCCACCTTCTTCAAGAACGGTGTGATATGTGATCTTGTTATTAGAGCAAGTGGGTATTGTCCAACATTTATATTTATTAAAAGAATTGATCAATATGTCATGCCTTATGAAATACGTTATGCGTTACTGCATGCTTTATTGTTCATATAAGTCATCCAATTAAACATAATACGCGGGATGCGGCTGCATCAAAGTGGATTTTCTTTCTCTACTATAGGGAAGTAAATGATAATCCCTCTTGGTTAACTACAGACAAAAGGTCAAATGTGTAATCATAGGAAAGCTTTATTTCAATTTCTGTCGGATGTGTACGAGGCAACATTTTTTCAATGTTATTTTTGATTTTTAACCTAGTTACAGAGTGCTTTAGACAGCTGTTTGTAAAATGTTCATAAGCATACAATATTATCAGAATAAATTCTGTTAATAGCAAAACAAATTAGCAATATAAATGAATTTCATATAGCATTAAATATAGCATTAAATATTACACACAGAAATGCCCTGCATTATTTTTTCAATCAGTTTTTGTTGAGAAAGAGTAATGCATTACATACAAAGAGAGAGTAAAACAATTGTATAGTTTATGTTTGAATATTACAATAGTAAACAGCAATTCAGAAAAACAAGAGGCAACCAGTCGTAAGCATTGAGGTCTTTATATAAAGAGAAAAAAAAAAACTCCAGATCATGCACCCTCTTAAAGATTTTAATGTTTTTTTTTTTGTTTGTTTTTTATTGATGTCCTGAATGATTTTAAGAACTAGTTGGTAGAATAATACAAGAATACTGGCATTTGACATATTTGAAAATCCTATCAAGCTTATTAACTAGTTATTCAATTATTTTGGGAATGAAAATAAATAATTGTGATATATTGAATGTGTGCCATTTCTATTTGCATTTATTGCGTTCTCTATTCGTTTTTTTTTTCCCTTTGGTTACAATGGAACCATGTTTTGCCTCAATGTGTACGTGTTGTATATGTTATATACATATAACACACATTTAACTACTGCCCAAGCTTGGATCATTTTTTAAACTAAACTTTCCAAGTTATCTCTGAATTTTACAATGTATTAGTAATCTGAGTTCAGTGATACATCTCCACATATTTTCAAGTGTAACATTCTTAAAATGTTTTTTTCTTAATTTCTGTTTTAGAGCACAATGAATGTGCCACAAACCAACACAGCTGTGATGAGAATGCTTTGTGTTTTAACACTGTTGGGGGGCACAATTGCATCTGTCAGCCAGGATACATAGGGAACGGCACAGTCTGCAAAGGTAAGTTCACTTGGTCCTATACAATACCAAAGCAAAAATATTTGATGCAATCTGTGTGAGTCAAACCTAGAAGCACAAGCTAATTCAAATTTCCTAGCAAGATGCAAGAGATTGTGTGGGTCTTTTCCAGGGTTTACAGATAGATGTATTAAATGGCATAATTAAAACAAAAGGTATGGAATAATAGGTAACAGAGTATTAAAAATAATCACTGGATGGCTTGGATTGATTGAGCTGAAGAAGACGTGAGGTATGATCAGAGTGACTGTTAGATGATCGATATTGAAGAACGTTAACAGAGGAGAAGGTTTGGTGTTATCGTTATGATGGTGGTAGCAGATTGTGTATGACTATAGAGAATATAAGAATGGCAGTAAGGGGTAGGGGAGAGTTAGAGGTAGTTACAATGGAACAATACAAACAGGCCCTTGGAAAGGGTGACTTGAACTCTCAATTCTAATAAAGCATGAAGTGCAGGAGCTATTTTCAATGCAGCAATAGAGAGAAGGAAGCAGAGCAGGGTTAACTATAAGGTGACCCTAGGCAGCCACCTAGGGCCCAAGAGATTGACAGGAGCATTAGATCCATGATATTGCATAGCCCCCTATGTGAAGAATGAAAGGGGGGCTACCTGGGGCCAGTGGGATCTTAATCCTTGTCATGATGGGTGACGATTTTAAAATGCTTCTCATAACAGTCATAATTGTATAGGTAAAAGGTCTGCATCATGAATCCTATACTAATGCACACAAATAATAACCTTAAGAAGATGCAGGAAATGAATAGAGTTGCTGTTGATGAAGTTCAACTAAGGAGTTAAGTTCTGAGGATTTTCTAAGTGTTGGCTATTGTAAAGGAAGAAAGATAAAAGCAAAGAGAGAGGAAGAAAGAAATGTGGGTCATGGTCTAATGTGAAGTCCTCGTAATTACACTTTATCTAACAAACTACCGTATATGGGAACCAAAGAATATGTCAGCTTGTGTGTAAGTTGTAGTCAGCCGGGAGCACACCATGCTACAGATTGGCATTTGTAAGCCTTCCTTAGTTCCATATGTCCTAACGTCGCAGATTTTACTGTGTCAGTGTATCCGTTTCTCATTAAATCTTTCTTATTTTGTTTTGCCTAAACCTTTGACTACCAAATGCATGCCATCAAATATGAGACTTTTTATAATCAGGATAATTTATTGTTATAACCAAAACAAAATACAAAATAAAGTATAAAAAAGACTCGTGTATGTCAGGTTTAGTCTTCAAACATCCTTGTTACTGCTGTGCATCCATGTGAATCTACTGAAAAATAACCCAAACATGAAGCAGACTATGCCACGTGGAGACAGTTTAAAGGGACAGTCCAAGCATGCGCACCCTCTTCTTTAACTGATCATTTTGTTCTGTTAACTTCAAATCCACATAATTTAGAATTCACACCTTGAGCTGCCACCAGACCAGGAAATGGCTGAAACCTCTCAGCTACTGTTGATGTTCCTAGACCATTCTAAGTAAGTGTTGTACATGTCACATCATAAACATGGACATCGTAATAAAGCAAAAGATGGCAGTTCGAGTAGTTTTTTTTAATGTTTCTAGAACCCTTACTGGCAATATTTTCCCTTAATTCATGCTTTGTTGTTATGTATCTTTAACATTACTTGACATTTTTTGGTTAGTTTAGGTTAGTATAAGTGTTAGGGGTTAATGTCTTTAGGGTTTTAGGGTACTGCTGGGGTTAATGTTTAATGAGAAGGGTTAATAATTACTGTTAGTGTAGTGGTTAATGTTTAGTGTATGTATAATGCAGGGGTTAATATGTAATGTAGCGTAGGGATTAATGGCATGTTTCATTATATATATGAAACCAGGGGGCCGCACTCACCTGAACATGCATAAATGGGTTGCTGCTGGGGCCAATTATTTGGGAGTCAGGCCATCTCCTTGGTTTTGCACCTATCCCTGTCACAGGTGCCTCATTCCATGGCCCTATTTAGCCATGTACTGCGGATGGACCCCCCCCCCCCCCAAGATGGGGTACATTGACATTATGGCAGGCTTATGCTTTGTATGATCATATACTGTAACTAAACCCCCATTTTGCCTAGATTAGGTGTTTAAAAAAAAAAAAAAAATAATAATAATAAAAAAAATCTGTGAGCATTGAAGTTGTTGTTTAGTGGATGAGTGAGTGCACTGGTTATGGTGTATTGTTTGTGTCTGTGTGTGTATATCTATATATATATATGTATATATCTCACAGTGCTGATTGTATGTGTATTTATATATATATTCTTTATTTTTTATATTTCACACTGTATATATATATATACCGGTATATATATATATATATATATATATATATATATATATACAGTGTGAAATATAAAAAATAAAGAATAAACAATGATAAGGGTCAGCTAAAATGACTAGGATTCTAAAATGTTTTCTTTTCTATATTATTAATATGTATTAGTTTTATCATTTTTCAGTGTTGGGATTGCATATATCCATACCCCCAAGCATTGCAATGTTCCCTTTTTATTATTAACATTAGAACATAAATAATCAATGTGTATTTTCCTCTTCACTAGAGCAAGGATTGTCATATTATATAAGTTTAGATCAACTTCAATTTTACTGGTTCACAACTTTTTTTTTATTTTTTATTAAGAGCTGGGTAAATGTTCTACATGGGCACATTGTGGCTCTATTAAAATGTGACATGCTACTGCACAAAACTTACAAAGAAAAGAAATTATAATATACCCTAGGATAGAAGAAATGCTTGAATTTACAACTTTGCTATTTTTTTTTTCATTTTACAAAAAGTTCAGGTTTCAATAGAAATGTACACTTTTATAAATTAACCTGGTTACACTCCCCTAGCTTTTCAATCAGATAGCCGGTCCTGTGACTTCCTGGTTTGGTTAGCTCAGTGGAACTAAACTCAAAGGCACCTTGTTTTCAGGATGATGTAAGTATATGTGAAAAAAGACAAAATAGGAAATCCATTGATATAGTATATAGAAACAATATAAAAAATATCCTCTTACGTCACCCAGAGCAATGTCGTGTTCCACCTCAAGTTCTTGATACCAGAGCAGGACATTGCTCTTGGTGACGTAAGTAGGATATTTCCCTCCATCAATACCAATTGTTTGTATATACTATACCATTGGATTTCCTATTTTGTCTTTTTTCACATATACCTACATCATCATGAAAACAAGCTCCAAAGACCCTCCACTTCTATCCATAGACAGAGATTATTCCGTCCAGGCCTACGTAATAGAGCTGAGACAGCTCTAAAAAGTGTGAGTGCACACTTTTGCCTATTTGTACTCCCTTCACAAACATCTCCTGTACTGCACCATAATATGTTTCTTGCTTTGTACGTAAGGATCCATATACTAAGAACATCATCTGTATCGTATGTATATATAATCTTAAGCGCTGATCACCTCCTGTCTGTTATCTATACTTACTGTATGTTCAAAATAGATTCTTGCAATCTTTACAAGTTACTAAAAATGCTCACAGATTGCTTTTAACTATAAGCAGGGTATTTGTATATGTTTGCTTATTTAATCACACCTACTATATGTGTGCTTTGCTTCTGTTTAGCATTTTGCAAGGATGGATGTAGAAATGGAGGAACCTGCATTGCCCCCAATGTGTGCGCATGTCCACAGGGCTTCACTGGGTCCAGCTGTGAGACAGGTAAGTCCTTCATATGTATTATTTTGTACCACCCAGGATTGAAACAAAAATATAGATCTACTGGTTTGGCCACTCTTTTGACACCTTCTAGGCCAAGTCAGAAACCTTTGAAAATAACGCAATAGACACACTCTTGCTACATAAATATGTAATTTTTAAGAGAAAGCATTTGTTTGCTCAGTTGACAAAGTAAAATCTTGGCTGGGGGTAATAAGTAAAAAAATAAAATAAAATAAAACTTACTTAACCCCTTAGGGAGCAAACTTCTGGAATAAAAGGGAATCGTGACATGTCACACATGTCATGTGTCCTTAAGGGGTTAAAAAGGCACCGCAAATGAAAATATGTTGGTTAAAAGTTTAGATTAAACAATGAATATAGTATCTGAACTCTTGGCATCTATTCTTCTTTTGTGTTGGTACTATTTTGCTTTCAAGTCATTTCTTGTTTTCTATTTAGAAGATATTTAAATATTACCAGAATATAAAAATGAACCCTGGAGATATGTACGTAAAACATGTAGAATATTTGTTGTGGAAATAGATGAGGAATTAAAGAATAATGGTTTTTACAACAATGATCCCCAGAGTGAGATCAACATTTAATAGATTTAAAAAATATATATATTCATTTGAGATTCTGTACTTATAATTTATATACTATAAATTAAAAATGTATCTCCCTTCCTAAATAAAAACAAGATATTATGAGAAGTAATTATATAGCCATTCATAGGCAGATAAAATCTCGTTAGATTAGAATGGCCAATTCAGGAATAGGCAAGAATACATAACACTAATGTGAACACTTGTGGAGGTTAAAAAAATGGAAAAAGAGCTGGATTGGTAGACAAACTTGCACAGTATATAACACTACTGCTTGCTATCAGAAGACATGGTACCGGTATCTGGAATATAAATGCATAGCCGGAAATATGGTTTGCATATTGTGGGATTGTCGTATTTCTCCATGTTTTTCACTTGTTATAAACTTTGATATACATATTAATGGAACATTGTTGTCATTGTTGTATTTACTAAAAAAACAGGACCTACTATGTTTGAATGTTAATATGCATTGCCATATACAATTTTACTGTTACAAAATGTAATTCTTTTTTTTTTTTAAAGAGAAGAAGAAATAATGTCAGGTTAGAAAAAAAAATATGGTCAGATAGGTTAGACTGGTGAGGATGCAAATATTTGGAAGTAATTAAATTCCAATTGTCCAAATGTCCAATGTAAGGCAGATGTATAGGATAATAAATGCTGGATCAATGTTGTATTCTATTCAGAGCTATCTCTTGATCCATCCAATCCCGGACTGATTGAGGTTCTAGTTATTCAGTTCATATCTGGGAAATTGATAGGTAAACACAGATGTCTCTAAAGATGTAATTCACAATTGCCACTGCCTGATATATATATATATATATATATATATATATATATATATATATATATATATATATATTTATTTGTAACCAATAGCTTTGAATATTTTTATTAATACATCATATGCACATCCTGTACGTATCCAATTGCCACCATTTCAAAATATCATACTTTTTTAATACATTTTGGACTAGTACCTACATTTCTTTACATACAATTATAACATATTCATGATTTTTAAACATTTACTCACATTTGACAACCTTAATTGTAATGTATTCTCTAGAATACATGTTTGGCAGACCAGCTGACAATCTATTTAGTGGGTATGTTATAAATCAATTAAGTTGATAGACAACAAACAATCACAGCTAAAAGTGAGAATTGTCAAGAATCCAAACTAAATTTAAATGGACACTATAGTCACCAGAACAACTACAGTTTAATGTAGTTGTTCTGATGTCTATAGCCTGTCCTGTAGGCATTTTAATGTAATCACTGCTGTTTCGGAGAAAAGGCAGTGTTTACATTAATGCCTAGGGACACCTATAGTGGCAGTCACTCAGACGGCCACTAGAGGTGCCATCTGTGTGAGTGCTGCACAATATGAACTGATCTGATGAACTCAGATAAGGAAGTGTAGCATGTTCGGGATCAGCCACAAGGAGACCTGCGCCTCACTAGAAAAAAGTAAATAAAATAAATTTTTCATGGGGGCATCAAGGGTGGTCAGGAAACTAAATAGCGTTTACACCTATAGTGTCAGGAATATACATTTGTATTCCTGACACTATAGTGTTCCATTAAATTTAAGACCACAGTAGCTGCGCTGGTAGTATAGCTAACTTGGATAGTTATTTAAGTTTTGCTATTTAGGCTTTAAATATGAAATTCACTTTACATTCTCACTTTAGTCTCACTTTAGTGAATAACTCTGAACAAATTGGTTAAGCTCTTAATGGTCCATTTTTTTTTATATAAAAAACGTTGCTCATGGTGTGGGGGTTTACAATTGAATAAACACATATATTTTTTTGGAAGTATGGTGACCACAGCATCTGCTTTTATTTTCTTAATTTTTTGCATCATTTTAACAGTATTTTCTCCTTATCTATTGTGTTTTTTTTTTTTGTTATATGTGTCCGTATAGATAAAGTATCTTATTTATTCACTTAATTCTGTGAATTATGTTGACGTGGACTCTTTCGGCAAAAATATATAAATTACAAGTATGGCAGATTAAATATCCTCTTTCGGGAAAAAGTATTCATTAGTACAGAAAGTGACGCATATATCCAACTAAATTTGCCATCTGAAAGCTGAGATTAATTACCGGACACATAAAATCATTCCTAAGACATTTATTATAATCACAGTAGCAATTATAAACAAAGATGCTGTTAAACAACGATGGGGTTTATTCACTAAACAGTGAATACTAATGACTTTAGAAACAAAATTGAAGAATTTAAGCTACATTTTATTAATGAATTTAATTTGTACAGTTTTTTTAAACTTTATTATTTTATAAAATATTTTATAAAAGATATCCTTTCTGTTAATCCATGCTCTTCTAATCTTCTATTGCTAACAAAATTTACATACCTAAATTTAAAAATGTGTACAGGTGTTTTAAATATTTTTAGGTGTGTGTTTCTCATATCATTGTATACATTATTAAAAAAAAAGTGGTGTCAGACCTCACAAAATAAGTGACCGCTTTGACAGCACAATCATATGACAGAAAGCTTTTATGACCGATGAAGAGATTTTGGCTTCCTATCTTAAAGTGATCAGAAACGGTGATTGTTGGGTTGACTCGAGCTGAACACATCCATAATAAATGAAAAATGCGGCAGTCATAATTAGATGAGACAATAACATCTTTATTCTCTACACCAATGTATACAGGAGGGTAAGGAAAGCCAAGCATCTAGAGATATCCTTCATATGCGCTCTTATGATTGTGTCGAGGTAGCCTACTGGAAATGCTTAGCCCACGCTCCAAAATGACAGCAGATATCACGCGGTATTCATAATTCTCATTATTACTAGTCAAAAGCTGTCTCCCACTCCTGCATTTCTCTGATCAATATAAAGTTAAACCTCTCTTGGAGTTCTAATTTGTTGAACCAGGAAAAGCCTTGTTGTCTACTGTGCAGTTCAGAGATGAGGGCTAATGGATATTTGTGGTCCATAATGAATGTGGGCTAGCTTGGAATCTTTTATTCTTCATTAAGATAATTCCTGCTGTATTTAGGGATGAGGAAGGTTGTTAGTTAAAGCCCCTGTTCAAGTTCTCGGAAATCATCATTTTTTTCAGGGGCTGATGAAGGAAATGTTCAATCCATGCCTAGAGATGTGTCAGACAGCAGATCAGAGGTACAATGAAATCATCAGCCCTCTTGCTTTGAGAAAAGTCACATGGATTTTGAAAATCTATATTTTTTCTAAAGTTGCTAAGGAACTCTAAGACACTCATTCTGACATAATTACAGTGCCGTCCACTAATATTGGCACCACTGGTAAATATGTGTCTATGTTGTTTAACTTTTTGATCTTTTGGTAAAAAAAATACACACAAATACTCTGCTCTCACAGATATCAAAGAATTGCAAACATACCACAGGTTTATAAAAAAAATAAAAAATCTTTGTGAAATATATGTGGCACAAATATTGACATTAGAGATGTCCCGAACGGTTCGCTGGCGAATTGTTCCTGGCGAACATAGCTTGTTCGCGTTTGCCACGGATGGCGAACATATGCGATGTTCGGTCCGCCCCCTATTTGTCACGATTGAGTAAACTCTGACCCTGTACCTCACAGTCAGCAGACACATTCCAGCCAATCAGCAGCAGACCCTCCCTTCCAGACCCTCCTACCTCCTGGACATTTTAGATTCATACGGAACTGCATTCTTTTTTTTTATTATTTTTTCTTTTTTTTTTTAGACAGAAGTGTGTTATATTTGAGCATGCTCGGGTGAACGTGCGTATATCATGGCTAGTTGCACTGAGGGTATGAGTATATAGCAGTACATTGTTGTGAAAGATGGTTGTCATGTTTAGGGTGTAGCTTGCATGTTATCAACTGTGTATTTATATCAGCAGCTCCACCACTAGTTATAAATCAAGTGTGAGTCGCCCCATGAGATGAGATTAGTGAATAACATAATACATGAACGGTTAAGGTAAAGGCATGTAAGGAACTACGACAATAAACTCTTTAGGAGGTGAAATAATGACATGTTTAAACGCTTGCTATTTTATGATTAGTTAATGTGCAGAGAGCAGTTCATGTGATCAAAGGCATGGTGTGGAGGATCGGCTATAGTGGGACATGCTTGGCAGGTTGCTGTTTACTGCTTGTGCTCATCCGATCCCTTCTGGGCGCCAGGTGCAGACCCTGGGAGTCCCTGATACCTGGAACAACAAAAACAAGTCCTGAGTGCCGGGTTCGCGGCTTGAGGTGGTGGAAGCTTGTTTTGTCAGGTGGTCGGATCTGTCCCGGTGGTGCTTCACGTCCGGTGCGGGATTGTGGTGGCTTAAGGTGGAGGCGAGTGCTTGACATGGGGCAGGCTCTGCATTTCTGTTTGTGTCTCCGGTCCCGTCTTCGATGCCTTTTGCGTTGGTGGATTTTAATGGGGATTGCTTCGCTTAGCTGTGGTGGAGCTTGTTGGGGCTTCCGGCTTGTTATTTTCTTCCAAAATTGATTAAAGAGTCTGTCCAGCTTAGACTCAATATCCTGCCATGCTTTGCTGGTACCAGGAGGACACGTGGCTGCCGCCATATTGGGAGAGTTGCAGATGAGTATGTCAGCCTGGGTGGCTGTGCTCTGTGCGTCCATTAGCTCCAGACAGCCTCTCAGGGGTGGACCGGGATAACCCCCACTGGTCCGAGGGGGGGGGGGGGTAACGGAGCTCCTGTCAGGAAGTAGCTGCTCCTGGGCATCCCAGGATTGGGAGATCAGCCGCCTCTCCCGCCCGGTGAGCACCAGGCCACACTTGCCACGCGGAGGTAAGTAAAACTCTGTTGAGTTGCTGACCGCTATTAAGCATGTCGGGTCGGTCAGGTAGAAGCAACATTGCTGGGTCATCCCCTTCTGGGGTGAAATTCGCTTGTTGATAGCTGTTTAAAGTGAGATATTGAGAGAGCTCACACAAAGTGCGTCTTTCCTCTATGACAGCTAGGCCCCGCCCCCCAGAAGCTGCATTCTTAGTGAGAGGAGGGACAGTGTAGCTGCTGCTGATTTAATAGGGAAATCGATAGCTAGGCTAGTGTATTCAGTGTCCACTACAGTCCTGAAGGACTCATCTGATCTCTGCGGTAAGGACAGCACCCCCAAAAGCCCTTTTTAGGGCTAGAACATCAGGCTGCTTTTTTTTCCCCTGTGTAATCTAATTGCAGTTGCCTGCCTGCCAGCGTGTGTGTCAGGCTCACAGCGTATACTGTGCCCACTTGCCCAGTGCCACCACTCATATCTGGTGTCACAATAGCTTGCATTTAAAAAAAAAAAAAAACTTTTTTGACTGTAATATAATAGCAGTCAGTTTCCTTCACACGTGTGCGTTTCAGGGCCTGCCAGGGCACAGTGTCACACCAGTGCAACTCATATCTGGTGTAACAGCAGTGTACATAAAAAAAAAAAACTAGAAATTTGACTGTGAAATAAAAGCAGTCAGTCTCCTTCACATGTGTGCGTTTTAGGGTCTGCCAGGGCACAGTGTCACACCAGTGCAACTCATATCTGGTGTAACAGTAGTGTACATTTAAAAAATATATACAGGGGGCTTGTTGTCACCTTTCGGGGACCCTTGGTGTTGTACGTGGCTGGGTGGAGGAAGAGATCTTCAATGACATCAGTGAGGACAAGGAACGGGACATGGCTAGCTTGGTATCCAACCTTGTGCAAATGGGGAGTTTGCGGTTGTGCAAATGGACTGTTTGCGGTTGTTTGCGGTGCGTTAAACGGGGAGTTTGGTCTGTCACTGTGAAGCGGGCGTAACCCTTACACTACCTGATCGATACAACATCATACCTGATGTTTTAAAGCACGTTATTCCAAACTATTTAGGAATGTTAGGTGATTTATGCCCTTTATGGATTAAAACCAGACTCTGCATTAACTATGTAATTTTCCATGGGAGTTTTGCCATGGATCCCCCTCCGGCATGCCACAGTCCAGGTGTTAGTCCCCTTGAAACAACTTTTCCATCACTATTGTGGCCAGAAAGAGTCCCTGTGGGTTTTAAAATTCGCCTGCCTATTGAAGTCTATGGCGATTCGTCCGGTTTGCCCATTCGCGAACATTTGCGGAAGCTCGCCGTTTGCGAATGGAAAATGTTATGTTCGCGATATCACTAATTGACATCCTTTTAATAAATACTGTGTGCTACCTCCTTTGCCAAGATAACAACTCTGATATTTTTCCTATAAGTACTGATGAGGTTGGAGAATACATGGTAAGGGATCCCCATGCAGAATTTCTCCAGATTCTTCAAATGTCAACATCAATTCTCGTGAACTCTTCTCTTTTCACTCACTCACAGGTTTTCTATGGGGCCTAGGATGGACATGGTAGGAGCTTGGTTTTGTTTTGGATCATTATCCTGCTGGAAGATCCAACCATTGTCCATTTTAATCTTTTGGCAGAGGCAGTCAGTTCATTTTATATCTGTTGATTTTTTTTATGAAGTCAATGATGCAATGTATCCTAAGAAAATGTACTGGTCATGTGGCAGAAAAACAGACCCAAAACATTAAAGAGCTACCACCATATTTTGCTGTGAGCATGAGATACTTTTCCATATGGCTACCCCTGTGTGCGCCAAAGCCACCTCCGGTGTTTATTGCCAAAAAGCTCTATTTTGCTTTTACCTGACCATAGAACTCAATCAGGTTTGAAGTTCCGGTTGTGTCTGGCAAACTGGAAATGCTTTATTTTAGGTTTTTTTATGAGTGTAGAGGCTTTTTGCTTAAAAACCTTTCAATCAACTTGTGGTGATGTAGATGACATCATCTTGTAGTTTTGGAGATTTTATGATCCCAAGTTGCAACTAACTTCTGCAATTCTCCTGCTATGATCCCAGGAGACTTTTTGGCCACTTGAACCATCCTTTTCACAGGGCGTTGACACAATATATACACACATCCCTGCCAGGTTGATTCATAACATTTCCAGTTGACTGGAACTTAATAATGATTGCCCTGATGATGGAAATGGAAATTTCAATAATTTTGCTTTTTTTTTTTTATAGCCACTTCGCCTTCTTGCCGTTCGCCTTACCCATTGTGATGAATGACTAAGGTCCTATGTTTTGCCTCATAGTTATACCCATGTGAAACAGGAAGTCAGGGTTAAACAATTTCCTGTTCCTAGTCACCCTGGTGGACTGAAATTTTAAAACATCAATGGGAATATACTTCAAATATATTTTACTCATATGAATTCATAGGGGCAACAATAGTTGTGCCACACATACATTTCACAAAGACAAAACAGACAATATGCTTAGGACCACTGCTAGATGATCTGGTTGTCTCAGTACAGACACGCATCTTCTATGAATCTTTTTAGAAAAGCACAGAAAGAGCTTGCCACATTCTTCTATATACTCATATACATTTGTGAACACAGATGTATAAAATATACTCACAGGTAAATTAACTTACGCCCACATTATAATCTAGCAGTGGTAACTGTCCGATAATGTTTTCTGTCTTTTGGCCAGTATTTTGCAACAGTTATCAAAGCAATCACAACCCAGATTTCACAAAACTGTAATCTGCCAGTAATGCATGCCAAGTCTATACCCAAACTTTTATCAAATTGTTAGGCCGATAGTACAAGGTTAATGGCAAGACAAATAAATGTTGATACCTTTGTGAAGCAGAAATTGCTAAATTGTTCACCATCTTGTTATAGTGTAGATTACTTTCCTTTAGAAGAATTGTTTTTGTCAAAATGTTTGGACTTACAGAAACATAAGGACCTTTTTTCACAGATTTAATCATGGTGAACGACTTAAACCTGAAACAGTGGGATTGTAATTAACACTGGTTCATCAGCAGTTGTTAATGTGTCATTGAACTTTGAATATAAGATGGTGGTGATATAAAATGAAATAACAGCATTCACTTTCTGACTGATTGAAAAAGTCACAGAAGAGGTGAAACGCGTTTCAAGAGGCATCCTGTTAGTTTCACATCTTTGGTTTTAACGTCTATGGTTGCACGCCAAATCTGTTCCTGTATAATTTTGCAATAAAGCATCCCTTTGATAAAGCCTGTTGTTCTGGTCAACCTAGCCACAAGGAAAACGTATGTGTAGTATCTCAGCACTGCTATATCCTGAGCTCTTTATATGCTCCATCCCATGTGAGTTTATCACTATTGTTTTACCTTATGTCATCTCTTTATTTGATAATCTACACTATTGGATAGCCTTGCATTTATTTGAGGATCTATACTATTGAGGTCTTATGTGTAACTTTACTGACACTGGTGTTGTGGAACTTTACAGACACTGGTGGCTTCAATATCTAGAACCAGATTTTTTTTTTGGCTCTAAACCATATGAGTGTGCACTTGCTGCATATTAATATTTATTTATTGTGAAAATAGATTACACTATGTTTTTCAATCTTTTGTTTGTTTTGGGGTATATGTAATCATTGTTGCTCATTTATACAATAAGTAACCACACCGTTTTATACACAGACCGCACTTTGACTGCATAGTATTCGCTTTATAGCTATCAAATTCTAGAACATAGATGTTAATTGAATTGCTTGAGTAGCCAGCATATGCAAACCACCACCCATAAAATGTTAGAGTGATATTCCACTGCATTACAATTATTCCTTTTACGATGTGAAACAATACATATATTATTTGTTTTTTTGTTGGAAACGTGTCAGCCAGGGATGAAAGATTCAAGGGACACTGCAGAGTATCACACCAAATATTATTATGAATAATATACATTTTGCATTAAAAAATAGACATTAAAAAAACTAGAAATGCCATTTCCTTTTTTTTTTTTTTTTTGGAAAACTGCCCTACCCTACGTGTCCTCAATATTACATAGAATGTGGCTAAGCACTCCTTTTTATGGGGGTATATGTCTGTTAATTTCTAATGCAGGTCAGTGGAAAGTCAATACAGTACAAAACATCACTCAACATCTCTCTATTAATAAATGAACCCGCTCAGAAATAAAATGAATGAGAATGTAATAAAAGCTACTCAAGTAAAAACACTCTATTGTGCTGTTTTAGAAAAACATACAATTAATGCATGCATTTTATACTATATTGGATCAATTCCTCTAGGAAAAGCTGTGATACACTGTCTGAAAATATACATATTATACCTTATATTCTAGTAGAACTAAATCTCTACTCACATTGAAGAATATATGAATACAGATTCAAAAACTAAAAGTACTATTAATGAAATAAACCAATGCTAAGATTATAAAACATTTTAAAAAGAACTGGTTACATATTGTCTCCCTCTCTTGCTCTTCCACTCACTAAAATGTTCAATCTCTCCCTTTCCTCCAGCACATATCCTTCACCCTTCAAGCATGTAACTATAACGCTGATTCTGAAAAAGCCCAACCTCGACCCCAACTCCCCATCCAACAACCGCCCTATATCGCTCTGCCATTTGCCTCCAAGATTCTTGAGAGAGTCGTGTATGCGAGATTGACAGGCTTCCTCAAATCCAACTCTCTGCTTACCCGCTTCGGTCTGGATTCCACGCTCGTCACTCTGTTGAAACAGCTGTGACCAAAGTTAATCGCTGCTAAATCTCGCGGCCATTACTCTATCCTAATTCTCCTTGATCTTTCTGCAGCCTTTGACACTGTTGATCATCAACTGCTTCTTCTCATTCTCCATAATCTCAGGCTACGAAATACTGCTCTCTCCTAGTGCTCCTCCTACCTCTCCCAGTGCTTTTTAAGTGTTTCTTTCTCTGGTTCTGCCTCTTTTTCCCAACCCTTCACTGTTGGCATTCCCCAAGGGTCTGTCTTTGGTCCCCTATTGTTCTCAGTTTACACTGTCTCCCTTGGTAAACTCATCAGCTCCTTTGGCTTCCATTACCATTTATATGCAGATGACACACAAATCTACCTGTCCTCTCCTGATCTCTCTCCGCCCATTTTGACTCGTGTCTCTGACTGCCTCTATGCGATTTCCAACTGGATGGCCGCTCACTTCCTTGAACTCAACCAGTCTAAAACAGAACTTCTGGTCTTTCCTGTCAGGATCGGGACAGGGATCCAACACGCAGAGTACAAACAGGTGGTAGGTACGTATACCGGACCTTAGAATGGCCGGACTTAACGTAAGGAGTAAGTAGAGAATGGTCTAGGAACAAGCCGAGGTCGAGGGAAGGAGAGGACAGGTAAGCGAGAGACAAGCCGAGTCAAAGGGTAACAGAGATAAACAGGGTAGTACAAACAAGCCGGGTCAGAACCAAAGAGACAACTAGAATACAAGAGCACTGAGTGACTAGACAGGCTAGAACCACGACAGGGCAATGAGCAGATGCCGAAAGCCTTACTTTATACCTTGATTCTAGAGGGTAATCACGTCCCCGACGAGTCCTGATTAGTGCTCGGGACTTGACTGACAGGTCGACCCGGGTTGGCGTCATGACGTCGACTACTGAGCGTCGCGTCATATAAGGAAGTGGATCCCTCGCGGTCGGGTTGTAAATGGCCGAGAGAACCGCGAGGAACGGAAGAAACAACCCCTCTGGGAGGATAAACGTCTAAGTCTCTCACCTCCTCTGAGGTAGAGACTACAGGTACCCTGACAGTACCCCCCCTCTCAGAAACGCCCACCGGGCGGAAGGAACCGGGACGAGATGGAAAACGGGAGTGAAAAGCCCTGCGGAGGCGAGGAGCATGTACATCCTCCTGAGGTACCCAAGTCCTCTACTCAGGACCATATCCCTTCCAGTCAATAAGATATTGTAACTTCCCCCGGGAGATTCGAGAATCGATGATGGAGTTGATTTCATACTCCTCCTGACCCTCAACCTGAACAGAGCGAGGAGAGGATATAGTGGAGGAAAATCTGTTACAGACTAGCGGTTTCAGTAAAGAAACATGAAAGGAGTTAGGAATGCGTAAGGCAGCTGGAAGAGCTAGGCGATACGCAACTGGGTTAATTCGAGTCAGAACCCTGTAAGGGCCAATGTAACGAGGAGCGAATTTCATAGAAGGAACCTTCAAACGAATGTTTCTAGTACTCAACCATACCCTATCACCTGGAACAAAAACCGGAGCCGCCCTTCTGTGCTTATCAACGTGTTTCTTGAACAACATGGAATTATGTAGGAGAATTTGTCGAGTCTGATCCCACAACTTCCTCAAATTGGCAACATGAACATCAACCGACGGTACCCCTTGGGAAGGAGAAACCGAGGGAAGAATGGAAGGATGAAAGCCATAATTCATGAAGAAGGGACTGGAACGAGTAGAATCACAAACGAGATTATTGTGTGCAAACTCCGCCCAAGGAATCAAACCGACCCAATTGTCCTGGTGTTCAGAAACAAAACAACGCAAATATTGTTCAATCTTTTGATTGGTACGTTCAGCAGCATCGTTAGACTGAGGGTGATAGGCAGAAGAAAAATTCAATTTGATGCCTAGTTGAGAACAGAAGGATCTCCAAAAAACGTGAAACAAATTGGGAACCTCTATCGGAAACAATTTTGGAAGGTATCCCATGTAAGCGAAAAATCTCTCTCGCGAATATCTCCGCCAATTCAGGAGAAGTCGGGAGTTTAGTTAAGGGCACGAAATGAGCCATCTTAGTAAACCTATCAACCACCGTGAGGATCACAGTCTGTTTTTTAGAAACAGGCAAATCTACAATGAAGTCCATAGCCAAACAGGACCATGGTCTCTCTGGAATGTTCAAGGGATGTAACAACCCACATGGAAGCGTATGAGGTTGCTTAGTCTTCATACAGACCTCACATGCTCCGATGAAATCCCTAATATCCTTCCGTAAAGAAGGCCACCAGAAATCTTTAGAGATCAAGGAACATGTCTTGCGAATACCCGGATGCCCAGCCGCCTTACTGTTGTGAAAACACTGTAAGAGTTCCAGTTGGAGTTCAGGAGGAACGAAATGCCTTGCCCCAGGAGTCTGTCTAGGCGCCAGATGCTGCAACTTCATGATCTGACCAAGCAACGGAGAGTGAATCTTAAGACTCGTGTTGGCGATAATATTGCACCTGGGTACTATAGAAGACAAAACCTGCTCAGATATCGCAGAAGGTTCATATTGTCGAGACAAAGCATCGGCTTTAGAATTCTTAGAACCAGGTCTATAAGTGAGCACGTAATTGAAATGCGTGAGGAATAAAGACCAACGAGCTTGCCTGGAGGACAAGCGCTTGGCCTCCCCAATATAGGACAGGTTCTTGTGGTCTGTCAAAATAGTAACAGAATGTAAGGTGCCCTCCAATAAATGTCTCCACTCCTTTAAAGCCATGATAACTGCTAGTAGTTCCCTGTCACCAATGTCATATCTGCTCTCAGGGCCTGATAGTTTCTTGGAAAAAAAACCACATGGATGTAAGGGCTTATCCACACCTAACCTTTGGGACAGGATAGCACCTATACCTGTCTCTGAGGCATCTACCTCGAGTAGGAAAGGCAGAGTCGTATCAGGGTGAACTAAAATTGGTGCAGAAGCAAACAGTTCCTTGAGTGTTTTGAAGGCAAGAAGGGCTTCAGTAGACCAGTTCTTAGTGTCAGCCCCTTTTCTGGTCATATTGGTAATAGGAGCTATAATTGAAGAGTAACCCTTAATGAAGCGCCTATAATAGTTGGAGAATCCAATAAACCTCTGAATGGCCTTGAGGCCCCTGGGTAAAGGCCAATCCAAAATGGACTGGAGCTTATCCGGGTCCATCTTAAACCCTTCCCCAGAAATCACATAACCAAGAAAGTTTATCTGGGATTGGTCAAAGCTGCATTTCTCCAATTTGCCGTACAGGCCATGTTGAAGAAGCTTGCGCAATACCCTTCTGACTTGTCTGTGATGAGTCTCAATCTCTCTAGAGTGTATAAGTATATCATCCAGATATACAATAACGCAGTCATGTTGAAATTCCCTAAGAACTTCATTGATCAGGTCCTGAAATACTGCCGGTGCATTACAGAGGCCAAAAGGCATTACTGTGTATTCATAGTGCCCATAACGGGTATTGAACGCCGTCATCCACTCGTGTCCCTGATGAATTCTCACCAAGTTATACGCCCCTCTGAGATCTAACTTGGTGAAAATCTTGGAGCCTTTTAGACGATCAAAGAGCTCAGTAATCAAAGGAATTGGGTAGGCATTTCTAATGGTTATTTTGTTCAAACCTCGATAATCAATGCAAGGTCTTAGTGTACCATCCTTCTTTTTAACAAAAAAAAAACCCAGCCCCGGCAGGAGAGGAGGATCTCCTAATGAATCCTTTTTCAAGGTTCTCACGAATATACTCCTCTAAGACTAAGTTCTCTTTAGTGGACAAAGGATATACATTACCCCTGGGGGGCATAGTACCAGGTAGTAGATTAATCTTACAATCAAAAGACCTGTGTGGGGGTAAAGTATCAGCATTCGTTTTGTCAAATACTGCCCTTAAATCCAGGTACAGGGGCGGTATTTGTACCTCTGTAGAGTAGGTAGAATTAATCGGTGTGTTAACTGCGCAAAGCGGTGACACTGTCCATAAGCACCTGTCCTGACAACCCTGACCCCATGAGATTATCTCCCCTAATTCCCAATCAATAATAGGGTTATGTTTTTTTAACCAAGGGTACCCCAGGACTATGGGAACAGAAGGAGAAGAAATAAGCAATAAAGATATGTCTTCCTCGTGTAAGATACCAACAGTTAATTTAACGGGTATGGTTTCACGGAAAATAACAGGCTCAACCAAAGGTCTACCATCTATGGCCTCAACGGCCAAGGGTGTCTCCCTTAACTGGGATGGGATAGCGTGTTTGGTAACAAAAACTTGGTCGATAAAGCTCTCAGCAGCTCCGGAATCTATCAATGCCATAGTTTCTAGTACTCCCTTCTCCCAAGTTAAAGAAACGGGTAGCAGAAGCCTGTGATCTTTATAATTAAGATTAGAGGACAAAATAGAAACACCCAAGGCCTGTCCTCTAGAGAAACTTAGGTGCGAGCGTTTCCCGAGCGATTAGGACAATTTAGGCGTAAATGACCTCTGACTCCACAGTTCTCCCTTCTCCTGTACTGTCTCTCCTCTTCTGAGAGGCGAGTATTGCCTATCTGCATAGGTTCTGGAAAAAGTGAGGTTGTGGATTCAGAACTTTGAAATGAAGGAGCTAGTTTAAAGGAAGGTCTACGGTTTCTCTCTCGAGTGTTCTGCCTCTCTCTTAAACGTTCGTCAATGCGAGAAATAAAAGAAATTAAATCCTCCAAATTTTCAGGAAGCTCTCTAGTAGCAACCTCGTCAAGGATTATGTCTGATAACCCGTTTAAAAATACATCTATATAAGCCTGTTCATTCCACTTAACCTCTGCCGCCAAGGACCTGAACTCTAGTGCATAATCCACAAGTGTTCGGTTTTCTTGTCTAAGGCGCAACAGTAATCTAGCTGCATTGACCTTTCTACCTGGAGGGTCAAAAGTTCTTCTGAAAGCAGCTACAAAGGCATTATAATTATATACTAACGGATTATCATTTTCCCACAATGGATGGCCCATCTCAAAGTTTTCTCAACAAGTAATGTGATAATAAATCCAACCTTCGCCCTATCTGTAGGATAGGAGCGGGGTTGTAATTCGAAATGGATACCTATTTGGTTTAAGAAACCACGACACTTCTCTGGAGAACCACCATAACGTACAGGTGGAGTGATACGGGAAGAAGCACCTACAGTGGCTACCTCTAGACCTGAACTCACAGGAGAGATAGAAGTATTACGCATCTCCTCTGGTTGATTACCAGAACGAGATAGTAACGCCTGTAGTGCTAGAGCCATCTGGTCCATTCTGTGATCCATGGCGTCGAACCTAGAGTCAGAAGGACCAACCTGAGTGTTTGTACCTGCAGGATCCATTGGCCCTGTCGTAATGTCAGGATCGGGACAGGGATCCAACACGCAGAGTACAAACAGGTGGTAGGTACGTATACCGGACCTTAGAATGGCCGGACTTAACGTAAGGAGTAAGTAGAGAATGGTCTAGGAACAAGCCGAGGTCGAGGGAACGAGAGGACAGGTAAGCGAGAGACAAGCCGAGTCAAAGGGTAACAGAGATAAACAGGGTAGTACAAACAAGCCGGGTCAGAACCAAAGAGACAACTAGAATACAAGAGCACTGAGTGACTAGACAGGCTAGAACCACGACAGGGCAATGAGCAGATGCCGAAAGCCTTACTTTATACCTTGATTCTAGAGGGTAATCACGCCCCCGACGAGTCCTGATTAGTGCTCGGGACTTGACTGACAGGTCGACCCGGGTTGGCGTCATGACGTCGACTACTGAGCGTCGCGTCATATAAGGAAGTGGATCCCTCGCGGTCGGCTTGTAAATGGCCGAGAGAACCGCGAGGAACGGAAGAAACAACCCCTCTGGGAGGATAAACGTCTAAGTCTCTCACCTCCTCTGAGGTAGAGACTACAGGTACCCTGACATTTCCTCCCTCAAGTATTGCTACTCCCATGTCTGTCTCCCTCCAAGTCAGCGGTGCCACCATCACCTCCACCTCGCAGGCTGGCTCTTGGTGTTCTCTTTGACTCTGACCTCTCCTTCACCCCTCATGTCGAGTCGATCACCAAATCCTGCCGCTTCATCTCAAAAACATAGCTTGCATCTGCCACTATTTAACACCAGGCGCAGCTAAGGTGCTGGTCCATGCAGATGATCTTTCTCGCCTTGACTACTGCAATCCCCTTCTCAGTGTGTTTCCAGATTGCACCACTGCAATCTATAATGAATGTGGCGGCTCATTTTCCTGTCCGCCCCCACCTCCCACGCCTCCCCCCTCTGTAAGTCCCTACATTAGGTTCCTGTTAGATTTACGGCTCAATTTAAGATTCTGGTGCTTGCTTACAATTCCCTACATAATGCTGCTCCAACCTACCTATTCTCCCTAATACACAATTTTGTCCCATCGAGACCCCTTCGCTCTGCCGAAGATCTACGTCTATCCTCTGTTAGTAACCCCACATCTGATGCTCGCCTCCAAGAAAGCATATCATTAAAACTGTTAGCGGGTTTTCATCCCCCCCCCCCTCCCACCCCATGACTTCTCTCCTGCAACTGTCAAAAAACAACCTAATTTCTCAGTGAATACTTTTCTAGCAACCTATTTTATTACCCCCTACTTATACCTTTTGTGTCATTATACCCACTCCCTCTAGCATGTAAGCTCATTGAGCAGGGCCCTCAAACCCTCTGTTCATGTGTGTCCATTTGTCTGGTTACAATTACGTGTCTGTTAGTCCACCCATTGTACAGTGCTACAGAATTTGCTGACGCTATATAAATAATATAATAATAATAATAATAATAATGAAATACACAAGACTGACAGAAGCACAGACCTGTAATTACTGTGTTTCTTGCAAGGAGTAAAATTAGCATGGACTGGGATATAGTGATTAATAACGCTGACTGGGATATAGTGATTAATAACGCTGACTGGGATATAGTGATTAATAAATCAAATAGTGCTGCTTAAAAATGTAAAGTTTAAATAATGCAAAGTTCTGCCAATAAAGACAACATTCTACTCATGATTAGCAAGGACACAAGGAAAGAAATTATTTATTGGGTGTCTAAATTTCTGTAGTACAGATTCTTTTTATATTAAATTATGCCTGTCATCATTTTCTTCTTTTTAGCAATTTTCAAATAATTTGTATTGAACTTTTTTGTTTCAAAATATAACACAGTAGACATTGTTGAAAAAAACTAACGAAACGAGTACAGAAGAATAAAAGGGAAAAAATAGGGAAAAAATGATTCTTCCACAACAATCATAAAAACCATTACTTGCTCGTAACAACTCCCTCTGGGCTATCCAGTGCATGTATAAAAGTTATGTCAAATACCTGGAAATGTATGTAAGCTAAAATAATTTGGTAATTTTGACATTGAAAACCTTTAAAGGAACACTCCAGACTAGCTTTATTCATGAAACTAACGAAAACGTAGCTAAACTATTTTTAAAGGAACACTTAGGGGACCATAACAACTTTATCTCAATGAAGACATTATGGTGCCTAAAGGTCCTGAGCTGGTCATACCTTAACCCCAAAGTTCACCACCATGTGCATCAAAGTCTATCATAAAGGCCTCTGTGTAGGCCAAAATGTTGCACTTTTTGTTCTAATAAACCTGCCTTCCTGCAGCAATCCTGAGTGCCTGGACCTAATTTATTTTATCTACTAAACTGGGTTTTGCCAACCCTGACCCTAATAATCATCTGGATTCCTAGGTGTAAGTGAAGTGCGATATCGTCCATTTGTGAACTATCAAAGTCTACCATTGGCCCCAAATAAGGAAAATGCATTAAAAATGTACATATATTTATCTAATGCACTCAAAGTCCAAAAACCGTTTATTCAGCACAGTGCAGGAAAAAATAAACAAGGGGCAGGGGTCAAGCTAAACAGATATATGTGGGACTTTGCGATCCATTAATTAGGACTGGCATTTGCCCATAAGTAATATGGCCGAAATGGGAATATATGCAATGATATATGGAGAACTAAAGGACCGGAAGTGACGTTACGCACTGGTCCGTCACGGCACTTCCGGTTTCGAAATTTAGCATTACAGTGATTCCAGCTAACTACTACACACCCTTGAAAGCTAAGAAGACGATTTGCATTTGGAATGCGACATCAGCCAATCAGAGGAAGATCTTCAGGTTTAAATTTTGGTTCTGCACAGGAAACTAGCATGTCGATCAATAAAGCCGCATAGGTGAAACGCGTCTCGGAAGTGGACTGTTTGGTGGACTGGTATTTCTGCACATTTTAACTATTTTAATAATTTTGATTGTTTATTGTTTTAATAAAGTGCTCCCTTAGTATACCTATATCCACTAGTCCTTTGCTGTTTCCTGGATTCAAGAAGAGTTGTGCACTCTTTAAACAGCACATTCACTATAACACCAAGAGCCTAGTATAGTTGGCTCTTTACAAGGTGAGCAGTTATTTCACAGTATATGTGTATTTGCAGTAGCATTTTTTGACAATACTACACAAGGAGGTTTTCTCTTGTCTCTTTCCATTTTTGGCGAGAATACTGACTGGATACTTCAAGAAGGTTTTGGTATTACCTAATATACCTATGCTGATGTGATTTGAGCCTATCCGTGTGTGGCTCTTAACCATGTGAGTGTGGTCCCTATTATTTCTCTATCTACACTGCTGGACCTTGATATACTTCACTATTGTATATATTTCTTTACCGTATAGGAATCATACAATTGTACACTTCCCCATTATATATAGGGGTAAGTTTGCCTTTTCTAGCGCTCCACTGAGAAACACCTTTAGTGGTTTGTTCCACCTGGGTTTTCATTTTTTTTGTATTACATTTTGTATATAAATTTTGGAGGTATTTACACGTGTGTGAGCTGCTGTTTTCCCACCTGCATCTACTGTTGGTTTACCTGCTAAGTGCCCTTTATACATAGAGCACGCTTTCTATAAACACATAAGGAATTTGAGACCTCCGGGTCCATCCAACATACAAAGTACACCCATTAAATATCCTATTTAATAGAATACGGTGACAAACCTCGCCCCTCTCCAACACTCTAAAAGGAACATAACAGCAAAAGAGAAAACAAAAGAGAGAGGGGGTAAAAAGAACACTAATAGTATAATAAAATGTGCAAATACATAAAAAGGGGGACAAGAAAAGGGAAAATAATACAAACAACATGTGAATACGTATTGAAAATCATATACTGCTTGTAATAACTGTGAACTTGGAGAGAAATACGAATACCATATCGCATGTATGGAATAAATGAAGGAAAAAATGTAGAACAAAAAGGAAATGAAAATAAAAAAGGAATGAACAAAAACAAAAATCGATATTTATTGTCGAATAATATTGTGTGTATCCCATTCACCAAAAATGCTATGCGGGCGTCTAATGTTTAACTGAAATGTCCAATAGGCTTTCCTCTAGTTCTAAATATACTAGATATACCCTCCTTTTTTAGGTGGGAAACACCTCTGACTCCCTTAAATGAAAAAAATAAGAAATGTCTCCTTCATTGCATGCCTCAAAATGATGACTTACTATTAATATAATTAATATTATAGAATTGATATTCTTTTTGTTAATATCCAAAATGTGTTCCCTAATGTGCTGCTTAAGTTCACATTGGGTTTGACCCATATATTGAGTTCTACACTTTCGCCATGTAATTGCTTAAATTACTCACTTGGTTCTACAGTTGATAACGTGAAAGACCTCATAAGACGTATTGATGTTGGATGAGTGAAAACTAGGGCCCTTTATAACATAATGGCAATTTGCATCTGCCTTAGCATTTAAACATTCCTTTACAATGAAAACCATTTCTTATTTGAGATTTGTTAGTGTTGGTGTGAAGGTCAATGTAACTAGGAGAGATCAATGGACCTATAGTTGGAGCTCTACAACAACTACTCTTACCAGTATTTGAAACAATATGTTTGTAAAAGTTGTCAGTTTTTACAATTGGGAGATGTCTGTGTTGGATTTTAATGTTATCCAGATAATCGGCACTAAGACTGGGACAAAAGGAAAAACCTTTATTGTTCCAATTCTTCCTTGTTCTTGAGCAGTGTTTCCCAACCCAGTCCTCAAGGCACACCTACCAGTCCAGGATTTAAGGATTACTCAGTTTTGTCTAAGGTGTTTTTTCTCTTTTTTCTAAAAACACCTTAGACAAAACTGGGTAATCCTTAAATCCTGGAATGGTAGGTGTGCCTTGAGGACTGGGTTGGGAAACACTGTTCTAGAGGACTTATTAGATAATAATAACAATTCATGCACCTGTAATTCAGGCACACACAATTTGATCTCTTTAAAACGGTGTCACTTGCGTCATGCTTCACATCGTATATTAGAATTAAAGTGCTAATTGTCAGACCTCCTTTACGGATGCTACATGCTGTTAATCAACGATATATAATTTCTCCATTGCACGTATATTTGCAATTGTGATGAATTGACTTTTATATTATTCAACTCAACATCAGGGGCGGGCTGGGCCGGGGGGCAGGGAGGCAATTGCCCCCCAGGCCGCCCGAAATTCTTTTAGGACCGGCCGCGGCGGGCCGGCCCTTTAAATGCTGCAGCCGCCGAGCGCTCTGTAAAGAGCGCTCAGACGGCTGCAGCAGCTTTTCCCTCCCTCCCCTCCCCTGTAGGTGGCCGAGCTGCACTCCGGTCCGCGGTCCCGGCCGGAGTGATGGGAAGGTGCACACTGAGTGCGCACTTCCTGTCAGTCCGGCCGGGTACAGGAAACAGAAACTCCTGTTCCGCGCGGAACAGGAGTTTCTGTTTCCTGTACCCGGCCGGACTGACAGGAAGGTGCACACTGAGCACCTTCCTATCACTCCGGCCGGGACCGCGGACCGGAGTGCAGCTCGGCCACCTACAGGGGAGGGGGTAAGAAGAAGGGGGGGGGGGAGAGAGTAAAAAGAGGGGAGGGGGGGAGAGTAAGAAGAGGGGAGGGAGGGGGGGGGGAGAGTAAGAAGAGGGGAGGGAGGGGGGGGAGAGTATGAAGAGGGGAGGGAGGGAGGGGGGGAGAGTATGAAGAGGGGAGGGAGGGGGGGAGAGTAAGAAGAGGGGAGGGAGGGGGGGAGAGTAAGAAGAGGGGAGGGAGGGGGGGGGGAGAGTAAGAAGAGGGATGGGAGGGGGGAGAGTAAGAAGAGGGGAGGGAGGGGGGGAGAGTAAGAAGAGGGGAGGGGGGGGAGAGTAAGAAGAGGGGAGGGGGGGAGAGTAAGAAGAGGGGAGGGGGGGGAGAGTAAGAAGAGGGGAGGGGGGGAGAGTATGAAGAGGGGAGGGAGGGGGGAGAGTAAGAAGAGGGGAGGGAGGGGGGAGAGTAAGAAGAGGGGAGGGAGGGGGGAGAGTAAGAAGAGGGGAGGGAGGGGGGGAGAGTAAGAAGAGGGGAGGGAGGGGGGGAGAGTAAGAAGAGGGGAGGGGAAGGAGGGGGGGAGAGTAAGAAGAAGGGGGTAGTAAGAAGAGGGGGGGGAGTAAGAAGAGGGGAAGGGGGGAGTAAGAGGGGCGGGGGGAGTAAGAAGAGGGAAGAGAGGGAGTAAGAAGAGGGAAGAGAGGGAGTAAGAAGAGGGGAGGGGGGATAATAAGAGGGGGGAGTAAGAAGAAGGGGAGATAAGAAAAAGAGGGGGGTAAGAAGAAGAAGGGGGGAGTAAGAACAAGAGTGGGGAGTAATTAGAAGAGGGGGTAAGAAGAAGAAGGGGGAGTAAGAAGAAGAGGGGGGAGTAAAAAGAAGAAGGGGGTAAGAAGAAGAAGGGGGGTAAGAAGAAGAAGGGAGTAATAAGAAGAAGGGGGTAAGAAGAACAAGGGGGGGAGTAAGAAGAACACAGGGAGGAGGGATGGTAAGAAGAACACAGGGGGGGGTGAGAACACACAGAGGGAGGAGTGAGAAGAACACAGGGAGGGTGGAGGGGGGATGAGAAGAGCACAGGGAGGGTGGGTGAGTGTGAGAAGAGACCGCTAGGGGAGGGTGGGGGAGAGGAGAGACCACTAAGGGGCAGGGGAGAGCTCTAAGGGACAGAAGGGACAGCTCTATAGGACAGGGGGCAAGACAGGGAGCTCTTTAACACTACGCGCACACACACACACACACAATGCATCCCTATACATACACAGAAACACACAATGCATCCCTATACATACACAGAAACACACAATGCATCCCTATACATACACAGAAACACACAATGCATCCCTATACATACACAGAAACAGAACAGGCTTCCCTTACACACAGAGAAACACACAATGCATCCATTACACACACACACACAATGCAACCCTTACACACAAAGACAATGCATCATTTGCACACATACACAGAAACATACACTGCAAACCCTTACACACACATGCAAACACACACACACTGTTTTTCTTACATACACACAGAAACACAATGCATCTCTTACACTCAATGCACACACATACAGACACACACCTTGCATCCCTTATGCATACAAACACAGATTCACACAATGCATCCCTCACACACAACCAGAAACACATAATACATCCCTTATACACAAATACACACTGTTCCACTACACAAACACACTGCATCACCTGCACAAACTGGTATCCCTATACACTACATACCATAAGCACACATATTAGATAACACATAACACATCCCCTACACACTCCACTCCCTGTGAGCGAGCTCATGGGTGGGTGGAACATATAAGTGGACTTATGAGTGGGCCTTATGGGCATACTCACCGTCAGGCACTGGAGCCCAGACCTTGAGCTGTGTAAGAGGCCCCCAAAAAATGGAGCTGCTTCCAATTCTCCCAGAACGTTGAATTTTGTGACCACAGTTGCAAACAGCCTCCAGAGGTCCTGTTCTACACCAGACCAGTGGAGCCAAACTGCAGCCCATCATCATCCTCATCCAATTGTAAGTAGGCAATCTAGTATATTATTAGTGACACTAATCTATAATTTACCTCACATTAAAGGGACACTATAGCTTAATGAAGTGGTTCTGGTGTCTATAGCTGGTCCCTGCAGGCTTTTTAATGTAAACACACACTGTGTGCAGCACTGGCGTTAGTTCATATGGCAGATCATATGGGTGGGGCATTGTGATGTCACATGGGGGGGTGGCGCAATGGGCCACTTGACTGGTTTTGCCCCCCAGGCCTAAGGCTGCCAGCCCTCCCCTGCTCAACATACAATACTTTGAGAACAGGAGGCACTATTCAGCTTTGAATTGTGTATTTTTATAACATATTATAAAATATAATATATATAACATATTACTCTCTCCTCCAGCTCTGCTTCACTCCCACCTAATTTGATTGCTATTTCCTGTCCTAATGTGTTTCATACCCCACCTCCTATAGACTGTAAGCTCGTTTGAGCAGGGTCCTCTTCAACCTATCGTTCCTGTGTTTTCTTGTAATTGTCCTATTTATAGTTAAATCCCCCCGCTCATAATATTGTAAAGCGCTACCGAATCTGTTGGCGCTATATAAATGGCGATAATAATAATAATAATAATATGACAGCATTTTTATAACATGCTGGCATGCTCTGCATGAAGTAAGGTACATGTGATTGAAATGGTTTGCATTTTTCTCCTAGTTGTTTATTTATTTATTTACATTGGTTGGTTTTTAACCCTTTAAGGACCGCTGACGGTTCAGGACCGTCAGCGGTAAAACGTGCGTTTGGACCGCTGACGGTCCTGAACCGTCATAACGGTCTGGGGCTACTTACCTGATCGCCGTCGGTCCCACGGCGGCGATCAGTGCTCCACCCGGTCCAGGGGGGTTGCCTGTCTGCCCGGGCAGTCCCCCCTCGGCAGATCAGGACCCCACGGCCATGTGATCACTCGATCACATGACCGCAATAGGGGTCTGTGTATCTGCCTGCAGGGGGACTGTCTGTGCTGACAGGCAGTCTCCCTGCAAGTGAAAAATCAAAAAAATAAAGTTAAAAAAAAACAGTGTAAAATCAGTGTAAAAAAAAAAATAATAATATGTGTATATATATATATGATATATATACATGTATTATATCTATATATAATATATGTATATGTATCATATATATAATGTCATAAGTGTATTTTTATATTTATATATACGTATATTAATATAAAAATACACTTATATTTAAATTACACACGAATATATACAATATATATAATTGCTATATATATGGTATATATATATTATTATAAAATACAAATAATATGTTAATAAAAATAAATAACAAAAAAAAAATAATAATTTTTAATAATTATAAAAAAATATTTATATATGCAATTTTATTCTAACAGTATTTTGATATATATATATATATATTTATATCAAAATATACTTAGAATGTAATGATATATATATCTATGTATAAATAAATAAATAAAAACAATACGAAATATACATATGTCCATATACATAATTACATAAATAATTTCATAAATATACACGTAGACGTCAAATATATAAATATGTATATATATTAAAATTCTACATGTGTATTTATGTAATATTTTTACCTAATTAAGTAATTTTAATGATTGCAATTTGAGGGACCTGCCTGCCATCCCAGGCCGAAAGTCCAGATAATTTAATTTGCTAGCACTGTGTTTAACCCTGTAACTTTCTATGACACCCTAAAACCTGTACATGGGGGTACTGTTTTTCTCGGGAGACTTCGCTGAACACAAATATTAGTGTTTCAAAACAGTAAAACATATCACAGCGATGATATTGTCAGTGAAAGTGAAGTTTTTTGCATTTTTCACACACAAACAGCACTTTCACTGAGGATATTATTGCTGTGATAAATTTTACTGTTCTGATACACTAATATTTGTGTTCAGCGAAGTCTCCTGAGTATAACAGTACCCCACATGTAGAGGTTTTATAGTGTTTGTGAAAGTTACAGGGTCAAATATAAGGCTTGATTTTACTTTTTTTTTAATTGAAATTTGTCGGATTGGTTAGGTTGCCTTTGAGAGCGTATGGTAGCCAAGGAATGAGAATTAGCCCCATGATGGCATACCATTTGCAAAAGAAGACAACCCAAGGTATTGCAAATGGGGTATGTTCAGCCTTTTTTAGTAGCCACTTAGTCACAAACACCGGCCAAAGTTAGCGTTTCTTGCATTTTTAACACACAAACAAATATAAATGCTAACTTTGGCCAGTGTTTGTGACTAAGTGGCTACTAAAAAAAACTGGACATACCCAATTTTGAATACCCTGGGTTGTCTACTTTAAAAAAATATGTACATGTTAGGTGTGTTTCGGGGATTTATGACAGATAACGGTGTTACAAGGTCACTATTGATACATTTAAAATATATATATATTGAAACAGCAATTTCCTACTTGTATTTATAGGCCTATAACTTGCAAAAAAAAGCAATAAAGCATGTAAACACTGGGTGTTTTTAAACTCGGGACAAAATTTTGAATCTATTTAGCAGTTTTTTTCATTAGCTTTTGTAGATAAGTAAAAGATTTTTCAAGTAAAAGTCCAAAAACATGTTTTTTTTTTTAATTTTTCACCATATTTTATTATTTTTTTTAAATACAATATTGGACATAATACAAATAATGGTATGTAAAGAAAGCCCCTTTTGTCCTGAAAAAAACAATATATAATTTGTATGGGAACCGTAAACGAGAGAGCGGAAAATTACAGCTAAACACAAACACCACAAAAGTGTTAAAACTGCTCTGGTCCTTAACGTACAAACATCGCAAAAACAGGCCGGTCCTGAAGGGGTTAAAGGGGGGGTATTAACACTTCATATAATTTATTTTGGAAATGGTTCATAAAAATCTCAAACATTCATATAAAACGTTGTGGTATTTACGTACATGGTGAGAATGTTTCCATAATTTTTTTCTGTGCTTGTAGCAGTGTACTGCAAGATGGTTGTTCTGCTGTAGCTAAGATTGGACATCAATATTTGTGTACTTTACTTCTTTCATTTGTTACAATATTAATTTATACCTCCTGGCAAGGGTATGAATTTATCATAAAAGTAATTTTCAAGGAACTTGACAGATGCCATAAACAACATTTACATATTTATGTTGTAAAAAGTGCTTTGATGAAACTAAACATATATTTCTTTTCTCCGTACAGCTATAGCACATTATTCACAATCTATCCAATGTCATATAAAGTCAACCTACAGTTTAAGAGTTACAAAATAGCAATTGTTTCTGTATACATTTATTCATAGAAACATATAAATATCAGTAAAGGATCACTGAAGTCATGCATACCATGTCATACCAATCTTAAAGTTTCAAATTCTTTATGAAATACTTATTTTTGACTGTGTTTGAATTTGACTGAAATTCTAACCCAATCAAGAGATATACTATGGCAAAGTTGGGACTACTTTGTCTCTGTATTTCTTCTCCGCCTGACTTTCTTAGACTCAAGGTGGAGTCTAAGAGTCAATCCCGACAGTCGACACCAGTGATGGCGGCAGGGAATTGGCTGGCTATGGAGATCCACGTGGTCTTGCAGGTTTCTTTAGAAAAAATAATGCTGTACTCTCGCACATGGGCAAGAGTACAGCAGTGATGTCGTCAGCGCCAGGAGTTGAAGAGGGGCAGCGTGAGAAACATGGTGACGTCTATGAGGGACAGGTTTAGGTAAGTAATCTCACCTTTACCTGTCCTCCCCTCCCCCCTCCACAGCCACCGGACCACCAGCATTGTGCGCCACTTTAACCCTTTAAGGTAAATCATTGCTGTCTTGCAGAAAGAGCAATGTTACCTTGAAGGGTTAAACGTGCCTCCAATGGCCATCCTACTGACAGCCACAATGGCTATTATACTGACAGCTGCAACAACCAAGTAAATTGTATGCACGTGATGTTGCGGTTTATAGGAAAGCATTGGATTTAATGTGTTCCTGTGAGACGAATTGGATGTGAGCAGCAATCGCTGTGCATGTGCATTAGGTCCCAAATGCTCAAGTACAAACATTATCACAAAATCATTGCAGATTTACAACTGATACACAGATAATAATAATAATAATAATAATAACAACAAAGTATTTAACCAGAAAAGGTATATCCAAATCACTCTAGTTTTCCAAGTACATCCTGGGGATGTTACTTTTGCCCAACATCCAAGGGATGTTATTATTACCCAATAACATTGTAATAATGTAAAGGTTGTCAAATATATTACAGATAAAAATACAGCATAAAACAGGGATCACTTTAGGAACTGATATATATATATATATATATATATATATATATATATATATATATATATTTATTATTTAATACTTTCTTATGAACCACATCCATATATATATAATATATATATATATATTTTTGCTTTTAAATATTTCTGTATACCTAGTGCAGCTAATCAAAAAATATCTTTAAATAGATTAATTCATTTGTTCCTGTTTTGTGAATACCTCTTAAGATTTCTAAAATGTTTTTTAGTGTTGCGGTCACCGGCCCGCCGAGCCTCACGGTCGTGCCCGACCGGCACGACCGCTCCGACTACACGAGCTTACCTGCTCGTCGGCGAGCCGGGAACCGCGCACGTAGTTCTTCCGGGCATCGCGCCCAGATCCAAGATGGCGCCGACCGCGTGGTCGCGTCTATTGCTAGCCCCGCCCCCGAGAATTATACCAACGTGTGCGTGACGTCACGACGTCAACGCACACGCACGTTTTGGGGTCAGAGGTCGCCCTCTGACCAATCATAGCCTAGAGAGGGGTATTTAAACCCCTAGCTTTCCCCATTACTTTGCCATGTCGTGGTTTCAGTTTCCTGGTTTCCTGAAAGTGCTGATTCTGTGTTTCTGATTTCCTGGTATCCTGATCCTTGGCGTTTCCCTGGTTATTCTGATCTCTGGTTTCCCTGACTTGGCTTGTTTTATCGGTATTGAGTATTTTCTGGCTTCCTTGACCTCGGCTTTCCCTTTGACCATTCTCTGTCTCTAGCGTATTAGTCCGGCCATTCTAAGGTCCGGTTTACGCTCTATCCTATTATTTTCCTTTTCTTACTTATGTATATGTTTACATAGTTTCTGCGTGCTGGACCACATTACTAGTCGTGACATTACGACATGGCCATGGATCCTGCAGAACTATGCAAGCATATGATCGCATGTGAGAGTAGGGTGGAGGATATGGACCACAGGTTAGACCAATTTGCCCAGGCATTTCAGACCTTGCTCCAGAGGACTGCCTATTTAGAGGTTCCTCCGGTACCACCTGTGGTTCCACCACCTGTAGTGGTTCCCGTACCACATAAACCACCGTCCATAACCTTGTCACCGCCCCCTCGCTATGGAGGTGATTCCAAGGAATTCAGAGGTTTTTTAAACCAAATTGAATACCACTTTGAGGCCTCCCCAGGTTCATTCCCAACAGATAGATCGAAAATTGGCTATCTAATGAACCAATTAACAGGAAAGGCCTTAACCTGGGCTAGCCCCTTATGGGAAAGTGGTGACGCAGTAGCCCGTGATTACAATACTTTTCTTACGGCCTTTAAGGCTACGTTTGAACCTAAAGGCAGGGAGAAGAACGCTGCCAAAGCCCTTATGAGAATCAAGCAAGGCAGTCGTTCTGTAGCCGATTATGCAATAGAGTTCAGGACATTAGCATCTGAGGTGGATTGGACCAATAGTGGTCTGGTGGCTGCTTTCTCTGAGGGTCTAGCTGAGAGTATACAAGATGAGACTGCAGCTAGAGACCTTCCGGTTAATCTTAACGAGTTTATTGCATACATGATAGACATTGATAACCGGCTCAGAGAGAGAGAGAAAAACAAACAACGTAACAGACGTTCTAATTTGTCCATAGCCCCTCGTTTCTCTAACCCAGTGGTGAGTAGCCAAACTCCTCTTCCGGAACCTGAACCCATGCAATTGGGTAGCGCTAAACTCAGGTCAGGATTAAGGACGGTCACGAATGGAAGACCGCATTTAACACCAGAATGGGACATTACGAATACCTGGTTATGCCGTTTGGATTATGTAACGCTCCAGCGGTATTCCAGGATTTTATTAACGATGTCCTAAGAGAGTACCTTCACATGTTCGTTCTAGTGTATTTGGACGACATTCTCATCTATTCTCCAGATCTAGAGACACATCACGATCATGTGAGAATTGTACTGAAAACCCTGTTACAAAACGGCCTTTACTGTAAACTGGAAAAATGCCAGTTTGACCAAACGGAGATACAATTCCTTGGATACGTTATATCTCCGTCTGGTTTCCAGATGGATCCTCGCAAACTGGAGGCAGTCTTACAGTGGCCATTACCCAAGGGCCTTAAAGCTACTCAACGCTTTATAGGTTTTGCAAATTACTACCGCAAATTCATAAGGGGATTTTCCTCCGTGATTTCCCCTATAACCAATTTAACAAAAAAAGGAGCAAATTGTATATCTTGGCCCAAAGAAGCAAGAGAGGCATTTGAACAATTAAAATTTTTATTTTCCTCAGCACCTGTCCTGACCCATCCTGATCCATCCAAACCATTTATCCTCGAGGTGGATGCATCAGAGACAGGAGTTGGAGCCATTCTGTCTCAAAGAGAAAGTCCTGATACGCCTTTACATCCCTGTGGATTTTACTCTCGCAAACTCACACCTGCAGAGAGGAATTACGACATAGGGAATAGGGAACTTTTGGCCATTGTACTTGCCCTTAAGGAATGGAGGCATCTCTTGGAAGGTTCCAAAGAGCCACTTTTGATCTTTACTGATCATAAGAATTTGGCTTATATTGGGGACGCTAAGAGACTGTCCTCTCGTCAGGCTAGGTGGTCATTGTTCCTCTCCCGATTCAATTTCGTAATTACGTACAGGCCTGGTACTAAAAACACCAAGGCAGATGCACTTTCTCGGCAGTTTGAGACAGATGAAGTACCAGAACAGGTGATATATCCTATTGTACCTCCTGAATGCCTCATTGCCACTACTGTTTCCGAAGTGTCTTCTCCACTCTTCTGTGCCATAATAGCAGATCAAACTCAGGCACCTGTGGGAAAACCTCCGGACAAACTGTATGTGTCACCTCAGTTTCGAAAGAAGGTACTAGATTTGTTCCATGACAACCTCACAGCGGGCCATCCTGGAGTCCATAAAACTCTCTCAGCCGTCTCCAGGAGATTTTGGTGGCCTGCTCTTAGAAACGATATCAAAGATTATGTTGGGGCATGTCAAATATGTGCCGTTTCTAAAGTTCCTCCTAGGTCACCTCCTGGACTGTTACAACCACTGCCCATACCTAGTGCTCCATGGACCCACTTGGCCATGGATTTCATTGTGGATCTACCCAGTTCTAATGGGTTTAATACAGTTCTTATGGTTATTGATAGATTCACGAAGATGGCACATTTCGTCCCACTTAAAAAATTACCATCTGCCCAAGATCTAGTTCAAATATTCTTGAGAGAGATCTTTCGGTTGCACGGTGTACCCAAAAACATAGTATCTGACAGAGGTACCCAGTTTGTTTCTAGGTTTTGGCGTTCCTTTTGCAAACAATTGGGCGTCGTACTCTCCTTTTCGTCAGCATATCACCCTCAAACAAATGGAGCAGCAGAGAGGGCGAATCAGTCTTTAGAAGCTTATTTACGTTGCTTTATAAATGCCAATCAATCTAACTGGTATGAGCTCTTACCCATGGCTGAGTTCGCCAGAAACAATGCCACTCATGAATCTTCTAATCACAGTCCATTCTTTGTTAATCAGGGTTATCACCCCACTGTTTTACCTTCTGCATTCTCAGACACAGATATCCCCGCTTTGAACACCCGTTTAGAATCGATTCATGATACCTGGGATTCCGTCCATTCAGCTCTGCAAAAAGCCTCATTCCGAGCTAAGGTCCAAGCTGACAAGAAACGGGGCGCTAATCCTGTCTATCTTCCAGGTGACAGGGTGTGGCTCTCCACAAGACATATCAAGCTTAAGGTCCCATCCATGAAATTTGCCCCTCGGTACATTGGTCCCTTTCGAGTTACCCAACGTATTAATCCAGTGACCTATTCTTTGGCACTACCGGCTCATATGAGAATAGCGAATACTTTCCATGTGTCTCTGCTCAAGCCCCTTACTTGCAATCGCTACACCAGGGTATCCACTCCTCCTCCGCCCTTGGTAGTGGGTGATCAAGAAGAATACGAAGTCCATTCTATCATGGACTCCAAATTATCCAGAGGTGTCTTGTCCTATCTCGTTGACTGGAAGGGTTATGGTCCCGAGGAACGTTGTTGGGTTCCTGCTGACCGGGTCCATGCGCCCCGTCTTATCCGGTCATTTCACAACCGCTTTCCTCTTAAGCCGGGTCCTTCCCGCCCGGTGCGCGGTCTTCGAGTGGGGGGTACTGTTGCGGTCACCGGCCCGCCGAGCCACACGGTCGTGCCCGACCGGCACGACCGCTCCGACTACACGAGCTTACCTGCTCGTCGGCGAGCCGGGAACCGCGCACGTAGTTCTTCCGGGCATCGCGCCCAGATCCAAGATGGCGCCGACCGCGTGGTCGCGTCTATTGCTAGCCCCGCCCCCGAGAATTATACCAACGTGTGCGTGACGTCACGACGTCAACGCACACGCACGTTTTGGGGTCAGAGGTCGCCCTCTGACCAATCATAGCCTAGAGAGGGGTATTTAAACCCCTAGCTTTCCCCATTACTTTGCCATGTCGTGGTTTCAGTTTCCTGGTTTCCTGAAAGTGCTGATTCTGTGTTTCTGATTTCCTGGTATCCTGATCCTTGGCGTTTCCCTGGTTATTCTGATCTCTGGTTTCCCTGACTTGGCTTGTTTTATCGGTATTGAGTATTTTCTGGCTTCCTTGACCTCGGCTTTCCCTTTGACCATTCTCTGTCTCTAGCGTATTAGTCCGGCCATTCTAAGGTCCGGTTTACGCTCTATCCTATTATTTTCCTTTTCTTACTTATGTATATGTTTACATAGTTTCTGCGTGCTGGACCACATTACTAGTCGTGACATTTAGTTAGATGTCAAAGAGGGAATTCATGTTTTTAATGTAGTTTTCAAATGTTTTCGACAGTAATCTTAACAGTCACTAAATGCAAAACCACCATACAAATAAAATAATATTTATAAAATGTAGACACCTCAGGACAACTGCCTAGTGGTATTCTGACACATTTAAATTTTACTATCATGTTTCTGACAAATCTTCTGGGTACGTTTTTTTTTGTGTTTTTTTTTTTTTTTTACTTCGACACACACAAACGCACATATATAACAGATATAAGTTGTGTATTAATTTAGAGAACAACTTTATGTTCAGCTACACCTTTGAGTACAGCAATACCTTGATCTGTTTTAGTTTAGGTTACAAATTAGAAACCTGCCCAGATCGGAATTCAGATGTGCAATTTTGACATTATAATTTGCTGTGTCCAGAGCAAAATAGACATCTGCAGAAGTAAAATCACTCTCCACCACTGCATACAATTTGCAAAAGAACACAATATGGGGTATTTTGAATTGTGGATGCTAAATGTTCTGACCAATTCACCTGTAAAAAATTTTGAGATGGAAAAACAGGCTCAAATTAAAATTATCCAATCATAGCAAATGATAGCTCTGCTGGCTATTTTCACTGAAACGTCCCTTATGGCTGATGCTGTCTACTACTCCACCCAGTGTGTATTCAGCTACATCCCATAGTCCTAACTCTAATTTTAACTCAAGCCTAGTACCCGGACATTGATGCAGATTGATCTCTGTGAGAGTTGGTATCAAATAATGTAGGTGGTCTCTGTGATGACAGTGCATGTGGCCTAACTGATGGGCATGATTGGACCATATCACTTGCAAAAGCATTTCAGCAATAGCCTGATACATGTCGGTCTACCACCCTTTATGCATGGGGTGTGCATAAAAGAAATGGTCAGAAGGTTTTTTGTTTTGTTTTTTGGCAGAGCTGTAGAGTTGAGATGGTAGAGATGGTAGCTAAGTAATAATTTCTTTGTCTTAAAATGCAGCCGTCTCTGAAAGATATTACAGGCTTTTCTTAGACAATCGACCAAATATGTATCTCATCCTGTCTCTCTTAGCAGTGAAATATATTAAACAGTTACATGTCAGACAGGATTTGGTCTGTCTATGTCAGGATCGGGACAGGGATCCAACACGCAGAGTACTAACAGTAGAAAGGTACGTATACCGGGCCTTAGAATGGCCGGACTAACGTACAGAGAATAACAGAGAATAGTCAGAGACAAGCCGAGGTCGAGGGAACGAGAAGACAGGTAAGCGAGAGACAAGCCGGGTCAGAGGGATAACAGAGATAAGCAGAATAGTACAACAAGCCGGGTCAAAACCAAAGAGAATACTAGAATACAAGAGCACTGAGTGACTAGACAAGCTAGAACCACGACAGGGCAATGAGCTGACGAGAGAAGCAAGCTTAAATACCCTGAGTCCGGAGAGTAGACACGCCTCCGATGGGTGCTGATTAGATAAAGCCCATAGAGTGACAGGTCGCTCGGGATAGCGTCAAGACGTCACGTATCGAGCGTCATGTTAGAAAAGGAAGCGGATCCCTTGCGGCCAGCGTTAGAATGACTGGATGGACCGCGAGGAACGGGAGAAATGGCCTGTCTAGACGGATAAACAACTAAGTCTCTACCTTTCTCAGAGGTAGAGACCTCAGGTACCCTGACAGTCTAATCATATGAACACAAGAAGCCTACAGAACACAAATGACTTGCGATATTTTAAATAAAGGTTCTACCATCTCTATAACTAGGTAGGAATTAATTCATACACTTAACGTAACAATATGATCAATATTTAACTGAATTCCATTTTTAGATTTTTTTATCAGGCTCCGAAACAAAGATTTATAAAACGTTCCCAATATCCAAATAAAAGGCCTGCAGAAATGACCAAAGTAAATTATTCACAGAAGCTGTCTTGCTCTGAATTTGTAGGTCATATCTCACATTCTTTATAGGGCCTCTCTGTTAGGATCTATTTTGTGATATGTTAATGAGGGCCAAGAGGATCACAAAATTGAAAGGTTAAATGTTTCATGAGGGAATTTGAATTAAAACTGCATGTTTAAATGTGTGCATTAAAGACTCACAAAATCATAGCATGAGGTCTGAAAAGTGTGTGGCTAAAATCAGGTCAATACAAATTTGTGAATATTGTGACAAGCTGACAGTCCTACTGCAAAAAATAAATGTAGTGTAATTAGATTTAATTTTAGCTCAGAAGCCGTTATAGGATCTGACCTTGGGACTGAAGAACACATGTGGATTAGAATGCCAACGCTTTTTCATTCCTCAGCCCAATGGCAAAACACTCAACTGGCAAAACACCCCAACTTAAAAATTCACTAATTCAAATCCAATGACACACTACACTTTTACTTATATTTTCTCCCCAGCAGTGTCGACCTCTGTGGTTGTTCCTGCCTCCTTGGCTAAGATCGTGAAGATTAATCCGATGCTCCCGCATAAATAAGAATTGGAAGAAAGGGCGCATGCGTGACAAAAAGCTGTATGGTGCCAATCAGATTTCTCTGAGCAATAGTTTACTCTGCTATTTCCTCAGAAGTGTCTTTAGTGGCTTTCTGAGTGAAACAATTAAGCAATGTTTTCAACTGCAGACAGACCCAGATTTACATATCAGGTGTCTGTAGAAATAAAATTCTATGGCACCTCAAAATAAGGCTGATAAAAAAAAAGGATAATGCATTTATTGACTGAACATTGCAGGTTTAACTCCTTAATGACTGAGCCAAATGTACACGTTGTGAACAAAACAAAACGTAAACAAAACCTGGCATTTGCGCTATATGTCTGTCCAACCGTAATTCACTTCTTTCTTATTAAATATCATTTTATTCAGGGGAAACGGGGCTTTCATTTAATATCAAATATTTAGCTATGAAACATAATTTAATATGAAAAAAATGGAAGAAAATAAGAAATGTTGTTATTTTTTTTAGTTCTACATGACATTTTAACTGTCAATGTCATAATACTGTTTGCTTTTACTGCAATAAAATACACATATTTGTATTCAGCAAAGTCTCACGTGTAAAACAGTACCCCCTATGTACAGGTTTTATGGTGTTTTGGGAAGTTACAGGGTCAAATATAGCATTAAATTATAAATTATAAATTGAAATTCGCCAGATTGGTTACGTTGTCTTTGAGACTGTATAGTAGCCCAGGAATTAAATTTACACCCATAATGGCATACCATTTGCAATAGTAGACAACCCAAGGTATTGCAAATGGGGTATGTCCAGTCTTTTTTAGTAGCCATTTGGTGACAAACACTGGCCAAAGTTAGCGTTAGTATTTGTTTGTGTGTGAAAAATTCAAAAAACACCAATTTTGGCCAGTGTTTGTGACTAAGTGGCTACTAAAAAAGACTGGACATACCCCATTTGCAATACCTTGGGTTGTCTACTATTGCAAATGGTATGCCATCATAGGGGTAATTTTCATTCTTGGGCTACCATAGGGTCACAAAGGCAACGTAAGCAATCTGGCGAATTTTAATGTGAAAAAAATGAAACACAAGCCTTATATTTGACGCTGTAACTTTTGAAAACACCATAAAACCTGTACATGAGGGGTACTGTTGTACTCGGGAGACTTCGCCGAACACAAATATTTGTGTTTCAAAACAGTAAAAAGCATTGCAGCAATAATATCGTCCGTGTAAGTGCTGTTTGTGCGTGAAAAATGCAAAAAACTTCACTTTTACTGGCGATATCATCGTTGTAATACATTTTTCTGTTTTGAAACACTAATATTTGTATTCAGTGAAGTCTCCCGAGTAAAACAGTACCCCCCATGCACAGCTTTAATGGTGTCTTGGAAAGTTATAGGGTTAAATATAGTGCTAGCAAATTAAATTTCCTATACTTTTGTCATGGGTTGTCAGGCAGGTCCCGCTAATTGTAATTAATTAGGATACCTAATTATGTAAAAATATTACATAAATATATGTGTAGAATTAATATATGTATATATATACATTGTGTATATATACGTATATATATATAATTTTTTTTAATATTTTTATTTATATATAGGTATATATATAGTGATATATACATATATATTTATGTATATAGATATATATATTATTTCGTTCTACGTGTATTTTGATATGAATATATATATTAATATCACAATACAGTTAGAACGAAATAACACACATCTATATATTTTTTAATTATTTATTTTTAATACATTTTTTATGGAATTTTTTTACGTATTTACATATTTTTTTATATTATATATAAATATATATATAACAATAATTATATATATATATTTAATCAGTATCAGTCTACATGTAATTTGATATTAATATATATATATATATAATTATATATATATTAATAGTAAAATACACCTAGACAGTGTATGTGTGTGTATGTATATGTGTATATATACTTAGATCATATATATATAATGTATATATATGATCTAAGTATATAATTATTTTTTTTACACTGATTTAACTTTTTTTTTTATTTGATTTCAGCCAGCAGGGGGACTAACTGTCATTACAGTTAGTCCCCCTGCTGGCAATGCCTGAGCCAGCTATACCGGCCATGTTATTGTGAGGTCCTCGCAAGGACCTCACTCTCACATGGCCCAGGAGGGGGCTGAAGATGGCAGACGTGCCACGGGGGGCTCCCTGGGAGTCCCCCCAACCGCGATCGCCGGCGTGGGATCGCCGGCGACCGGGTAAGTAAAAAAAAGCGGAGGGCGTTTAATTACGCCCGGCGGCGTTTAGAAACACTTAAAAAAAGGACGTAATTGTACGCCCTCGGGTCTTAAAGGGTTAAAAACGTATTCCTATTTGAGAATTCCATGTGTATAAATGTGTGTATGTCCATATTTGTGCTCTGCTTGTAATGTATTGTGTTTTAATCTGTTAGTATAGTGAGTGTATGCAACTTTGTAAATACATGCAGGGTTAAAGATAATGTTAGAAGCGGTTAGGATAAAGGGGGGTTTAAGGTTAGAGAGGGGTTAATGTCAGAGTTAGGTTACAAAATGTATTTCGGTGTTAAGACATTAACAGCTGGAGAGGGGTTAAAATAATAGTTTAAAAGCTGTTCAGGATTATTGAGTTTAGAGCCAGAGCTGGGTTAAATGTAGTATTGGGGTACAAGAGGTGTTTAGTTTTTAAGAGGAGATGCATACAATTCAGGAAAAGGTTTGTTTTTTCAGGTAGTGACCTTCTTATAGAAACAGACTGTGACAGCAGATAAGAACCATTCGGACCATCTAGTCTGCCCAATGTTCTAAATACTCCCATTAGTCCCTGGCCTTATCTTATAGCTAGGATAGACTTATGCCTATTGCACGCATGCTTAAACTTCTTTACTGTGTTAACCTCTGCCACTTCAGTTGTAATGATATTGTATGCCTCAACTACACTCTCTGTAAAGTAATATTGATATTATTTCAAACCTTATTTATTCTTTTAAATATACCCTCGTCGTTTACTTTGTTGATTCCCTTTATGTATTTGAATTAAAGGACCACTATAGGCATCCAGACCACTTCAACTCAATGAAGTGGTCTGGGTGCCACATCCCTCTAGTTTTAACCCTGCAGCTGAAAACATAGCAGTTTCAGAGAAACTGCTATGATTCACTGAGGGTTAAGCCAGCCTCTAGTGGCTGTCTCACTGACAGCAGCTAGAGGCGCTCCCGCGATTCTCACTGTGAAAATCATAGTGAGAAGACGCTGGATGTCCATAGGAAAGCATTGAGTAATGCTTTCCTATGGGCGGTTTGAACGTGCGCACGGCTCTGTCTGTCTTTCACAACCATCTAGGATTTTGTTAAAAGGTCAGTTGCTAGGAAACACTTGGTGATTGGCGACAACGTAGAAAAAAAATTGTGCATTAGAATTATTTAATAAGCACTTCGAAGTTAGTTGTTAAATCACTAAGTCACATAATTAAAGGGCAAACACTTACTGTATAGAGAATGCAAAGCAATAATCAAAGTAGCAATAGCACATGTTTTACACCAGCTGTGTTTTGCAAAGAAACAAAACAAGAAAAAAAGAAACACGTATAGCGGAATTATGGATGCAAAATCAATTCTTGATGAACAGAAAAAAAAAGTTTTATGATTGCTGCAGGACACAGTTTATTTTCATCGTAATAGACTGATGTTATCCAGTGCTAGTAATTGTATCATTTTATTAATATTTTAATGTATTCGATTTTTTTTTGTGCACAAATTACTCAGGATGGATAACAATACAAAGAAATGCCGCTAAACTGTTCTGCTATGTCAAAATATACCATCTTAAGTCATTTCTTGATACCGTTTTTATTTTTTATTTTTTTTTAAACTGCCTCTCCATGCTTGGGTATGTTTCTACGTATGCACAATATATAAGCCCAAGTTATCTTCCTATGTCATGTGTTCAGCTATTCTGAAACTGACCCCTTTCTTGAATTTCTGGGCGCTAGTCTGATCTATTAAAGCACCATTAGGTCCCATAACAATACCAAACACAGAGGCTGGAATGTGTATATATAAATATATGACATTGCACACAACACATCATGATTTGCTCAAAATGAGACATTCACAATGGTTCTAATATATTCCTTTTGTTTATTTAAAGCCACGCATGACATTAACAATCACCCTCAGACAATCTTAAGTATATTTGTTTGTAAGAGAGTGAGTGCTTTCTTTGATAAGTGATTTCTATAACTGTTAAACTTAAATGACAATGATAAATAATGGAGGACAGGTGGACACTGCATGTTGGACACCGAATCTGCAGCCCTAAGGCCGGCCACATGTCCTCTCAAATATAATCCATATTATAGGTCTGTAATGAGCACTGGTGTACATTAATAACAATTATATAAACCAATTCTTTATTAAAGTGCAAAAAAAAGTAATTCTTGGTTTTCTTTAGTGGGAGATAAGTGGGTGAAAAAGTACATTAATAGAAAATCAGTCACTCTTCCAAAGATGACATTCCCTCAAACTAGAAGAATGTTGAATGCAGTGTAACAAATTGTAAAACAGACCTCTCTAGCATGTCTGTGTCGAGAGCAATGTAATGGTCCAGAATGATCCAGGCACACTCATATATGCTCATACATCACACATTTAAAGTGTCATACATAGGAATACACCTTGATGGGAGTTAAAATTACTTGCATTGAATGCTTTGGATCTCCCAGTACAGTCTGGCAAATTAACTAAACTAAACAAAATCAAACACTTTTTTTTTTTATTTAAACGTACTCATTTATTTATTTTAAACAGCAAAAACTAGTAGATATGTTTTAGTTAGGGTTGTTGGGTAGTGCAAAGATCCCACTTGTGACAGCCCCCTTTTAAATTCTGTAAGTACATTTTTAAAACGTTTAAATTTTTTGCCTCGTATTCGTTTGTATCTTCATTAGTAACTTGTGGAACAGGGTAAAGATTTTTTTTTTGTTGTTTCAGTTTGTCAAGGTGCTACATTCATATTCTGCCAACATAAAGGAAAACAATTTGTCACTAAATAGTTACAACACGGTTAAGATTTAAGATAACATTGACAGGAATTATATTCTTATGTGCCGAGACTTTCCACAGAGAAGAAAAATATTGAAACCACATATTAATATTACATTAAGGCATCTCAAGGACACATTTTATTATTATTATTATTTCTAAAAAATTCAATGCATAATAGTTCTGAGAGATTGATAGAAAGTTTGCCAAGACCAAGCGAAGACAAAAATTGCTAATGCAAACGTGTATTGTTCTCGGTTATCCTTTCTCTCATAATTTTCCATCCTACAAGAGTAATAAAAGACAGAAGTAAATAGCTTAAATGCATCATAGTTTAAAAAAATATAAACTAAATACATAAAAGGAATAGAAAACAATGACAAAAAGTCAGCAGGTGTAATTTTGTATGGAGAAACATGAACTGTTATTTATGAACCTTGTGCATTGAACAGTTTGTAAATTTTGTTACTGCAGTGTCCTTGTTATCATATTCATTTTTTTCCCATCAATATTCTTTATTAGCAAGTTTAACAAATACAAAAACACGTAAAAAAAAATAAATTACAAGACACAATGTCAAAGATTCATATTATAATTAATGTCCCCATTAGTCTCTTACGGTAGTTTAGGTTCAATTTTCAGGAATATTTCCAGTGATATTCCATTTCAAACAAACTTTTTAAGTCTTTGTGTCAACATTTATACAAGTACTTTTATTGTCTTTTGAGCTCCAGTTAAACCTGAGATTGGGGATACCTACATTATATCCCGAAGTCGGGATTGTACCACTACAAGCGCTAGATACTAGAGCTGGCCATAGTTCTATAAACTGTTAGTGCATTAATATTACTTCACCATAACCATTTTTTATGATATGTATTGCACTATTAGGTCATCTCTTTCCTCTTCTCTCCATTTTATATGATTGAATATCAGAGAGACTGATTACGGATACCATTCCCAAGCCTTAGGAATCCACATCCCTTGTTGAATATACCATAAAGATACCATTTCCTTTTTAATAACTGGACTCCCTGTCATTGACTATATCCTATTACTCCCTGTGGCACAGCCCAAATTTACCTTTGTACACTTCTGTTTTTGTTCAAAGGGTGAGAGGGATTCCCTTTGTTGTGGTTGCTGCCTATTTACTGATATACTAGCGCTGATCCATTTTTTGTGTATTTGTGTTTACAGTAAATATAGCCTATCATATTGGCAAGGTAATAAGATTGGTAATCCTAGCCCTCCATCTTTTGTATTCTGAGCCAATCTTTTAATGCTTGTTTGAGGCTTTTTTCCCTGCCACACATATAAGGAGATACTCCTCTGGGCCAGACTTAGCCAACACTTGGGTATTTGAATAGGGAGATGCCTAAATAGGTATAACCATTTAGGTATAATACATGCTTTAACAGCATTTATTCTGCCAACCCATGATAATTGTTTGTTCTTCCACCCCTTTAAAACATAGTTCATATCCTTTAATTCGGCCATGAAATTTAATGCTAAAATATCTGAGACCTCTGGTGCAATTTTGATTCCTAAATAGGTAAACTCTTTGTCTGCCCAGACACAGTCGTTGTTGCAACCTTCTCTTTTTTTTCCCTCTACATTGATGGCCATAACTACGTTTTTATCCATATTGTCAGGATCGGGACAGGGATCCAACACGCAGAGTACAAACAGGTGGTAGGTACGTATACCGGACCTTAGAATGGCCGGACTTAACGTAAGGAGTAAGTAGAGAATGGTCTAGGAACAAGCCGAGGTCGAGGGAACGAGAGGACAGGTAAGCGAGAGACAAGCCGAGTCAAAGGGTAACAGAGATAAACAGGGTAGTACAGACAAGCCGGGTCAGAACCAAAGAGACAACTAGAATACAAGAGCACTGAGTGACTAGACAGGCTAGAACCACGACAGGGCAATGAGCAGATGCCGAAAGCCTTACTTTATACCTTGATTCTAGAGGGTAATCACGCCCCCGACGAGTCCTGATTAGTGCTCGGGACTTGACTGACAGGTCGACCCGGGTTGGCGTCATGACGTCGACTACTGAGCGTCGCGTCATATAAGGAAGTGGATCCCTCGCGGTCGGCTTGTAAATGGCCGAGAGAACCGCGAGGAACGGAAGAAACAACCCCTCTGGGAGGATAAACATCTAAGTCTCTCACCTCCTCTGAGGTAGAGACTACAGGTACCCTGACAGTACCCCCCCTCTCAGAAACGCCCACCGGGCGGAAGGAACCGGGACGAGATGGAAAACGGGAGTGAAAAGCCCTGCGGAGGCGAGGAGCATGTACATCCTCCTGAGGTACCCAAGTCCTCTCCTCAGGACCATATCCCTTCCAGTCAATAAGATATTGTAACTTCCCCCGGGAGATTCGAGAATCGATGATGGCGTTGATTTCATACTCCTCCTGACCCTCAACCTTAACAGAGCGAGGAGAGGATATAGTGGAGGAAAATCTGTTACAGACTAGCGGTTTCAGTAAAGAAACATGAAAGGAGTTAGGAATGCGTAAGGCAGCTGGAAGAGCTAGGCGATACGCAACTGGGTTAATTCGAGTCAGAACCCTGTAAGGACCAATGTAACGAGGAGCGAATTTCATAGAAGGAACCTTCAAACGAATGTTTCTAGTACTCAACCATACCCTATCACCTGGAACAAAAACCGGAGCCGCCCTTCTGTGCTTATCAGCGTGTTTCTTGAACAACATGGAATTATGTAGGAGAATTTGTCGAGTCTGATCCCACAACTTCCTCAAATTGGCAACATGAATATCAACCGACGGTACCCCTTGGGAAGGAGAAACCGAGGGAAGAATGGAAGGATGAAAGCCATAATTCATGAAGAAGGGACTGGAACGAGTAGAATCACAAACGAGATTATTGTGTGCAAACTCCGCCCAAGGAATCAAACCGACCCAATCGTCCTGGTGTTCAGAAACAAAACAACGCAAATATTGTTCAATCTTTTGATTGGTACGTTCAGCAGCTCCGTTAGACTGAGGGTGATAGGCAGAAGAAAAATGCAATTTGATGCCTAGTTGAGAACAGAAGGATCTCCAAAAACATGAAACAAATTGGGAACCTCTATCGGAAACAATTTCGGAAGGTATCCCATGTAAGCGAAAAATCTCTCTCGCGAATATCTCCGCCAATTCAGGAGAAGTCGGGAGTTTAGTTAAGGGCACGAAATGAGCCATCTTAGTAAACCTATCAACCACCGTGAGGATCACAGTCTGTTTTTTAGAAACAGGCAAATCTACAATGAAGTCCATAGCCAAACAGGACCATGGTCTCTCTGGAATGTTCAAGGGATGTAACAACCCACATGGAAGCGTATGAGGTTGCTTAGTCTTCATACAGACCTCACATGCTCCGATGAAATCCCTAATATCCTTCCGTAAAGAAGGCCACCAGAAATCTTTAGAGATCAAGGAACATGTCTTGCGAATACCCGGATGCCCAGCCGCCTTACTGTTGTGAAAACACTGTAAGAGTTCCAGTTGGAGTTCAGGAGGAACGAAATGCCTTGCCCCAGGAGTCTGTCTAGGCGCCAGATGCTGCAACTTCATGATCTGACCAAGCAACGGAGAGTGAATCTTAAGACTCGTGTTGGCGATAATATTGCACCTGGGTACTATAGAAGACAAAACCGGCTCAGATATCGCAGAAGGTTCATATTGTCGAGACAAAGCATCGGCTTTAGAATTCTTAGAACCAGGTCTATAAGTGAGCACGTAATTGAAATGCGTGAGGAATAAAGACCAACGAGCTTGCCTGAAGGACAAGCGCTTGGCCTCCCCAATATAGGACAGGTTCTTGTGGTCTGTCAAAATAGTAACAGGATGTAAGGTGCCCTCCAATAAATGTCTCCACTCCTTTAAAGCCATGATAACTGCTAGTAGTTCCCTGTCACCAATGTCATATCTGCTCTCAGGGCCTGATAGTGTCTTGGAAAAAAAATAAAATGGATGTAAGGGCTTATCCACACCTTACCTTTGGGACAGGATAGCACCTATACCTGTCTCTGAGGCGTCTACCTCGAGTAGGAAAGGCAGAGTCGTATCAGGGTGAACTAAAATTGGTGCAGAAGCAAACAGTTCCTTGAGTGTTTTGAAGGCAAGAAGGGCTTCAGTAGACCAGTTCTTAGTGACAGCCCCCTGTCTGGTCATATTGGTAATAGGAGCTATAATTGAAGAGTAACCCTTAATGAAGCGCCTATAATAGTTGGAGAATCCAATAAACCTCTGAATGGCCTTGAGGCCCCTGGGTAAAGGCCAATCCAAAATGGACTGGAGCTTATCCGGGTCCATCTTAAACCCTTCCCCAGAAATCACATAACCAAGAAAGTTTATCTGGGATTGGTCAAAGCTGCATTTCTCCAATTTGCAGTACAGGCCATGTTGAAGAAGCTTGCGCAATACCCTTCTGACTTGTCTGTGGTGAGTCTCAATCTCTCTAGAGTGTATAAGTATATCATCCAGATATACAATAACGCAGTCATGTTGAAATTCCCTAAGAACTTCATTGATCAGGTCCTGAAATACTGCTGGTGCATTACAGAGGCCAAAAGGCATTACTGTGTATTCATAGTGCCCATAACGGGTATTGAACGCCGTCATCCACTCATGTCCCTGCTGAATTCTCACCAAGTTATACGCCCCTCTGAGATCTAACTTGGTGAAAATCTTGGAGCCTTTTAGACGATCAAAGAGCTCGGTAATCAAAGGAATTGGGTAGGCATTTCTAATGGTTATTTTGTTCAAACCTCGATAATCAATGCAAGGTCTTAGTGTACCATCCTTCTTTTTAACAAAAAAAAACCCAGCCCCGGCAGGAGAGGAGGATCTCCTAATGAATCCTTTTTCAAGGTTCTCACGAATATACTCCTCTAAGTCTAAGTTCTCTTTAGTGGACAAAGGATATACATTACCCCTGGGGGGCATAGTAACAGGTAGTAGATTCATCTTACAATCAAAAGACCTGTGTGGAGGTAAAGTATCAGCATTCTTTTTGTCAAATACTGCCTTTAAATCCAGGTACAGGGGCGGTATTTGTACCTCTGTAGAGTAGGTAGAATTAATCGGTGTGTTAACTGCGCAAAGCGGTGACACTGTCCGTAAGCACCTGTCCTGACAACCCTGACCCCATGAGATTATCTCCCCTAATTCCCAATCAATAATAGGGTTATGTTTTTTTTAACCAAGGGTACCCCAGGACTATGGGAACAGAAGGAGAAGAAATAAGCAATAAAGATATGTCTTCCTCGTGTAAGATACCAACAGTTAATTTAACGGGTATGGTTTCACGGAAAATAACAGGCTCAACTAAAGGTCTACCATCTATGGCCTCAACGGCCAAGGGTGTCTCCCTTAACTGGGATGGGATAGCGTGTTTGGTAACAAAAACTTGGTCGATAAAGCTCTCAGCAGCTCCGGAATCTATCAATGCCATAGTTTCTAGTACTCCCTTCTCCCAAGTTAAAGAAACGGGTAGCAGAAGCCTGTGATCTTTATAATTAAGATTAGAGGACAAAATAGAAACACCCAAGGCCTGTCCTCTAGAGAAACTTAGGTGCGAGCGTTTCCCGAGCGATTAGGACAATTTAGGCGTAAATGACCTCTGACTCCACAGTACATACACAACCCCTCCCTTCTCCTGTACTGTCTCTCCTCTACTGAGAGGTGAGTATTGCCTATCTGCATAGGTTCTGGAAAAAGTGAGGTTGTGGATTCAGAACTTAGAAATTGTCAGGATCGGGACAGGGATCCAACACGCAAAGTACAAACAGGTACAGGGTACGTATACCGGTCCTTAGAATGGCCGGGCTAACGTACAGAGAGTATAGAGAATGGTCAGAGACAAGCCGAGGTCGAGGGAACGAGAAGACAGGTAAGCGAGGAACAAGCCGGGTCAAGGATAACGGAGGTAAACAGAGTAAGGAAACAAGCCGGGTCGAAACCAAAAGGATAACTGAGAAACACCAGAGCACTGTGTGACTAGACAGGCTAGAACCACGACAGGGCAATGAGCAACAGGGCGAAGTATGTTTAAATACCCTGGCTAGAGAGGATAGACACGCCTCCGACGAAACCTGATTAGTCTGTCTCGGACTGAGTGACAGGTCGTTCCGGATTGGCGTGATGACGTCGGCCTCCGGGCACCATGCTACAAAAGGAAGAGACTCCCTCGCGGCCGGCGTTTGTGTGACCGGGTCGACCGCGAGGAACAGAGGAAACATGGCGTCCGGACGGATGAACGTCTAAGTCTCTACCTCTCTCGGAGGTAGAGACTTCAGGTACCCTGACAGTACCCCCCCCCTCAGATACGCCCACCGGGCGGAAAGAACCGGGACGAGATGGAAAGCGAGAGTGATACGCCCTGCGGAGACGAGGAGCATGAACATCCTCCTGAGGTACCCAACTCCTCTCCTCAGGACCGTATCCCTTCCAATCGACCAGATATTGTACTTTCCCCCGGGAGATACGAGAATCAATAATAGAGTTAACCTCATACTCCTCCTGACCCTCCACCTGAACAGGACAAGGAGGGGCTGTTGTGGAGGAGAACCTGTTACAAATAAGAGGTTTCAGCAACGACACATGAAACGAGTTAGGGATGCGTAAGGTATCAGGAAGAGCTAGACGATACGCAACTGGATTGATACGAGACAACACCCTGTAAGGTCCAATATAACGGGGAGCGAACTTCATGGAGGGCACCTTTAAACGGATGTTCCTCGTGCTCAACCATACCCTATCACCCGGAACAAAGAGCGGAGCCGCCCTTCTACGTTTATCAGCATGTTTCTTAACCAGCATAGAATTGTGCGTAAGGATTTGCCGAGTTTGATCCCACAACTTCCTCAAATTAGCAACATGAACATCAACCGACGGCACCCCCTGGGAAGGAGAAGCCGAAGGAAGAATAGACGGGTGAAAGCCATAATTCATGAAGAAGGGGCTTGAATGAGTAGAATCGCAAACGAGATTGTTGTGTGCAAACTCTGCCCAAGGAATCAAACCGACCCAATCATCCTGGTGTTCGGAAACAAAACATCGCAAATATTGTTCAATTTTCTGGTTGGTACGTTCAGCAGCTCCATTAGACTGAGGGTGATAGGCAGAAGAAAAGTTCAATTTGATACCAAGTTGCGAACAGAAGGACCTCCAAAAACGGGAAATAAATTGGGAACCTCTGTCAGACACAATTTGAGAGGGTATCCCATGTAGGCGAAAAATCTCCCTAGCGAATATCTCGGCCAATTCGGGAGAAGATGGAAGTTTAGGCAGAGGAATGAAGTGTGCCATCTTAGTGAATCTGTCAACCACGGTGAGGATAACAGTCTGTTTTTTAGAGATAGGTAGATCGACAATAAAGTCCATGGCCAAGCAGGACCACGGCTTCTCTGGAACTTCTAAGGGGTGCAGGAATCCACAAGGAAGCGTATGAGGTTGTTTGGTCTTAGTACAAACCTCACATGCAGCGATGAAATCTTTAGTATCCCTACGTAAAGCAGGCCACCAGAAATCCTTAGAGATCAACGCAAAAGTCTTGCGAATACCAGGATGTCCCGCCATCTTGCTGTTATGGAAACACTGCAACAGTTCCAGTTGAAGAGCAGGAGGAACGAAATGTCGACCCACAGGAGTCTGTCTAGGTGCTAAATGTTGTAGCTTAACGATCTCGGCCAGTAACGGAGAATGAATCCTGAGATTCGTATTAGCAACAATATTGCATTTCGGAACTATAGAGGAAAGGACCGGCTCAGGTACAGTAGAAGGTTCATACTGGCGAGATAAGGCATCGGCTTTAGAATTTTTTGAACCAGGTCTATAAGTCAGCACATAGTTGAAGTGAGTCAGGAATAAGGACCAACGAGCCTGCCTAGAGGACAGGCGCTTAGCCTCCCCAATGTAGGACAAGTTCTTGTGGTCCGTCAGGATAGTAATAGGGTGTAAGGTTCCCTCTAATAAATGTCTCCATTCCTTTAAGGCTTTAATGACTGCTAAGAGTTCTCTGTCGCCGATGTCATATCTGCTCTCAGGGCCCGAAAGTTTCTTAGAAAAAAAACCACATGGGTGCAATGGTTTATCTACCCCCAATCTTTGTGACAGAACCGCCCCTACTCCTGTCTCAGAGGCATCGACCTCGAGCAGGAACGGTAAGGTCGTATCCGGATGGACTAGTATTGGAGCAGAAGCAAAAAGTTCTTTGAGACTCTTGAAAGCAGCTAGAGCATCAGTAGACCATGTCTTAGTATCCGCCCCTTGTTTGGTCATATTGGTGATGGGCGCAATAATAGACGAGTAGCCCTTAATGAAGCGTCTATAATAATTAGAGAAGCCAATAAATCTCTGAATAGCTTTGAGTCCCTGAGGCAATGGCCAATCTAAAATAGACTGGAGTTTGTCAGGATCCATCTTAAAGCCCTCCCCAGAAATCACGTATCCAAGAAAATCTATCTGGGTCTGGTCAAAACTGCATTTCTCAAGTTTACAGTACAAACCATGTTGTAAAAGTTTGTGTAATACCTGTCTGACTTGTCGATGGTGGGTCTCAATCTCTTTAGAGTGTATGAGTATGTCATCCAGGTAGACAATAACACAATCATGTTGAAATTCCCTAAGAACTTCGTTAATCAAATCTTGGAAAACTGCAGGTGCGTTACAGAGACCAAAAGGCATGACCGTATACTCATAATGACCATAGCGGGTATTAAACGCTGTCTTCCACTCATGGCCTTGCTGAATTCTCACCAAGTTGTACGCCCCTCTGAGGTCCAACTTGGTGAAAATCTTAGAGCCCTTTAACCGATCAAAGAGTTCTGTAATCAAGGGGATAGGATAGGCATTCCTGATGGTTATTTTATTCAACCCTCGATAATCGATACAAGGTCTGAGTGACCCATCCTTCTTCTTAACAAAAAAGAACCCAGCCCCGGCAGGAGATGAGGATCTCCTGATAAATCCCTTGTCTAAATTCTCCTGAATATACTCCTCTAAAACAGCATTCTCTTTAGTGGATAGAGGGTATACATTGCCCCTAGGAGGCATGGTACCAGGTAATAGGTTAATTTTACAATCAAAGGACCTGTGTGGAGGTAGAGTATCAGCGTTCTTTTTATCGAATACTGCCTTTAAGTCCATGTACAAAGGAGGTATCTGTCTCTCTTTAGGCTGGGTAGTAGTATCAGGTGTGTAAATTACAGCCAAAGGGGATACCTTCTGTAAACACCTCTCCTGACAACCCTGACCCCACGAGAGTATCTCCCCTAACTCCCAATCGATAGTAGGGTTATGTCTCTTTAACCATGGATACCCCAGGACTATGGGAACGGAAGGGGACGAAATAAGCATAAGAGATATACTCTCCTCGTGTAAGATACCAACAGACAGGCTCATGGATATAGTCTCACGAGTAATAACAGGCTCGAGTAGTGGTCTACCATCAATGGCCTCAACGGCCAAGGGGGTCTCTCTTAACTGGGAAGGAATAGTGTGCTTAGTGGCAAAGGCTTGATCGATAAAATTCTCAGCAGCGCCGGAATCTATCAATGCCACGGTCTTAAGTACTTCCTTCTTCCATGTTAAAGAAACTGGTAGTAAAAGCCTGTGATTTTTGTAATTATGCGTAGAGGACAAAATAGAAACACCCAAGGCCTGTCCTCTAGAGAAACTTAGGTGCGGGCGTTTCCCGAGCGAACAGGACAATTCAGGCGTAAATGACCTCTGACTCCACAATACATACACAATCCCTCCCTTCTCCTGTACAGTCTCTCCTCTTCTGAGAGATGAGTATTGCCTATCTGCATAGGTTCAGGAATTAGTGAGGTATTGGACTCAGGACTTAGAAATGCAGGTGCTAATTTAAAGGCAGGTCTTAGGTTCCTCTCTCGAGTGTTCTGTCTTTCTCTTATACGTTCATCAATACGAGAAATGAACGAAATTAGGTCCTCTAAATTCTCTGGTAGCTCCCTAGTAGCAATTTCGTCAAGGATAACATCTGATAACCCGTTCAAGAATACATCCATATAAGCCTGTTCATTCCACTTAACTTCTGACGCCAGAGACCTGAACTCTAGTGCATAATCCACTAATGTTCTGTTCTCCTGTCTCAGGCGCAACAGTAATCTGGCTGCATTGACCTTTCTACCAGGGGGGTCAAAAGTTCTTCTAAAAGCAGCTACAAAGGCAGTATAATTGTATACCAACGGGTTATCGTTCTCCCATAATGGGTTAGCCCATCTCAGAGCTTTCTCAATGAGTAAGGTGATAATAAACCCAACCTTTGCCCTATCGGTAGGATAGGAGCGAGGTTGCAATTCAAAGTGAATGCTGATCTGGTTTAAAAAACCACGACACTTCTCAGGTGACCCACCATAACGTACAGGTGGAGTAACACGGGAAGAGGCACCTACAGTAGCTACCTCTAGGCCTGAACCTACAGAGGAAATAGGAGTAGGACGCGTCTCCTCTGGAGGATTATTAGCACGAGACAACAATGCCTGTAGTGCTAAGGCCATTTGGTCCATTCTGTGTTCCATGGCGTCAAACCTGGAATCAGAGGAACCAACCTGACTGTTTGTACCTGCAGGATCCATTGGCCCTGTCGTAATGTCAGGATCGGGACAGGGATCCAACACGCAAAGTACAAACAGGTACAGGGTACGTATACCGGTCCTTAGAATGGCCGGGCTAACGTACAGAGAGTATAGAGAATGGTCAGAGACAAGCCGAGGTCGAGGGAACGAGAAGACAGGTAAGCGAGGAACAAGCCGGGTCAAGGATAACGGAGGTAAACAGAGTAAGGAAACAAGCCGGGTCGAAACCAAAAGGATAACTGAGAAACACCAGAGCACTGTGTGACTAGACAGGCTAGAACCACGACAGGGCAATGAGCAACAGGGCGAAGTATGTTTAAATACCCTGGCTAGAGAGGATAGACACGCCTCCGACGAAACCTGATTAGTCTGTCTCGGACTGAGTGACAGGTCGTTCCGGATTGGCGTGATGACGTCGGCCTCCGGGCACCATGCTACAAAAGGAAGAGACTCCCTCGCGGCCGGCGTTTGTGTGACCGGGTCGACCGCGAGGAACAGAGGAAACATGGCGTCCGGACGGATGAACGTCTAAGTCTCTACCTCTCTCGGAGGTAGAGACTTCAGGTACCCTGACAGAAATGAAGGAGCTAGTTTAAAGGAAGGTCTACGGTTTCTCTCTCGAGTGTTCTGCCTCTCTCTTAAACGTTCGTCAATGCGAGAAATAAAATAAATTAAATCCTCCAAATTTTCAGGAAGCTCTCTAGTAGCAACCTCGTCAAGGATTATGTCTGATAACCCGTTTAAAAATACATCTATATAAGCCTGTTCATTCCACTTAACCTCTGCCGCCAAGGACCTGAACTCTAGTGCATAATCCACAAGTGTTCGGTTTTCTTGTCTAAGGCGCAACAGTAATCTAGCTGCATTGACCTTTCTACCTGGAGGGTCAAAAGTTCTTCTGAAAGCAGCTACAAAGGCATTATAATTATATACTAACGGATTATCATTTTCCCACAATGGATTGGCCCATCTCAAAGCTTTCTCAACAAGTAATGTGATAATAAATCCAACCTTCGCCCTATCTGTAGGATAGGAGGGGGGTTGTAATTCGAAATAGATACCTATTTGGTTTAAGAAACCACGACACTTCTCTGGAGAACCACCATAACGTACAGGTGGAGTGATACGGGAAGAAGCACCTACAGTGGCTATCTCTAGACCTGAACTCACAGGAGAGATAGAAGTATTACGCATCTCCTCTGGTTGATTACCAGAACGAGATAGTAAAGCCTGTAGTGCTAGAGCCATCTGGTCCATTCTGTGATCCATGGCGTCGAACCTAGAGTCAGAAGGACCAACCTGAGTGTTTGTACCTGCAGGATCCATTGGCCCTGTCGTAATGTCAGGATCGGGACAGGGATCCAACACGCAGAGTACAAACAGGTGGTAGGTACGTATACCGGACCTTAGAATGGCCGGACTTAACGTAAGGAGTAAGTAGAGAATGGTCTAGGAACAAGCCGAGGTCGAGGGAACGAGAGGACAGGTAAGCGAGAGACAAGCCGAGTCAAAGGGTAACAGAGATAAACAGGGTAGTACAGACAAGCCGGGTCAGAACCAAAGAGACAACTAGAATACAAGAGCACTGAGTGACTAGACAGGCTAGAACCACGACAGGGCAATGAGCAGATGCCGAAAGCCTTACTTTATACCTTGATTCTAGAGGGTAATCACGCCCCCGACGAGTCCTGTTTAGTGCTCGGGACTTGACTGACAGGTCGACCCGGGTTGGCGTCATGACGTCGACTACTGAGCGTCGCGTCATATAAGGAAGTGGATCCCTCGCGGTCGGCTTGTAAATGGCAGAGAGAACCGCGAGGAATGGAAGAAACAACCCCTCTGGGAGGATAAACGTCTAAGTCTCTCACCTCCTCTGAGGTAGAGACTACAGGTACCCTGACACATATTTAGTTTGTAGTTAGGTTTGAATTCTGAGCAGTAATATCCATCAGAGTGGGTAGAGCATTTTCTATATCTGAAAGAGTCAAAAGGATATCGTCGGCATACAGATCTCTATTGTTATAATATACAGCAATGGAGAGAGTGGGCATCCCTGCCTTATCCCATTTCCCAGATCAAACCAGTCAGCATGTATGTTTTGCCTGATTGTTCTGGCAGTGGGGGCGCTATATAAAGCTTTTATTGCCCTACATAAAAAGGATCCAAAGCCGAACAATTCCAAGCTCTGCATCATGAACCTCCAATCCACCCGGGCAAAAGCTTTCTCCGCCTCTAAAGCAATAATAACTAATTATTTTTGTTGTTTTTTTGCCAAATCTAATATGTAAATTATTCTTCGGATATTACTAATAGAGCTTCGACCAGGGACAAATCCTATTTGATCCCTTGAAACAATCCTTGTTATCATATTCTATATACAGTTTCTTTTAATCTCTTAGCAACTGAGACTTTCTTCTGTGGGTTTGGTACAGAAGTCTTTTTAGCACTTCTCCTATATGTTCGATCCACTGTAATTTAACACTTTATTTTATTTAATTAATATAATTTTTAAGTGACTGATTAGGCTTTCTTCTGGTTCTCCTTATGTGTACGTACCTCAACAATTATTATAAATGAAATATGAATAGAATAAAAAAAAATGAAAATCCTGTTTTTTTTGCACTCTTTTGCTTCTAGAAGTTTCTACACAACTAAAGAAAAAACAATGCAATATATATTCACTTATTAGTTGTGATTATTAAAATGTGTTTTTCACATGTTTATTTTCATGGGGAATTTCACGAACAATGTGTATCTTACTAGTGTAAAAAACAACGTTTTGTATTCTGACCATGACTACAGCAGCAACCCATGTAGACCTTTACCAGAATTTTGAGAAGTTTGGGTCACATTACAGACATGCCGATATTAGTTTCCCCCAGTTTACTTACTGGGCTGGTGTCCCAATTGGTACCAATAGAAAACCTTAGTTGCACTTTACCCTAGTCATGGCATGCCAATTTGCAAAGATGACAATGGGAACTACTGGGGCATTTTGAGTTTTTTCATTTTGACAATCCACTACCAATTTCTACTAAACTTAGCTGTAAATGTTCTATTTTTGCCTAGGGCAGCACAAAACCAGGATACACCACTGACTGTATCCCCCATGTATCGCTTTGCTGGATTATTAAGAACCTTATAGGGTCTAATTGGAAAAATGCCCAATTTATATCTCCTTACATTTGTTTCTTGAATGTCACTATCACAAACGTTGATGCTATTGTCAACCCTAAGTTAAACTAACCCTAGCTAAACCTAAATCTAAATGGGCTGTCCACACACCATAACCGATACAGATTCCATTCATTGTTTGCAGAAGAATCCCCAAGACTTCTTTAATTTTAGATACCATATTGAGGAAAGTTATAAGGCTTAAACATGCATCAATGGTTAAAGAATTTGGACTGACTATCTAATCATGTTTGTGGCCCTACTTCAAATGTAAAAATATATAATTAAAATGAATACCTAGTGCCAGTGTGATATCCTTAAAGGACCACTATAGGCACCTGGACCACTTCAGCTCAATGAAGTGGTCTGGGTCAGTGGTGTATCCTGGTTTTGTGCTGCCCTAGGCAGGAAAATGCCCCCTGGAAAATGCCGCCCAAGGCAAATGCCTTGTTTGCCTTGCGGCTAATACGCACCTGGTCTGGGTGCCTGGTCCATCTAGGATTAACCCTTTCGGCTGTAAACATAGCAGTTTCAGAGAAACTGCTATGTTAACCCATGGCTTAATCCAGCCTCTAGTGGCTGTCTCATTGACAGCCGCTAGAGGCGCTTCCGCGCTTCTGACTGTGATTTTCACAGTGAGAAGACGCGAGCGTCCATAGGAAAGCATTGAGAATGTTTTCCTATGAGACTGGCTGAATGAGCGCGCGGCTCTTGCCGCGCATGCGCATTCAGCCGGTGACATCAGAAGAGGGAGGAGAGTCCCAGCGCCGAGAGAGCCCGGCGCTGGACAAAAGGTAAGGGATTAACCCCTTCCACCCCCTTCAGCGCCACTGGAGTGGGACCCTGAGAGTGGGGGCACCCTCAGGGCACTATAGTGCCAGGAAACCGAGTTTGTTTTCCTGGCACTATAGTGGTTCTTTAAGTGCAATAAAGCATTGCCTCTCAAAAAAAGTGGAACCTAATCTAACATGCTGTAAAATGGTGATATAAAGCTGGTTATATTTCCTTGTACTGATAAAGAAATGTACTAGTCATAAAAACTGTTACAAAGAAATATTGCTTGAACATCTCAGTAGGCACTGGAAGCTCTGAAAGGACATTTTTCAATGAATCATTCATACTTCAATATAATAAATGATTTTTTTGTTATTAAAAATGCTATTTTTTTAAATTATTTTTCTGAACAGTAAAGGACATGACCATATGCATTAATTGTATAAAAGCAACTACATTGTTTTGGAAAGTAAATTAAAGTTAAACAAGAACTTTCCAAGCTCTAAGAAAACAATGTCTTAATATATTGCTCTATCATTTTACCAATTGACACATATCTAAGTCGGAATTTGTTGGCGCTCTATAAATACTAATAATAGTATTGTAACAGTTTGAGTTTTCATGAGATTTGAAAAATTGCCAATTAAAATTGATGATATTGAAATGACTAAATCACGCAATACATTTATTTAAAATACGCAGTAAACAAGCTTAAATAGACCGTCATAAAATGAATCATCCCAATGTTTTTTACTTACAAAAAGACTGAAGGAAGCGAGAGAAGAAAGGAGGTCAAAAAAAAGGAAAATTTGACTAGGGACATCTGATTCCACTTCTGTAATTCTGTAACTTCTTAAAGTAGCTCACCAGTGTGTGAGACTGGACATTTCCTCTGCAATACTTCAATGTTTGAAAAATTCCGCTAGAAGATTTTTCTTTGGAAACAAAATGTACTGGATAAAAAAAAAATATATAGATAAATATAGCTATATTACACACACAATTAAGTGAAATATAACAAGCAAGTGACGTTCTTATTTTGCTAGCAAGCCTTGGTGTATATGCAATGTATGTCTGTCTGTCTGTCTGTCTGTCTGTCGACTGTCTGTCTGACTTCTCCACGAGGATTAGTTATATAGCCTCTCATTAGAATGGAAAAAATAGTGATTTAAATTAAATTTCATGATATGACAGTTGGCGGTCATGAATACAGTCGAACACTTGTGTACCTACAGTTTGAAGCAATGTAGAAAAATATAAATATGTAAACTGCAGACGTGCAGCCAAAAACACTCTGTTAGCAAAGAGTTCCCAGGAAAATGTCCATACAATTTCAAGCTTTAATAAAGACCAGAAATATATATTTTATTTATTTATTTATTATTGCCATTTATATAGCGCCAACAGATTCCGTAGCGCTTTACAATATTATGAGAGGGGATTTAACTATAAATAGGACAATTACAAATAAACTTACAGGAACAGTAGGTTGAAGAGGACCCTGCTCAAACGAGCTTACATTCTATAGGAGGTAGGGTGTAAAACACAATAGGACAGGAATTTACAATCAAATAAGGTGAGCTGCCCTTTAGGAGAGGGCAAGAGAGACAGGTATGTGAGGTAAGGGTTAGTCTTGGAGGCCATAAGCTTTCCTAAAGAGATGGGTTTTAAGGCACTTCTTAAAAGATGCAAGACTAGGGGAGAGTCTGATGGCGGTAGGCAGGCTATTCCATAGGAAGGGAGCCGCCCGTGAGAAGTCCTGCAAGCGCGAGTTGGCCGTACGAGTACGGACAACGGACAGGAGGTGGTCACGGGCAGAGCGGAGAGACCGAGAAGGGACATACCTATGGATCTGTGAGGAGATATAAGAGGGGCTAGAGTTGTTCAGTGCTTTATAGGTGTGAGTTAGTACCTTGAATTGACTCCTATAGCATACAGGAAGCCAATGTAAGGACTGGCAGAGGGGTGAGGTGTGAGAGAAACGACTAGAGAGGAAAATCAATCTAGCAGCAGCATTCATTACAGACTGTAAGGGTGCAGTACGGCTATTGGGAAGACCAATCAGGAGAGGGTTACAATAATCCATGCGGGAAATTACTAGAGCATGGACAAGCTCCTTGGTAGTATCTGGTGCAAGAAAGGGGCGGATGCGGGCTATGTTTTTAAGATGGAATCTACAGGATTTGGCAACATGCTGGATGTGAGGCTCAAATGTGAGACCAGAGTCAAGTATGACGCCAAGACAGCGCGCTTGCAAGGATGGACTGATGTTGGTACCACAAACTTGGAGGGAGAGCGAAAGAGGAGGATCTGTATTAGGAGGAGGAAAGACAAGGAGCTCAGTTTTTGAGAGATTGAGTTTCAGAAAGCGGGATGACATCCAGTCAGAGATGGAAGAAAGGCAAGCAGTGACACGTTGCAGGACGGCAGGGGAGAGGTCCGGGGAGGAGAGATATAGCTGGGTGTCATCAGCGTACAGGTGGTAGTGAAATCCAAAAGAGGTAATAAGTTTGCCAAGAGAGGCAGTATAAAGAGAAAATAGAAGGGGACCAAGGACGGAGCCTTGGGGAACTCCAACCGAGACGGGGCAAGGGGAGGAGGTATCATTAGAAAAGGAGACACTGAATGAGCGTTGGGAGAGATAAGAGGAAAACCATGAGAGGACAGAGTCACAGAGACCAAGCGATTGAAGAGTTTGAAGAAGGAGAGCATGATCAACGGTGTCAAAGGCCGCTGAGAGGTCAAGAAGAATTAGTATGGAGTAGTGGCCTTTGGATTTAGCTGCGATTAGGTCGTTAGTAACTTTGATAAGGGCAGTCTCTGTAGAGTGGAGAGGGCGGAAGCCAGATTGAAGGGGGTCAAGGAGAGAGTTGGAATTGAGGAAATGAGACACACGGGTAAAGACAAGTCTTTCCAGAAGCTTTGAGGAAAAAGGGAGCAGGGATATGGGACGGTAGTTAGAGGGGGTGGATGGGTCGAGGGATGGTTTTTTTAGTATAGGTACTACAGTGGCATGTTTAAGGTCAGCAGGGACGATGCCAGAAGAGAGCGAGCAGTTGAAAATGTGTGTTAGAGAAGGCACGAGACAAGTGGAGAGAGATCTGATAAGGTGAGATGGGACAGGATCGAGCGGGCAAGTGGTGGGGCGAGAGGAGCAAAGAAGAGCAGCCACCTCTTGGTCAGTAGCTGGAGAGAATGTCTGAAGGGTAGGAAAGGCATGATCTATGTGTGATTGAGGAACAGAAAGGCAAGGAGGGGAGAATTCTTTCCTTAGCTGTTCAATCTTGTCAGTGAAGTAACATGCAAAGTTATCAGCAGTAAGGTTAGTTTTGGGGGTGGCCACAGCAGGGCGAAGAAGAGAATTAAAGGTGTGAAAGAGACGCCTGGGGTTGCGGGAACATGAACTAATGAGAGCGGAAAAATAGGACTATATATCCGTCAAACAGTATTGCACTCACTGGATTCACATACCTGTGCATTTTGGATTAATACAAGTTTTCCTGCATTTGAAAGTCCAGTCAGTCCTCATCACCACCTAGGCTCTGCCCTCTGGGAGGTCATCAATACTGATGTCTAGGCCGGTCTCATGCTTCTCATAGAGCAGCATTGGGAGGTAGAGAGCATACGCGACAATTAGCATGTTGTGCCTTCAGTGCTTCTCATTTAATCAAATGCTTCCCCATGAGAAGCATGGTCTTGTATTTTGTGCTGGGCACACAAAATCTGAAATAGTACCATTTGTCTGACTGATAGTTAGGAGGGTGCAACCTTGTCACTTTATAATAGTCCTGAATTCTCTTGAAATCGGCACTTTTACAAAGTGACAAAGATAGGGCATCCTGCTAACCACTAAACCATTCCAGTAATATGAAGTGCTTAAAAGACGAAAAACTACCACAAAAAGAGGACATAGTCTTAAATTAGAGGAGGCAAAGGTTTAAAAATAATTTCAGGAAGTATTACTTTACTGAGAGGCTAGTGGACGGAGCTGAAGTGGTAGAGGTTAACACAGTAATGGAGTTTAAGCATGTGTGGGGTAGGCATAATGCTGTCCTAGCTATAAGATAAGGCCAGGGACTATTGAAAGTATTTAGAATATTGGGCAGACTAGATGGGCCGAATGGTTCTTATCTGTCGTCACATTCTATGATTCTATATGTTTTAGGTGATAATACTTCATATTCTCCAATATTGTCATTAACCTTTTTTTCATTTGTTTGTTTATATACATATTTAATTTTCCGGTTTTAGGTTGGACAGGTCAGGTAAATTTAGACAAATAGCTTTTAATCACAATTGTTATTGGATTGAAGCTCAGTAAATGGAATTGCATTTAATTCTTAAGCCACTTTACTGCTTGATTCATTCAGATGCATGAAATCCAATAAAACTTTAACTGAATCCTAATTCATTGCCCCTTGTTTGAAACCAATGATGCCTCGCTCAGTTTTTAGGCCAGCTTTCTTTATTTAGACTGAATTCTTGAACTGCGTGCCCCGTATTTCTCTAGACAAGAAAAAAAAAATTGCTGTAATAATATCAAGATTTCCGTGAGTATCCCAGGATAATGATTACCGCATCAGCGTTCTAAGATCTAGTGCATAAACAGATGTTATATAGGGACAGTGGAATCAACTATAGCATTATAAAAGCTGTTATAAAACTGTGACTTTTTACTATCATATTCTTTATGAGTGAATGACATTGGGAGAGATGATGTAAGCATCAAGCTATTTAATAAACCACACAACTGTGTGAAACATTCAAGATTATTATTACTTTATTTATATAACACTAGCAAATTCCATAGTGCTGTACAATGTGGATTTAAAGTGTATGTTGAAAATGATGTTTTCAGTAAGATTCATGAAAACAACCCAACACATTCCTGTTTTCTGCAGCACAAATGCAATAATTCCTATAATTTATGGCGACTCTCTGTAAGTAAAATAGTGTACAGAATCTGGGGATCAATTGCTTCCAAAAAATGTGTATAATATGTTTAAATACCTCTGTGCAGCATGTACATTGGAAATATAGTGGAAGCAATACATTTGACACCAGTGATGACTACCATAAATTTTTAATCACACCTTCATCGACATCATACAAATGCAAATAATTTCAAAGATGAACACATACTATTTCGGGTGAACAATTTCAGAAATGCCCAATAATTCTTTATATGACCACATTTTACTCCTGTTTAAATGCAGGTGCATCATTTCTACCTGTTAAGTTGCAAACAGCTGAATATAATTACGGAAACAGATACCGCACTCTCCTGAATCCCAGGGTGCAACCGGGCCTGAGGTTGGCTAATCCTCACAAAGTAATTTGCAGAAAATTCTATAGATCTGCTCACTGGATTTAACTTGAGTGCCTGGACCATAATTGCTCTTCTGCAAACAGCTGAATAGGCATGGAAAAACAGCTGTAACAAATGTTGTTTCTTGGTGGTGTGTTACGTGTGCTAAAGATACACATGCTTCACTTTGTAGCCACCACACCAAGGACCAAGACCTGCCTCGTGGGATGAGTTATCCATCATACGGAAACCTGTGATAGAGGAGGTTGTTGAAGGAGCTTGAGGACATTATTTTCCAAGTGATAAGGGTAGGCTAGTCCTATATCAATCCTGATTTCTGATCTCTTTCTTTCTTTACTATCCTTTAGCTTGCAACCCAGCCAACCTTTATCTAGTCATTGCTTTAAGATGTCTTCTGCTACCCCCTTCTATAACGTTCCATTTTTTCATTGTCTTCTTCATAGAAATGTGTGCTACTACAAGAACTGCAAGCGCATGGCTTACCTCTACTTTTCGCTTTGTATATTTAAAAGTCGCGAATTAATTGTGCGTAGTAAAATACAGACCGTGCCAGTCCCTGCTATTATGATTATATTCATATTTTAGTAATTAGCTGTGAGTAATCATTTAAAATCTAAAGCCAGTTTTTTTAATTATAAAAATAAATTGTAAATCACAAATGTGCTCAAAACCAGAAAGCTAATGATTATACGGCACATTTGAAAGTATGCTGAATCTTAGTAATTGTCAATATGATGATTAAAAAAAAAAGAGAAGAAAATATGTTGGGTGGAACATTGAACCTCAATTCTGTAGAATTCACGCAGTGATGCATTCTCAACAGCGTGATTTGAGATGATTGATTATTTTAATTACTAAATTATCACATACAGTATATGGGACGTAATTAAAGAGAAGAATATTGAGTAAGTTTTCCGATGGAGACACAAACCATAGTTATTGTTCTGAAATTAGTATTTACATGTATAGCACTTACCCAACTGTATAAAAACAATATAACATAATTAGGTAATTTAACAAAAGCAAACTAGAATACAAAGCTGTTTCTATGCCCATGGGAGTGGAAACATTCTCAGTAAAATTTCGAAATTAACAGGGTTAATACTCACTAAACTGAGAATTCAAGGTAAATTCAAGCAAATTTCAAATTTAAAGGACCATTCTACACCCCTAAAGCACTTCACATGTTGATGTGTTTTATACATGAAGAGTATCCTATATTAAGCCCAGTTTATAAAAGTGAAATTAGCACTCTTATGAATAAATTATGGAACAGCCCGTAGATTTCAATCTTACAGACAGGGAGGTTAGCAGCCTCCTTCAATAAGCTCCCCTGAGTTAACGGAAGTGTCAGGTACGCTCTACTTGAGCACGCCAGCCTCCTCCCACACATACCTCAGATCGACTCATCCAGACCTCAGATAAGATGGGTGCATGTGCACAAGCAGGCACACACACAATACGGTGTGCATGTCTGCATGAGTCAGCGTGCACACACATGAGTGCACCATATCGTATGCTTCTTAATGAGAGGCCTCTAATTGGTTATTTCCCTGTGAAAGTCTCTTCCATGAGAAAAAGGGAGGGTTTGCTAAGCCTGCAGTTCATTAGATCTGTATTCGATTAATCCCGTGTACGTAGACAAATCTTTTTTTTTTTTTTTTTTTTGCATAATCAAGAACATAAAACTAACACTAACTAACTTAACATGAGGCTTACCCTCAGATTTTCATTCCATCTTTATTGGCGAATACGCTATAGTACACGAATTAGGGTTGTGCTTAGCGAGTAAATGTAGTAGTCGGCCGTCCAGGGCAAGAAGGATAGCGTAACAACTATTCATGTTGGTTTTTTTTGTTGTTTTTGTTTTTTCTTTTCTTTTTTCTCTCTCCTTCCCGTCTGTTTTTTTTTTCTCTCCGTTATTAAGATTGATGTAAATAAATGTAACAGTTACAAATATAGATTTATAGTAAACCTTGGGTAACCCTTGGGTAACAGTTACAAATACAAATGTAAAATAATAGCTTGGGTAAAACAAAAAGGAAAATATAAAAATTAGGTATATTTAGTAATAGATTAATTATTATTAAAACGTGAGAGAGGGAAGGAGGGGGGGAGAGGGGAAATGTGTATGATAGCTTTTTTTTGGTTTTGACATTTGCTACTAGCTTGGCCTCGCATTGAGTGGGTCGTTTTACTCACGCCCCCTGGCCGTTACAGGAAATATGGGTATTCCTGAACAGGCCATTAATTTATCCTTTTCAATAAGGGTGTAAATGTACTTGATGGGTTTTTTTGGTGGTTTTTCTTTCTTAGTTGTGATTTTTTTTTATTACTTGTGTTTTATTTTTTATTTTATTTGTATTATTTGAAGTCAGAGAGTATTGCTGGTTATTCTAGTTTTCATTCTCTCAAGCGGAAGCACAGCATAAATATTAGGAATACACAGGTAATTAATAGTGACTTAGGCCCAAATATGGTGAAAGTTTTAAGTGTTATAAAGATGTAATTGAAAAATAAAAACACATAAAAAGTATCTATGGATACAAGATTTAGAATATTTACCATGAATGTTAATGGATTAAATAGTCCACATAAGAGACGGTTGGTGCATCAGGAATTGAGGATAATTGTCAATGTCAATTATTTTCACTTTGCATACTTGTATAATTTTATTTAATTTCATGTTATTGTGTTTTATTATTGTTTATAACTTATGTTGTTTTTTTGTGTATGTAAGAAATGAAAATAAAAAAATTAACAAAGAAAAAGAACATAAAACTAACACTAACTAACTTGACATGAGGCTTACCCTCAGATTTTCATTCCATCCTTATTGGCGAAGCTAATTCTATATCTTTTATATATGTTGGATGTTTGTACATGATTATTAGTGGGATTATTATCTTTTGGGGATTTTTAATTTTTTAAAAAAAAATATTTTCCACCAGGTTTAATGTCATAAATTAGCACAGATCCACAAGCAGTGATATAGTAACGTGAGGAGGAAAAATGTAATAAAAAACAAATACTCACAAAAACTTGTTTGGCCTGTCTTTGTAGTCGCTGGGATTCAATCATGAATTGTACTTTAAATGGTTTGAAAGAGAATTATCAGTGGTAGACCTGCATTCTTTGCATCCTTTTCTCTAATAATCTGATGCAATTTGTGAAGAGTTGAAGGTTTCTAAAGCTTGTTTTCCATTCCATTTCCTGGGGAGATGTGTGATGTATTGTGTGTGTGTTTTTTTTTTTTGTTTTTTTTTTTATGTGCTCGTTAAATGTAAGGATCTTTCCAAAACAGCAAAACATTACAAAAAATATGCTCTTTAATGTCAAACTTCAACCTGCAATACGGATTTTATGTGAGGATCTGTCATAAATAATATATTTTGTGTTTCAACCTTAGTAAGAGTTATTGTTGAACTAGAGACCATGCATGGAGGGATAAGTTTGTTTTTTGCCCATGACACTTATCAGAAGCACATTTATTTAAGTTATGGTTTAAGAGTACAATGGGTAAGGGTAGACTATGGGAAAAAAATCGATATATCAATATGCTAGGCTTCTGAAGGCAGAACCAAATAATCTTTGAAAGAAAAAGAAGTCCCGGTCACAAGAAGGGATCAGAATGAGATTAGTCTTGCAGTTGTTTACTCCTTCCTGATTGGTTGTAATACTGGTCATGGAATATTGGATATAGTATGTTCTGTAAACCTTTGCTGCTTGGAGAGTCAAAGTATATCAACCTATATTCTGGATATGTGTGATACCATCTATTTAAAATACAGAGGCTAATTGCAATATAGAAGGGGAAAAAAAACAGAAGACAAATATTATGGCTACTAATAGATTTCCGAGCAACTTTAAGAGAGTGTGGGGAGTGCCTTCAAGGAACCTATCCCTGTAAGTATCGAGACTCCCGATATTGCTAAGCAAAGAAAATAGTAAAAAGGTCAATACTTAATCCTTGCTGAGCTCTCTCCAGATCCCTTTTGCCCAATGTTCTGATGTGCCTTCACATCCTCTGCTTTTACTTAAGATATGAGTTAATAAGCTCCTCTGTCGTTGGTGGGATCCTTGGTAATGACCAAAGTCAGGGCTGCCATCAGTACTTATGGAACCCCATACAAAACCCCTGACCGCCTATGCAGACTTACCCACGCATGCACACGCAAAAACACATACATACAGACACACACTGAGAGACACATGAACATACACTGTGACTAATACACATGCACAAATACATACACCATGCCAAATCCCACACACACACAGACACACTGTCAGACATGAATACACACACAAACACACATAAAGATACCTCCTGAAAGATACATGCAAATGCATTAGCCACCCCCTGCTTGTTTACCATTTTTACTCAAGCGGGTGACTTTCCTGGTCTCCAGTTGGGAGCCGGCTACAAGCGCTGCAACTCTATTTACACTCCGCAACTTCCTTGGCGTACTGAGAAGAACTGATATAAATTCCCTTTCTTCTACTCTTGCCACATGTGTGGCTGCCTGGAATGTCCCTTTAAATGGCTAGATGCCTGAGCATCCCTTACAAATACAATATACATATCATCATATGAGTCTGATTTTTATGCATCAATATTTGTATTTAAGTGCAAAGTCATTTTATAATTTCATAGTCATTTTATAATGTGTTTTAGGGACACAGTCTATTTAAAGTAGATGGTGATCACCAATTATGTAAAGAGAGTTGTAGGTTTTAAAGATCAAATATGTTCCATCACAAAGCAAAATGCTGCACTCAATCATCACTTAATGATTGTCCCACCCGACACATGTAAGATTCGTAGGTGTGAGGGAAAAGGCAGAAATTAGTTAATTTGCCATCGATTTGCACTAGAATGATGAATTTCTGTTTCATTTTTAATGCAGAGACCAGAAATGAAGAAATTCATGCTAATTACCGGGAATTTTATGTGTTAAACGGAGACGGTGTCTCAGTAAGCCTGTCAGTCTGTGCTATCACAGAAGCCTATGAAGATTCTATATTTAGAGGGATATTAATAATGCAATAGGGTTCGAGCTTGCAGTGTCACATAGTTGCTTCTGTTCTGTATATTTCAGGATTTGTGTTGTTATGCCTAACTGCTGAGAAATACATCTTCCTAGTGATGTTCTGTCAGGTTCTGTCAATCTACAGACCATGTGTTGCTGCATAATACAGGATACTTTTGCATGCAAAATGTTAAAGGACCACTCTAGGCACACAGACCACTTCAGCTTAATGAGCTGGTCTGGGTGCCAGGTCCTTCTAGGGTTAACCCATTTTTTCATAAACATAGCAGTTTCAGAGAAACTGCTATGTTTATGAATGGGTTAAGCCTTCCCCCATGTCCTCTAGTGGCTGTCTCATTGACAGCCGCTAGAGGCGCTTGCGTGCTTCTCACTGTGATTTTCACAGTGAGAGCACGCCAGCGTCCATAGGAAAGCATTATGAATGCTTTCCTATGTGACCGGCTGAATGCGCGCGCAGCTCTTGCCGCGCGTGCGCATTCAGCCGACGGGGAGGAGAAGAGGCGGATCGGAGGAGGAGAGCTCTCCGCCCAGCGCTGGAAAAAGGTAAGATTTAACCCCTTTCCCCTTTCCAGAGCCGGGCGGGAAGGGGTCCCTGAGGGTGGGGGCACCCTCAGGGCACTCTAGTGCCAGGAAAACGAGTATGTTTTCCTGGCACTAGAGTGGTCCTTTAAGGATCTTACGTCATGTCTTCTGAGATTAAATCAAGGTTGGAGAAAAAATGGCCATGCAGTCGTTGTTCTGAAGAAAGCATCTGGGGTGTCTTTAATTTGGCTACCTGTTAGGTTGGGGGGCTAGCAAATGCAAGGTATTGTTCAATAGAACATATTAAGAGTTTACTTTTTATATTCATTAAGTGATTTTTCTTTGAAAATAAAAGGAAAGTGCTGGGATGAGTGGAACCTAAATCTCGCAGTCTCATTTGTTTTGTTAATGCTGAGAAAACAGCCTTTTAATTCACATAGATTTTTTTCACTGTTTCTCTTCCTAAGTGCTTGTGGATTAATGGAGAATGCAGCATATTACTGGGCTGTTTAATAAAGACTAAGTCAGAAATGTCTAAATACAAGTCTAGCTGACATTGCATTCCGTTCATACCTTCCAACTTTGGAACTTTGTGGAGACGGGGCATGCCGATAAGGGTTGTCATAGTGACATGACTTGCATCACTGGCAATGCCCTTCCATCAAATGGCCATGTCAGCTGGACGTGAATGCATGCCAGGTTGACCAACCACCTCTCTTGGTAGCATCAGTGACGGCAGCACAGAGCAATGTTAAAGTGCTCTGCTCAGGAGCTGAATGCCCTTGATGCGGTTTGTGCCAGCTTGTCTAATGATACGCTCACACTGTGCTTAATGGGATCTCTGTAGTTCTGATATGAGGGATGCCAAACAGCAAACTGGGGGCTGTGGGACATGAGCCTGAATTATGGATTGTCCTGCTGAATGGGATTTTTGGAAGGCACTTTTCTGTTTATATACACACATATAACCGTACGTACTTAGAATACAAATCAAACCACCTGCGGCAATTACTGGACTTTTTATTGCGGCACTGGTCAATGTATTGGTATCTCCGAAGACCTTTTTCTATACCTAGGTTAACCTATACCAGTTCTTTTTGATTTCTGTTCACTTAAGCGCTACGGAATAAGTTGGTGCTAAATAAATACCAATAATAATAATAATACCATATTTCTGTACAAGAACTTTTTGATTTAATAAAATTAGCAAGGTAATCCATCTCATGTTTTTATTTTAATAAAGAAGGCTACAAAAAATAAAAAAAGATATATACCCCTTGTTTCAAAGAAATACGTTACCACTTTTTATTGTTGACATTTCTTATTGTAAATTATAATTCAACATTGCTAATAATTAGAAGTCTTTGACTTTGCAATCTGTTAATGTACATGACTTAAATGACTAAATACCGCCCATTCTTTTTATTAACTGAGAACAAGGGGATGTTAAAAATGACCTGGTTCCCAAACTAGAAACTGTTTAAAGCTGTTAAAATGTAACTTTAAGGTGTAGTTGATGGGCCTCTGAAGACAAGTCGGCCAATTGTTTCACCTGAATAGTTCAAATGACATCTACTGGAACAGTAAGAGACAGGTGTTCGTATAGCTGTTAGCTTGTTCAGCAATTCATTATTTGACCAAAAAGAAATTTGTACCAAGGCAAAGTTGGTTTTATTTCTACATTCTGCTTGTTTTTGGCATTCTTTATTCACATGTATTTCTTGTGATAATCGGCATCACACTATTATTTATATGAGCCTTATTTTAAAATGAAAGTAGTATCTAAAATAAATACAATTTCTGCAATTTTGATGTATTTAGGGGTGTTTATTTTAATTGTAAAGTGCTGTAGTGGTTATGGTGCTAGGAGTGCCCTGATGCCCTCCTCCCCCCCCCCCCCCCCATTGTAAGGAGTCATAACATTTTAGAACAGTTAAACTTTTTTCCCGAGCCGCCAATGCATCTAGTGGGCGCCTTGTTAAATTAAACTGCTCTAAAACTGTTTGACTACTAATAGGGGGGGGTGCCAGGGCTTTCCTGGCACCATAAACAGGAAAGCATGCGGTAGTGGTTATGGTACATGGAGTGTTCTTTTTAAGGGGTTGAACTATTTTTGAACATTTCAACCTTGTAGTAACCCAGTGTTCAACAGCTCGTATGATTGTTTACATGTATGGTATTGTGCACCTTTGAATAAGAACTGCATTTGTTAATGAAAGAGCATTTATTGGTTACTCGTGCAAAATTATTCATTTAAACCTGCTGTGGTATGATGATAAATAAAATCACTGATAAAAACATTACACTAACACAAATCTATACAAATGTATTTTACATGTACTGTGTCGTTAATACGTTAATATTTTAATGCTTGTTTTACTTTATTTAGCATTGTAATATTATTTATTTAATAATAATTTAACACTCCGTAATATTTAATAGTAAATTCCTGGGGTTTTTTTTTTTTTGGTTTTTTTTTTTTATATAAACCCATTAAGGACACGTGATGGAAACTTTCCGTCACGCTGGCCTTTTGCTTCTGAAGCTGTGTCCGTAAGAAGTTAATTGTTTGTGTATTCTATGGTCGGGATAAAGCATATTTAATGCATGTATTGAATAATGTATGTTGTATAATTTGATTCTGTTTTTGTTTGTTTCCTGAATAGATATTGATGAGTGCTCTGAAGGTTTTGTTCAATGTGACAGCCGTGCTAACTGCATTAACCTGCCGGGCTGGTACCACTGTGAATGCAGAGATGGCTACCACGACAATGGAATGTTCTCTCTGGGTGGAGAGTCATGTGAAGGTCAGTGCCATTTATATATCAAGCACTTGAGAGGTTTCTCTGTAATACTCAAAGGAACATCATTTGGAGCAGCACTTTACATTAGCATTCATTGTTATAATTAGATAATCCTTGGTCTCTAATTCAAAAAATGGCCGTCTTTCTCTAAACATAATGAATATTACGGAGCATATTCTCTGGCTGTTAACCAGTCTGATCTACTCCTGTAGGCTCAGTTAGAGGACAATATCCCCAAAAATATGTGTTGCATTGGGCTGCGGTAGGTAAGCATTATAATCACAATGGGTTTGTGTATATATCAAATTCTAGGAAAAATTTTATATGTGTAGGAATCACTATGGAAACCAAATGTTCCCTCTCATCGGTCGACATTTAGAACTTTGCTCCACAATTTATTTTCATGCTGAACTCCCTATGGGACTTACTCCAAGCATGATTACTCCATCTGGATATATATAATGTGTCCCTCAAAAGTTAAACAGTAAAGGAAAGTAATTAATTTAGGCAACAAATACATATTTTGATTACACAAAAAAAGACATTAATGCATTTTAAGGAGACTACTGGGAGGCTTGCTGGATAAGCACCCACACAAAAGGATAAATTATCAGTTAAATGTAAATGTGTTGGTGATGGGTGTGATACCACACTTGTATACATATTTCAAAAATTCATTAGTGGCTATCTTGCAACATTTTAGAAATGATTTATCTCTATACTTGAGCTAGTATTTATGATTCAAACTAGTGAAAAATCTTGCTAACTTTATTCATTCCCAGCCGGATGATATTTAAAAGATATTTATTAGGTGAATTAAAGTAAAGGGGAATTATGAAGTTGGGGTAATGAGGATAAACCATTTATATTTCTGAACCATTTTTGCCATTCCTGTTTTCACCCACTGTTCTGAGTAGGTTTTATTTTGATTTCAAAATATATAATGTGATTCGGTTTAAAATTTTGGAAGCAAATGTATTATATTCACAGTACAAGTTTAGTTTTAAAATAAAAATTTTTTAAATCAAATTCAAAAGTAACGGTGTTTTGCTTCTTGGAGTTTGTGACAAAAAGGGACTTTAAAGGACCACTCTAGGCACCCAGACCACTTCAGCTTAATGAAGTGGTCTGGGTGCCAGGTCCAGCTAGGGTTAACTAATTGTTTTATAAACATAGCAGTTTCAGAGAAACTGCTATGTTTATCAATTAGTTAAGCCTTCCCCTATTTCCTCTAGTGGCTGTCTCACTGACAGCCGCTAGAGGCGCTTGCGTGATTCTCACTGTGAAAATCACAGTGAGAGCACGCAAGCGTCCATAGGAAAGCATTATGAATGCTTTCCTATGTGACCGGCTGAATGCGCGCGCAGCTCTTGCCGCGCGTGCGCATTCAGCCGACGGGTAGGAACGGAGGCGGAGAGGAGGAGGAGAGCTCCCCGCCCAGCGCTGGAAAAAGGTACGTTTTTACCCCTTTCCCCTTTCCAGAGCCGGGCGGGAGGGGGTCCCTGAGGGTGGGGGCACCCTCAGGGCACTCTAGTGCCAGGAAAACGAGTATGCTTTCCTGGCACTAGAGTGGTCCTTTAATGTGTCACACGGCACAAGAGGCAACGTCTCACCCTTCCAGTTGGGACAAAAACTGGTTGTCTTCTATTCATTCTATCATGCTGAGATATTTGCCTGGCCGATCTAGATGTGCTGTTGTTGTCAAGGTGGACTTACAGATGGGGGAAGGGAAGTGTAGAGTTAATGGTGTAGTTTGTATATCCTGATGTGAAGTGAAAAATAAAGTCTGTTGCTCCTGCTTACATCAAGAAGAAGCTTGCTTGGCTCTTTCTTTGCTGTAACTATCCAAGGTCTGCTCTAATGCGATTGCTGGTAGCTAAAGCAACTCCAAGCGCAGGTCATAGCACTTAGCATAGCGATCAGATGTGCAAGTTAATGCAAGAACCCACGGACGATATTAGGCCTTCAGTAACAGAGATGCCAGAGCCGTATAGTAGCAGAGTTAAAAAAAAGAGAAATTAAAATTAAATATGTTCTTCTTTCCACTTTGTATCTTCCTGTTTTGAAAACATAATTAGGTAACTCCATTACTGCTATATATTCTTTTTAAAGTACACAACATTCCAGCTTCAGAGATGATTAAGTGCTTTGGGTAATGTTTGTTTAAACTCTCAGCAAATTTAATAATATAGCTGAACAGACTAAAATAAATCTGGCTTGATATTAGTGGTAGCCAAAATGTATCTTTCAGTTTTTGAATTTTTCTTTACTACAACTTCAATGATGCCCAGACAGACAAACTGTGTATGATTTCTGAGTATCATGGCTCCTTTAATCCCACAATGTGGAACTACTTACACAGTAATTTATGTAGGTTTTCAAATCAATGTCATAGTCCGAATGTCTTAGCAACCTGGAAGCCTAGCTACCTTTGGCAATTTGTGTGATGTCATTGCGACACTGCAGGATGATGTCACTAGACGTGGGACTGCAGTTCTCATTTTAAGTATTGTGGATATACCTGCAGAATATAATAATATCTCCTCATCTGCACTCCAGTGGTTGTCTATTATTGTGTTTTTACACTTGTTTAAAAAAAAACGCAATTTTAATATTAATCTACCATCATCCTTAATTTTTTATGTGACAACAATCAAATTTTAGAAATGCAAATCACGTCAATCCAAATTTGTGGACTGTTTACCAAATATTCTCTTCTGATGCAAAAGGAAATTCAAACTACAGTATCCCTGGCAAGAAACAGACCGAGATACAAATTTTTGTGAAAAGATGAGTCGTAAGAGAATTATTGGAAAATCAGAATTAAAAAGAAAAAACTCTATAAAGTGTAACTAAATGTTGCTATACATCCTAACAGTAGCAACATCTCTGCGATTAGCCTATTTGCAAAGCGCATTTCCTCAGACTTTATTAAATAGAATGGTCAACAATTGGGGTGTTACTAGCACAGACATTTTTGCATTCGTTCATATGCAAGATGTCGCAAAGAAAGTGAACTGATGGTGTTAATTGCCTCTATTCCCAATTCAACCCCATAGTTGCTAAAAAATAATACAAATAACTCCCTATACGGGTAGTAATAAAGCTTTTTCTGATGCATAATGATTCTTTATTTTTTTTTTTAAGTATTTATTTAAATATTAAATAAGTACTCACATTTTTAAATATGACCCAGCAGCAAAATATAGACATTAGCAGCCCATACAAAACTATTTTGGTACTTAATCACCATTTTACCAGCATCTAATTGGCAACTCTTTGCCATGTATTTCTGGGAAGTGAAAAACTGCTATTTATACCGGTAAAAGGATGTGATTTATTCTACAGTATACAAATCTTCTAGGATTTATCGTTACCTTAAATTAAAATGGCAAAAATGTCAGATTGCAAGTTCCACCAAATGTTTTATTGTGCAAAGAAGGAAAAACATTGGGAAATAGCTCCCATCACTCAACCATTACAGAGAAATATCATCTGTACTTGACATATTCAGGACGGCAAACACCAAAATGATGTCTAACAAGAATCAGCAATTCTTGATGATAATATCTTGATGGAATAGAAAGAGGACTAACACAGAATTGACAATATAGCTGGCAAGTCGTCCCCTGTGTCTTCAGTATCTGTGGCCATTCAGCACCAGTTTAAAGGTCAAAGTTTGGAAGAGAAAATAATATATTCAATTATAAAATACAAAGGTAACGGAAAAGGGAAAATGAGTAAACTATGTTAAAAAAAAACCAATAATTCTTTATATTCAAAGGACATCTTTTTGCTTCTTCTAATGTGTTTTGCATGTTTAAAATTATTTTATGGTATTACACTATGGTCTTCCTCATTCATGTTCAGAAAATCTTGTGTAGATGGTGGTTCCCAGCGAGGGGTCTTCCATAAGGTCCTTTGATTGAACCGCGTGATTGGCTCATGAACAAGGGTGTGCTATTTGGATATATCCCATGATAATTTAATGATACTGTACTGTCATCATTTTATTTTGTTTTTTACGTGTGTTAATTTAATCAGAATGTCCATTAATTAAACATGAAGAGACTACCTATATATTATTTTACACACATCAATATGCACCTATTGTTGTGAAAACACAATTTTTTTTAAAATTAAATGTATGCTTATACATTCTGTATGCATAACACCTCAAAAGAAAATATTAGAGCGAAGTATAATTTTACCTGGATAGGTAATGATTTGCCTTATTTATTGCCTTATTTATTAAACTGGCATGGGATTTAAAGGGAATCTCCAGTGCCAGGAAAACGATCTGTTTTCCTGGCACTGGAGGGTCCCTCTCACTCCCACCCCCCCAATCCCCGGTTACTGAAGGGGTGAAAACCCCTTCAGTCACTTACCTGAGGCAGCGGCAATGTCCCTCGCCGCTGTCTCCTCCTCTGCGCCGCTCCTCCTCTTCATTGCGTCGGCCGGTGGGGGAGACTGATCCCGCCCACCGGCCGAGGAGACCTAATGCGCGTGCGCAGCAATGCCGCGCATGTGCATTACGTCTCCCCATAGGAAAGCATTGAAAAATAATTTCAATGCTTTCCTATGGGGAAATGAGCGACGCTGGAGGTCCTCACACGGCTTGATGACGTCCAGCGACGCTCTAACACAGAAAACCTGTGCTATGAAGGAGGAAGCGAGTGAGACTTGTCATGTGTATAATTTGAATTCCGTATTATGGCAACCGGAAAAAAAAAACACTCAAAGAAGCTAGAAGCGATAACACCATTCTAGACCATCTTTTGGGGTTTTGGATAGAACAAAAAAATAAATGCGGTATAAAAGATTAGATTTTAGAATTGGTCCTTTTAACCTTGTTGGAATAATAGATCATGGACATTGGTCTGAAGCAGTGGCGATGGAGGGGTATTCTTTTTATAAGACAAATTATAATGGCATATTAAAGGGAAACTCCAGTGCCAGAAAAACGATCAATTTTTCTGGCACTGGAGGGTCCCTCTCCCTCCCACCCCACAATCCCCGGTTACTGAAGGGATTAAAACCCCTTCAGTGACTTACCTGGGACAGCGGCGATGTCCCTCGCCGCTGTCTCCGCCTCCGCGACGCTCCTCCTTGTGATTACGTCGGCTGGTGGGCGAGACTGATCTCGCCCACCGGCCGAGGAGACCTAATGCGCATGCGCGGAAATTCCGCGCATGCGCATTACGTCTCCCCATAGGAAAGCATTGAAAAATAATTTCAATGCTTTCCTATGGGGTTTTGAGCGATGCTGGAGGTCCTCACACAGCATGAGGACGTCCAGCAACGCTCTAGCACAGGAAACCTGTGCTAGAAACTAGGAAGTGACCTCTAGTGGCTGTCTGGTGGAGTTAACCCTGCAATGTAATTATTGCAGTTTATGAAAAACTGCAATAATTACAGTTGCAGGGTTAAGGGTAGTGGGAGTTGGCACCCAGACCACTCCAATGAGCAGAAGTGGTCTGGGTGCCTGGAGTGTCCCTTTAAGTAAAAATCCTTCCCATAACTAAAACAAGAATTCCAACTCCCAGACTCAGAGATCTTTATTTATTTAAGGTTAAAACATTTCACAAATAAAAATGTAATAAAAGAAAAATCAAATAGATAAACTCCTTGCCATCGTTAAATATGAGTGAGTAACTAAGGTACTGTCAAAAAGAATGGATATCTTGATTTACTAGATAAATATCAACATTCTCTGTCTTTCAAGTATGGCAGAAAGATATAAAATCTGACATAGATATCAAAAACATTTTCTAACGTGAGCAATCTTAATTTAAAATTGTAGTTATTGTCTACTTAAGAAGTTAAAAGTACGATATTTTTCCTAAATTTTCAATTACATTGAAATGAATATTGCAGAAAACTGCTTAAGAATGTCATTATTTTATCCCAGATAATTCTTTGAAATTTAAAAATCATTGAATTGTTATTACTAGAAAGGAGATATTTGGAGAGGACAACGAAAATATAATTTATTCCAGTACTGTAAGCTGGTCCATGGAATTGTCTAACCCGTAGCATAAACAGGAAATATGGCTAAAAGATAAATTAGGTCTTGCACAGTTTGAATAATGTATCCCTTCAAGATCAGTATCATATATGGATTTTTTTTTTATTTCCATTGTAGTCTATATATTTTATGCATACTGCACACATAAATAGTAAACACTATGGTGTTATAAATGTTGCAATTCCTGCACTATTCCCAAATGAGACCAGCATAATGTATGTTTCCTAAAGTAGTATGCTAGCGAGAATCTTAAAAAAAAAAAAAAGGTGCACTATACATACTTCACCATAATTAGCAAATAATACTGAAGTAATAAAATCAGGTAACGTAACATAGCAATGCGAATGGGTACTGTATGTTCTTGTATACGTAGTGAAACTCTGGGTTATTCACATAGTTTATAGAGAGTGGACTATTCCAGAGCATAAAAGCGTTTTTGGTAATGTATTATTTTTCTTGACTTCTCGTTATATAGACTATAAAAACCCACGCACAACTCGTACAGTGATATTCACTGAAATGTCAGTTGTCAGGAATGCCAAGTGAATTTAAAAATTTAGATCAACAGAGCCAAGCTTAAATCATAGCTGACTTAAAGCATTTTTACAATTTTGCTGATGTGATAAATGTGATATTCACATTGAATTTTCAACAATTAACAATTTACTGAATAACCCTGCTAGTGTACCATGCGGTATCTACATGAAAAGTCTAGGGGGTTCAACAAAAATGGAGAAAGAGGCCAATACATATTGCACAGAGGAGATCTGAGACCGTTCTGAAGTAAGAGAACATTGATACCTGCATACAAGTAACTGGCTCATTGCAGCCCTCCTTGACTCAAGTGATCACAAAGATAGGCATTCTGATAGGCATTGTAGTGTTAAAATATTCCCCTGTGATCCATGTTGGTGCTGTTTGTCATTGGATCTGCCAGTCCAATAACTGACTAAATGAATATATTTATCAACTAGTAAAGATTTCCTGCCACCAAGTATTTTATACTGAAAGAAAAATTCTGGATTTAGAACATTTTCCCAGGAAGCCAGGAGCTGAGAAACAGTAGACTTAGTCTATTGCCTTTCCGAATGTGGAATTTTGACTAGAAGGTGCTGCACTTTTATTATCATTTATGCAAAGTTTTATAGTCTCTAGTTTGTGCAAGTAAAACCGTTTATCTTGATCTTAACATGTATAGCTTTGAGGAAAGACGAGACAGGGGGGATATGATGAAACCATTTAAATACATAAAGTAAAGGAGGAGACTATATTTAAAATAAGAAAACATACCACAACAAGAGGGCATCATCTTAAATTAGAGGGGCAAAGGTTTAAAAATAACATCAGGAAATATTACTTTACTGAGAGGGTAGTGGATGCATTGAACAGCCTTCCAGCTGAAGTGGTAGAGGTTAACACAGTAAAGGAGTTTAAGCATGCGTGGGATAGGCATAAGGCTATCCTAACTATAAGATAAGGCCAGGGACTAATGAAAGTATTTAGAAAATTTGGCAGACTAGATGGGCCAAATGGTTCTTATCTGCCGTCACATTCTATGTTTCTATGTTTCTTATTGGATTGTTTAAACACTTCATCTAATATTGTTATCTTTATTATTAGTATTATTTGTACTACTAGTAGCTTTTCACCTATAAACCATGATTAGGGCTTATTTTTGTATGCCAAATTATACAAATTAAATATACAGAAAAAGGATAATGTACTGTACATGTATAAAAGATGAAATCTATGGATTTACACTATAAATGTGTTATCAGCCATCTTCCCAGATATTCTGGAAAGTATGTACTATTATTTTAAGTCTACCAGATATATGTTTTTATAAATGTTAATATTGTATGTCGAACTCTATCAAGTAGTTTGCAGAGACCTCGTCTTAAATTTTCCCAGGAGTCCAATGAATTAATTTGCATACCTCAGCATATAGGCCTTGCTAATTTGTGCCTTTAATAAATAATACAATATTCTATTCATATGCAAAGGTTTAATGGTAACAATAGCAGCTGTGTTTGCCACGTTTCCCCAGAAACCACTTCTATTTTTTACAAGACGAGCTTAGGCTCATTATTGTTCCCGGTTCTGCACAACCTTCCTCTTTGAAAAGAGAGATTCTAGAAATGTATCTGGGAGCGTATTGTTTTCCCAGTATATTGAATAAAAATAGCTTTATCTTAACTCTGCCTAAATAAAGGTGACACAATTTCTTGGGTTTTATTTTTATTTTAGATAGCGATTGACAAACGTGTATTGGTAATGTTGTTTGAGCAAATAATGATCTTTTCTCTGAATTTAGACTATACCTAAGCATAAAACATCCCGTATTTGTGTATTCAGTGGGAGCAAGGGAAACGTAGGGATAGACAGACTGATTTAATGATAGTATTTCATAACTTTGTAGCAGTCCACTTCAAAGAAAGATAACTATTTGCTGATGGTATGTTGATGAGACATCCACTGTGAGACTCTTCACAAGTTTGGAAATTTAAATTTTCTTATTGGAAGGACAACCACTTGGACCATTGTCATAGATTGAACGAGTTTCCATATATGAAAATAAACAAAACAAACGTATATGAAAGGTTAGTGGAGTGGAGGTAGTACACGCCAACTCTAACTTTCATTATAGAAGGCAACCCAAACTAATAACATGATCAACAGAAGTACGTACAACAAAACTTAACATTTATTAACATTATTAAAAAGGTAATCCAGAAGGGGGACTTGGTAATTAACACCAACAAAAGGGGTTTACTAAAGCATTAGAGTCTAGACACAGTAATTAAATGAATAACACCTTAATTACTGTGTCTAGACTCTAATGCTTTAGTAAACCCCTTTTTTTGGTGTTAATTACCAAGTCTGGATTACCTTTTTAATAATGTTAATAAATGTTAAGTTTTATTATACGTACTTCTGTTGATTATTTTATTAGTTTGGGTTGCCTTCTATTATTAAAGTAAGAGCTGGAGTGTGCTACCTCCACTCCACTAACCTTTCATATACGTTTGTTTTGCTTATTAAAATAATATATAGGGGTTACCCCACCCCCAGGTAAGTTTCCATAGATTGCATGTATCCAGTACTGTTTAGTAATTCATCAGTAATCCCATCAGATTTATTTTCCTGAGTCTGCCTGATGGGTTGTGGATTGTCTATAACGAGGCAAACTGGTTCTGGCACTAGCATATACGACATTGTTGTTGATCAGTGGTGTATTTTGGATTTGTGGTGCCCTCGGCACGACAAATTTCAGGTACCCCCAAAATCTAAATTTGCCCCCCCCCCAATTCGTGTCAAGGCCATTTTTTTGACTGACAGACACATGCCCTCATTGATACATGCACTGATATACTTTCACTGACAGATACACTGTCATTGGTACACACTGTTTAACCAACACACTTTTTCACTGACAGACACACACTGACACACCCATTCACTGACAGGCACACACTCTCAGATACACATAAAATGACATACACACACTGACACACACTCACAGGCACACCCATTCTAACTCACAGACACACACTGACAGCTACACTCACTCACAGTAAGGTGGACAGCCCCAGAACACGAGGCAAACAAGGCATTTGTCTGGGAGCTTGGGGTCGCTTTTTTTGGCGCCCCCCTGAAGGTGCCGCCCTAGGCAAATGCCTTGTTTGCCTTGTGGTAAATACATCCCTGTTGTTGATGTCTAACAATATGTACTGCATGTAGATGATTACAGTGAAGATGATCTCAGAATGTAGAGAATCTTGCAACGTGACTGAACCAATAATTGTGCTAGTGGGGTTGGTCATCCTGATTTAATCTTTTGTAGAAAACATGCTGGAGTAGCTATCTGCCGACTCTGTGAAAAATAATGTGAACATCACAGCATATGACATGCTCTGTACACATTTAGACAAAGGCTGCAATAGTAGTGGTATTTCCAATTGGGTATCTGTACACCGTCTTAAATGACTTGTATTTCATCACTTTGCATTCATTGGATTTATTTGTACTGTGGTTTACTGGGGGTGCAGTTTCCTAAGTATTCTTAGGACATTTATTTTTATAGAGAGATTCACAGGTATTTTCTACAAGGTGCCTGCAACTCACTTTGTATAGTATTTTATTTATTTACTGTTTTTATTATTTTTTATTGAGCACTAAAAATAATTAGACACCCATCAAATAACTTGCATTCAATTAGACCAAATCATAGAGTACCCACCATGTACCTGGCATTTAATTAGACCAAGTAATAGAATATCTATCATGTACCTAACATACACTACTGTCTAAGGGTAATCTTAGTAGGATGGAGTGTGTAGAACCTATAGGTCAATTCAGGATCATGGAAAGTAGATTGGGAAAATCAAGAGTTTTCTTCTGGTCCTTAAACTTTTACATACCTGACAAAGACGAACATTGTGGGAAACAATGTCTACAGGACTCCCAGAAGAAAATATCCAAAAACACAACATAAAACCCGGCACTGGAACTCAAGCTTGAAACTAAACACAAAGGTAGAGATGAAACAAGAGATGTGACACAGAACCAGCGTTATGATGAATGGCTTGAAGTCTAATTGAGAGAGCAGGTGTCTTTATTTCCATATGGTCCAGACAATCCCGTACATTCATCTACAGTTAACCTAGATATGTCAATCTTCAGTCTATGACAAATGCAAATTCATTGCTTTCATAAAGAGCATTTTTGGTGCAAAGCAGCAAAGGTGAATCAATCACAATAGAAACAAAAATATTTTTTCCTGCCGATGTCTCAACATTTAGAAATGTGTTTGAAATTGTTGCCTTTTACTGAGGGATAGCCAATGTTAATGGCACGCTAACCTCGACCTACCAAAGAGGACTATTTTCCTTTTTAAAGAGGAAAGAAGCAGACTGTTGATTATTGAAAGGTTAAGGAATTCAAACCTGATCACAACACTTCTATATGTTGATTCAGATAAGCATTTTATCACTGAACAAATTAGAGACCTCTTCCACACAGCGGGGGTGAAACAGAGGACAGGATGATTAAAATCAGTCTATAAAAGACATATTTCACTCTGAAAAATATCTTATTATGACCTAAAAGTCAGAGGTTGTCTATAGTTGGGTGATGCATTGATTTTTCATGCTAATGAGATGCCTAGAAGTGCATTTTCTGGTTTCCTAATTTGCCTGGTCAGACATTTTTTTTAAAGACCTATTCGTATCCCAAGAGGTTCAATAAATCATCTATGGCAGTTTTATTTCTTTTACTATATAATACATAGCGTGACAGTGTTATTTCGGTCTGTGCTGTTAAGATGACCTGGATTCAACTGTTAACTCTCATCTGTTAATATATCTGCCTGCGTATAACTTGCACATGCTGGCGTTCCTGATAAACTGGCAAAACCTTCATACAGCATAGTATCTAAATCAAGCGCCCTGTGTAAAATCCCTGTTAAATGGATTCATTATTGCTCCTTGCTGATATAAATGTTAAGATCATTCATATTGATTTAATAAAAAAAGAAAAAAATTACAGATTTGGTCATGAACGCACAAATCCGTAGGTAATCTAAAATAACATCATCTGATATGATAGTAACTTGAAAGTGTGTTCTGTAGAGGCCTTTCTTGGCATATTGCAAAGCAATACTAGGCATTAAGGTGTTACTGATTTGCCTATAAATGGAAATAGTTTAAAACAAGATTTACAACCGATTATTAGTGTCATTGAATCAAGATAACGTAAGTGTAGCTGTAAACTGTAATTTTTACTCTGCTAGTTTTCGGTTGTAATTGAATCGTAATGTTTAAACCATCATTAGACTGTATTTGCCCTAGGTTGAGCCAATCACAGCCGGGTATTTCTAGGTTGAAATTAGCTTCTAGAATTCCACCGAGCAGGAGAGAGGAAGTTGAATGTTTGAACTGCAAGACGATACATTAGGCTCACCGTGGTCAAAGAGAAATTGTAGGAAACACAGATTGATTTTCAGCATTTTATTCTAGTTTAAAAAAAAACAGAAACAATAAAAAATTATCAACCAGGTGATGCATGTAAAACATATGATGTCCGACACACTTTATTTAGAATATGTATAATAGTAAGAGTCAGTAGTTCTGTAATAGTTCATAGAGCAACAAAATGTGAAACTCAGAAATGTGTCAACAACATGTTACTTTTATGTCTTAGACAGATAATTATGATGAACTATGATTTTCAGTTACCAATTTAACTGGTGATATCTTCCCCTCCTTATGGTTAGCATTGCATTTTGGAAGATTACAATTGTCAAATAACACCTTCCAATTTACATGCTAATATAATCAAGGGAATTGTCCATTTTTTTTTACAATGTATATTTGTTGACAGCATTTTGACTAAATTCAGTATGGTTACTGAGTAACAATAATGATTAAAGGGAATCCAGTCTAACATTCACAACTCCTTTTCCTGGCTAATCATGGCTGCATATACACATGGGTTAGCTCCTCCCCTACAGCCGATAGGACAGGAAAACCACCAAGGTTTTAAAAGGAGGCTCCATCCCTAAGGTCCTCAGTCTTTTTCCTGTCCTACAGCCCTTAGGATGTGAGCAATTTGCTCCCTTTACTTACGGACATGTATGTTTTTTTTATCTTCATTACTTTATTTGCCTGTTTTACTGTAGTACATTATGCAGTTGTGCTTTTATGCTGTGATGCATTTAAGCTTCGATATCTTTAAACTAGTGCATTATTTTTAAGATTGTGGTACATTATGCGGTTGTGCTTTTGCTAGGAAGCATTTAAGCTGTGTGGCATTTAAAACTTTCATTTAAATTTGCATTTAATACTGTTGCATGTAATACCGCAAGTCATTGGAAACTGCTGTACATTTGGAAAACTGCAGTGCATTTGAAGACTGATATATTTTAAAACTGTGATACACTTTGAAAACTGTGTTGCCTTTACTATCTTGAGGCCTTTAGACTGTGGTGCCTTTAAACTTTGATTTTTTGCACATGGTTGCCTTTTCAACTCCCTTGCAGGCACTTTTGTTATCTATTTTGCTTCCCCTCGGTCCCAGTGATTTATTCCCAGCCCCCTGGGTGTTTAGGGGCCATGTAGGCTTCAGACAGAGTCCTCCCTGGTCTCTACACAGCAAACACTCGGAATAGGCCCACATGTGTGCAGTTTGTGCCTTATTGGGCCTAATACAGATGACTTGCATTGTGGGAATACAAGTTGTGGCAGCCATCTTGGATAAGGGCAATTGCCAGAAAGTGCCTAAAATAAAGGGAAAATTACAGTAAACATACCACACTTATTTGGTAAGTATTTGCAGGGTCTCCAGACATGGATAAGTGCTGTCTTCAGCCTGTTTTAAAGCTGTTTCGCTGGTTTCTTATAGAATTTAACAGTGCACATTTTTTCTTAATACTTTACCACAGGTAATATTTAGTTATTATTATTTGTCAGGTGTCTGATTCTTCACCAGGATCTGGTTATGAGGAGAAAACAGTGGAAGGAATCGGTTATGCACTGACTTCCTCCAGAAGGTTGTCGCTTCAGCATGACCTATCACTGTGCAGCCACATGACATGCGGGCAGGGCTTACAAAGTAAGTTCCAGAGGCCTTAGGGGTAAGAAAAGAGGCCAAGCTTTACCCTGTGGAGGAAGTTATTTCCAACCCCAGAACTACACCACCTAAGTTGCACACTTATGGATCATAGGTGGGCGCAGACCTGTCCAAAATGTTATACCTACCATTGCAGGAGGCCAGCCAGCTGTGACTTCCGCTTCTGTTTCTACAAACATGAAATATGTGATTAAAGATCTAAAGGCTACTATGGAGAGAGATATTAAAAGCCAAGATTGAAGAGGCAGTCTGAGGTTGCAACTGACTTCTTCACAGAAACTTCCCTAGATGTAACTAGGATTTTCTCTGGATCAAATGGCTTTATCTATAGCAGCTAAGAAAGCATTATGGTTCTATTTCTGGGATGATGACTCATCCTCCAAGTCTGCCCTCTACACCATTCTATTTGAAGGGGTGGTGCTTTTTGGGAAAACTTTGGATAATTCCGTTAAAAAGGCGAATGAGGGCTGCAAGATATTGGTACCTTAGGATGGAAGTTCCAAGGATCCCAGCTCCTCATAGTCTGACCGGAGAACCTCCAGTGACCAGTATTTCTGAGATACATGGAGCTACTGGCCCTGCAGGGAATACTCCAGAGGTGACTCATGGCAGTTGGTAAACCTGCCTTTCAAGGTTCTAATGGAGCTATAACGCAGTCGTTTTGCTCTTCAGCAATGAACATATCTCCTCCAGTACTAGGAGCCTCATTTTTCTGATCACACATACCTGGGCTCGTCATACTCTGGAGGCTTGAGTGGTATCCATGGTCCAGATTGAAATAGACTGGAGTTTTTTCTTAACGGGCACAGGAGTCTCCATGCCAACAGGCCAATGAATCAAAAGGTAAAGCACTGAAGGAAGAAGCCTTCTGGACGAAGAGGTGATTTTTTTTTTAGGTCCCAGAACCAGAGCAGTTCCAGGGACAAGTTTCGCCTCTCTTCTGGTGCTAAGAGGAAAAGCACATGAAAGCCTACACTGGGCATAAGAGGGGCCAACAAGAGGCTGAATGTCAGAGTCTTCGGGATGGAGTCAATCAGATCCATATCTCAAGCAATCTGGAAGGATAATTTCCTTACCTCTATATATCTCAAGGATGCTTACTTTCAGTCCAATCTGCAGATATCTTCGGCATTAGCTCAGAAGAGAACCTACCATTTGGCCTCAATGTGGCCCCAAGAATCTTTATATGTGCTTATAGTGTTATTGAGAATCCAGAACTCCACCTGGTTCCATTATCTGGAGGATCTAAATCTGATAGCCTTAAACCCTCAGAAGGCAGGCACACAGAGGTATATAGTTATTTCATAACTCCTAAAGTTTGGCTGCTTGATGAATATCAAGAAAAGCGGTTTCAGACCAGCTCAGTGGTTGACATTCCCAAGTGGAAGATTCTATGCTCTGCTTTTCCCTATCTCGGGAACAGTTCCACAGATTGAAAAGATTTTCTCTCCCAGTTTCTTCATTTCTGCTTGGTAACAGCAAGAAAATAGATGCAACTACTAGGAATCCTGGCTTCCACTAGCAGACTTGTCAGATGGGCCCAATGGCATCTCTGGATTCCTTACAGATCCTTCCTATCTTGGTCTAACAAGAGAGAGATTATTGGAGCCAGCCACTTACTATGTCCCCATCAGTGGAGTTACACCTTACCCTGGCAGCTGAAAGAGGGATTAGATCTCTGAATTTCCAGTGAACGGAACCTCATTGGTCGATTATTAGCTTGAATTCCAGTTTTTATAAGATTGGTTGCACAGTGTTCGGACCATGTTGCACAATATTTCCATTAATTTGTATGGAACCAAGTCATTTTCAAGGTTCTTCTTCACTTCAGAGGCTTGCTGAAGAATGAGTGGGTCCAAATTTGCTCAAATATCAATGCAACTGTATCCTATATCTACCAAGATGGGTCTCACAGATACGTATTGATGGAATTCCAGACCATAATGATCAGGGCACAGAAGAACAACCAGTGGCTTAGAATACAATGGCTGTTTGCTGGAGCCGAATAACTGTGGACAAGGTGGATTGGCAACCATGTCCTGACGTATCCTCAGGGTTGGCGCAGATTGTCTGATACCCTACATAGATCTGATGGGCATTTCTTAGACCTACCAGGTCCAGAAGTATTTTTCATGCTAGGACCAGAATGCTCAGGTTCAGGATACACTGACTCAAATTTTGAATTTTAGTGTGATGTACATATTTTCCTGTTTTCGACTTTCCTAAAAAGGCAATGCAAAAGGTGACAGTGGAAGACAGTGTCGACTCTAATTCCTATGATGAATAAGATGATTCTGGAACCTCCAAGGGAAATTCCTGTACATCCAGACCTATTACAAGGCCCCATGACACACCAGGATCCTCAAGTTCTGGTGTTGATGCGGGAGTCCATATTAGTATAGGCATCCCTGAGACGGTCATTGAGATCCTCTTACAATCCTATAACGGCTTTACTAAGCTTGACATGCTTTTGTCTGTTGGAATTACTCCTTGTTCAGGCCTTGAAAGGTTCTGTGTTATAACACTCTAGAGGAGCACTTAGCTGCACTTTGCTTCATATAGGCATTGATTGAAATCATGCCTCCACTGAGTGTGGTGAAGCGAATATGTGACGTACCACTGGTCTCACGGGCCCTGACTGAACCATTATTCAAAACCTCTAGAAGGAGCTTCCATGGTGGTAGCACAGAAAGTGCTTGTGGCTGGTACCCCAGCAAGGAAAATGGGTGAACTCCAGGCTTGATCCTGTGAATCCCCTTTCTCTACTCTTTCAACAGATATGGTCGTCTTGCATTTGGCACCTGAAGATCCTGCCTATGGTGAATGCTTATCTATGTCATTCTCTACCTGTACTGAAGGGTACCGATTGAGCGTTGATGCCCCTGGTGCTTTGCTTCATGTAAGCAACAATTGAACTCAAGCCTCCGCTGAGAGTGTTGAAACCAATGTGACGTACCACTGGTCTCACAGACTGAACTTCTAGCAGGAGCTTCCATGATGTTAGCCCAGACGTTGCTGTTGCTGATGACTGGTACCTCAGCAAGGTGAATGTGTGCACTTAGCTGCACTTTGCTTCATATAGGCATTGAATGAAATCATGCCTCCACTGAGTGTGGTGAAGCCAATATGTGACGTAGCACTGGTCTCACGGGCCCGGACTGAACCATTATTGAACGTGCTGGTGGCTGGTACCCCAGCAAGGAAAATGGGTGAACTCCAGGCTTGATCCTGTGTACCCCCATTCACTGAATTTCAACAGGATATGGTTGTCTTGCATGTAGCACCAGAGATCCTGCCTAAAGTGAGAGCCTTTCAATGCCATTCTCTACCTGTACCAAAGGATTTGGGGCATTCTCCACTAGTACATTCTCCACTAGTACAGCATCTCGTTGGCTTCCATGGCAATGGTCTCTGCTGAAACTTTGTAAAGTTGGCATTTGGACCTCTTTGAACTAGTTTGTCCTGCATTTCATTTGGACATTGAAGCAATTAATGAGGCACAATTTGGACGTCACGTCCGTTCTCTACCTGTGCTGGAGGGTATCAGGGCACTCTCCTCTCATGCTGTTGCAGCATCATGGGTTGCCATGGCAATGGTTTCTGCTGACACTTTTTGTAAGCTAGCATTTGAACCTCTTTAGACACGTTTGTCTGGCATTTCATACTGTTCGTTAAAACAGTCTATGATGCACAATTTGGTACTCAAGTACTTAACTCAGTTCATTCTTCTATCTATGTTGAATTATTCTGATTATTTGATTGGCTATTCTGTCCCTCCCTTTGTAAGCTTGGGTATTCCCCATGTGTATATGCTGCCATGATTAGCCAGGAAAGTGGAAAATGTATTCATACTTACCGTAATTTTCTTTTCCTGGCTATTATTCATGGCAGCATATACTTCCCACCCATTAATGTCTCTATTTATGTACTGTAGAGCTTGTAAACTGACTGAGGACCTTAGGGATGGAGCCTCCTTTTAAAACCTTGGTGCTTTTCCTGTCCTATCGGCTGTAGGGGAGGAGCTAACCCATGTGTATATACTGCCATGAATAATAGCCAGGAAAAGAAAATTACGGTAAGTATGAATAAATTTTCCACTTTCCTGGCTAATCATGGCAGCATATACACATGGGGAATACCCAAGCTTACAAAGGGAGGGACAGAATAGCCAATCAAATAATCACGACAGAATCACCAATCAAATTACGGTAAGTATGAATACATTTTCCACTTTTTATTTTAACTATCATGAAAAATAATTGCGCGTTAACAAAACTTTGTATAAAGATTTTGTAAATACTTATTTTTTAAACATCTTTTTCTGAGTTATCAATATTCAGAACAATCTCATACTGAGCAGTACAAACAGCAGTAACCCTAGGATTCCTTTTCTCTCTGTTTTCTCCTCTGGGGGTTATGTTTGGCCTGGTTACTTTCTTAAGCGGTATCTGAACTGTGTACATACAATTATCAGCAAAGAAATTAAAACCACATGCCTAATACCGTGAAGGTCCCCTTCAAATTACCAAAACAACTCTGATGCATCAAGGCATAGACTCCACAAAGCCTATGAATGTGTCCTGTGGTATCTGGCACCAAGGCATTAGCAGCAGATCCTTTACATTGTGAGGTGAGACCTCCATGGATCGGATTTGTTGTTAAAGCCCATCCCACAGATTCTCAATCGGATCGAAATCTGGGGAATTTGAAGGCCAGTGTAACAATAAACCTGAACTTTTTTCATGTTCCTCTAACCATTCCTGAGTAATTTTTGCAGTGTGGCAGGGTGCATTACCCAGCTAAAAAAGGCCACTGCCATCAGGGAACATAATTGCCGTTAAGGGATGTATGTGGTACGTGTCAAAGTAACATACAGATGAATGCCAAGGCCCAAGGTTTTCCAGCAGAACATTGTATCCAATAGTGCATCCTGCTGCAATCTCTCCCCAAGGTATGTGACGCACAATCACCCGGCAACCTTCTTCCAGTGCTCTATGGTCCAGTTCTGATGCTCATGTCTCCATTGAAGGTGCTTTTGGTGATGAACAGGGATCATCATGGGCATGCTGACCGCTCTGCGACCACATAGCCCCATATGCAGCATACTGCAATGCACTGCATGTTCTGACTTTCTGTCATGGCCAGGATAACGTTTTTCAGCAATTTGAGCTACATTAGCTCTGCTGTATGATCAAACCAGCCTTCACTCCCCACATGCATCAATGAACCTTTGCCGCCCATGACCCTGACACCGGTTCACTGGTTTTCCTTCCACTACATACTGGAAACACCCCACAAGACTTGCCATTCTGGAGACGCTTTGACCCAGTAGTCTATCCATCCTTATTTGGCCCTTGTCGAAGTCACTCAGAGCAATATACAGATAAGAAAGAAAACTTTTAGAATAGGACATGGCTAGAAAACATAAAGGCTTTTGCATCTTTTGAGAATTCGGTATGTAAAAAAAAAAGTACCGTATATACTCGTGTATAAGTCGATCTCATGTATAAGTCGAGTGCAGTTTTGTGACCAACAATTGTGAAATATGCTATGCCTCGTGGATAAGTCGAGGGTAAAACTTGGGGCTATGAAATTCTGTGATTTTTATAATTATATACATACACACTCATACAAACACACACTCTGCATTATATACACACACACTCATACAAACACACACACACTCTGCATTATATATACACACACTCATACAAACACACACTCTGCATTATATAAACACACTCTGTGTGTTTGTGTGAATGCAGAGTGTGTGTTTGTATGAGTGTGTGTGTATATAATGCAGAGTGTGTGTGTGTAGTGTGTGGGGGGAGGGCATTTTTATTATTTTACATTTTTTTATTTAAATATTCTAATTTTTTTATTTTAATAGTATAATTATTTTTTATTTTAATATTTTTTTATTACATTTTTACATTTTATTTTATTATTATTTTTTTATTATTAAATTTTTTTTTTGTCCCTGGTGGTCCAGTGGTGTGTACTGTGCAGGAGGGGGGTTGGCAGGAAGCGTTTACTTATCTTTCCTGCAGCTCCTGTCAGCTCCCTTCTCCTGCGTTCCGGTCAGCTCCCCTGTAAGTCTCGCGATCTGCGTGCCGCGCGGAGCGTTGCCACGGTAACCTGTGGGAACGCTCTGACTCCGCGGCTCTTGCGAGATTTACAGGGGAGCTGACCAGAATGCAGGAGAATGGAGCTGCAGGAAAGGTAAGTAAATGCTTCCTGCCAGCCCCCAACAGGACCGCCGGGCTTGTAATGAGCCCGGCGGTCCTAGTCTGTATTATGGCAATGTAAGTTGCCATAATACAGACATTGACTCAAGTATAAGTCGAGTGGGGGTTTTTCAGCACAAAAAATGTGCGGAAAAACTAGACTTATACTCGAGTATATATGGTATATTATTATATTATCAAATACATTAAAGTTTTGTTGAGTTCATTTAATAATTATGGGATTTAAAATTCTAAATGGGATTCTAAATGCAGGACATCAAGTAAAAATATATATGCAATAAAAAAATCACCCCCTCCCCACCAAAAATGAAATAAAATAAATACATGTAATGTATTGCTTGCTGCAAATCTCCAACTTCTGCAGTAAGCTCTGTTCAGAAATTGAAGTGGCCCATCCAATCATGAATTTCTATAGCAGGTCCTGAGCTTATTTACAAGAAAAACAAATCTAAATTAAATAAGGAAAATAACAGCTAGTATAGGGTTTTCCAGAGTGCCCCTTTGTTAGCCATATCTAAAATGAGTCTATAAAACCAGTTTTCCAGCACTCTCATACTAAATGCAATCTGCTCTGTACATGTCTTTTCTTAATTGAATCGTAGTTTACAAAGATCCATTATGGTACATAATTAATTCAGATATATATTCTCAGATAATAAAATTTATTAGATAGAAAACAATAGATTTTTAGCTATTTATGTACCTTGAAATAGAAAAGGGCAGCTCAAATTGATTATCTCTATATGATGCCTTTTCCAGACATTGATGAATGTGTTACGGGGAGGCACAGCTGCAGTAATGACACCGTTTGCTTCAATCTGGATGGGGGTTTTGACTGCCGGTGTCCTCACGGAAGAAACTGCACAGGTGATTGTGTACACGAAGGGAAAATCAAACACAATGGTCAGATATGGGTGTTGGACAGTGATCGTTGCTCTGTCTGCTCTTGTCAGGTAAGTCAATTTTTCTATTTAACTCAAATTTAAATTGTTATAAATCACTTTAATGACTATAAATGATTTGTGGTTATCAGGGGCAAGCCAAGGGTCACTGACTCCCAGGTGCAGGAATTGCCAGTGCTGTACATTGGTGTAGATAAATTACTCTTTCTTCATCGTAAATATGGGAAAAGGGAGGTGGATGATGGGTAGGATGTGAAAGGATCGGGAGAATATGGCAATGGGTAGGCATATAATTGACTGAATGAATATTATCGGGTTGGTAGATATACAACTATAATATGTAAGCTGTAAAGAGAATCCACAGAAGTTAGAGATGTACATGGCTTTTCACTTTCAATTCTCATTTTAGTAAATAACCCAGATAGTAAATTAGAAATGCACTCACTAGTAAACCACTCAAAGTAGCTCACTCTTACTGGGGACTGTCTTACTTATTGTAGCTTACTCTTACATGCCTGGTTTGGACCTAAGGTCACCGAGTCCATGACCATGTGGCGACAAGCAGGACAGGGCCAGCACTTTCCCCTAACAGCTGTCATTTCGCATCTAGGTTTTTTTTTCTCTCTTTTAGCCTGGTGCCGATTGATTTGACAGGCACCATATCAATCAGCATGGCCCCAGGCTGCCTTCTGTAATTATTCCCATGACAGAGGTGCAATGGCACACGAGACATCAGTAGTGGTGCCCACTCCAAGCCTGTACGAGTCCTTCACTTTAAAGGAATCTCCCCCTCCACAGCCTTTATCCTTGCACTACAGGTGCCATTTCTCCATACACATAACAAGACCGTCTACCACCAATACACACAACAGTCCCTATTCCTACCAAACACATACTACAGCCCCTAACCCATGTATACATAAGCTACAACTCCAATTTACCACAATTTGTTTTTATTTTTCATTAATTTATTCATTTTCACTATTAACTTGTTTTGCACGTCTTAATACATTGTCTTTATAATAAGTCAGTAATGATACTGATAATTGTCTATAAAAAGAGGTCAACTCTAGTCCACTTTATAGAATTTATGTAAAAAAAAAAAAAAATTAAAATCCATGTCTGTTCTTGTTGCTGCAGGTTGGCTTAGTGATGTGCCGTCGCATGGTTTGTGATTGTGAAAACCCCACTGTTGACCTGTTCTGTTGTCCTGAATGTGACCCAAGGCTCACCAGTCAATGTCTGCATCAAAGTGGAGAAATCACATATAAAAGTGGAGACACTTGGGTGCAAAACTGTCAGCAATGCAGATGCTTGGTAAGTCAAAATACTTTCCATAACAGAGAACTTCTATCCATATTTTGCATATTTGCACTTAAAACACAAATTAAAACATTTTCTTCTTTTAGTTTAGTTTACAAATATTGAATAATCCAGACTAACATCCTTTCTTGCATATCTTTTGTTTTCCTGCTCTGACTCACACTAGTCTTAATTGTTTTATTATTATAAAAAGTGCAGCATTTCTCATGTTCTCGTTTTATGCTACATCTGTGATGTTAATTACCTGATATAGTCTTGCTAAAATGTCTATGCAAGCTCGTATGTCTAACTATGCACACCTAAAATAAAGAGAGTAAAATTAAAAAAAAGAACCCAAGGTTACAACTAAGTTGTTTATCTTCCAGTCTTCCGCTATGTCAAATATATTTAAAAAGTATTATTACACACTATAGTCAGTTTTAAAGTGTCTAAGGATATTAAAAAAAAATGTTCAGATTACATAGCTACTTAAAGGGACACTGTAGGCACCCAGACCACTTCAGCTAATTGAAGTGGTCTGGGTGCAAACTCCCATCACCCTTAACCCTGCAGTGGTATTTTTTGCCGTTTTTATAAACTGAAATAATTACCTCTGGGGTTTAACTCCTCCTCTAGTGGCTGTCTCCCAGACAGCCACTAGAGGGACTTCCGGAATTGAAATGGACTTTTGGTCTGTTATCTGACACTAGACGTCCTCACCCACTGCACGAGGACCTCTGGTGCCAGATTGAGCAATGCTTTCCTATGGGGAGATCCCAATGTGAGCACGGCCATTGCTGCGCATGCGCATGAGGTCTCCCTCGCCGGCGGACGTCGGCAGGGGAGGAGCGTGGGCGGAGCTGAGCCAGCACCAAGGGATGTCAGTGTTGCCCAGGTAAGTGACTGGAGGGGTTATTAATACCTTCAGTGCTGCGGGAGGGGGCCTTGACAGAGGGGGAAGCTATAGTGCCAGGAAAACGGGTTTGTTTTCCTGGCGCTATAGTTTCCCTTTAAAACAAAGAGTAAACATTAATAACACTTTATAATGATAAAAAAAAATGATTAATTTTACAATAATTTCAGAATACAGTATAGAGTTCTTTCAATGTAATATTTAACTAATGTTGACACCAGAGAACATTATTTTATGTCAATTTATCCTGAAACCAAATAAGAAGTTACTGTAATTATTTTACTAATGTAAAATATGGACACAACACACAAATAATGCATTAAATTTTTAAAAATAAATAATTGTACATGTATGTCTGTTGTAATTTCTCTAGCAAGGAGAAGTTGACTGTTGGCCCTTGTCATGCCCAGATGTGGAGTGTGAATTTAGCGCAGTCCCTGAGAGTGAGTGCTGCCCTCGCTGCATCAGTGACCCTTGCCAAGCTGACATCATACGCAATGACATCACAAAGACTTGTGTAGATGAAACAAATGTGGTTCGCTTTACGGGTTCCTCTTGGATTAAACATGGTACAGAGTGCACCCTCTGTCAGTGCAAGGTAATGCATATTTTAGCAGTTTTGGGATTCTGTAACTACTATTAAAGTTCTAGTCTCGGCAGATCAAATTTTACGTTAAAATCGTAATTCTCTCCTTGTAATTCTCTCCTACATGAGGTAGTTTAATAATCAGGACTAAAAAGTGAATATATTTGAGTGGTTTTTTGTTTTGTTTGTTTTTGTGTCACTAGTTGTGTTGAAAATATTGTAAAATGTGTTTTTTTATATTTTTATATTTAAAAAAAATAAATATATATATATATATATATATATATATATATATATATAATACAAAAAATGCACCCAAAATATCAAATGTTGACATCTGGAGATGGATTATAAGATTTTACCTTTTACAATAAATAGCAATTTATTAAACAAATAATTAATAAAATCTAAATAACCGGTCTACTGGACCCTATTTTAATAGGAGGAGTATAGTGGAATGTCCATCATACCCTCACATATATGACCATGTTGCAAGAATTAATTAAAAGTACATTAGGTACTTGGGTTTATTTTCTTAATCAACCTGCCCACCTCCCCGGCATCAGTGATTGGGACCATGTTGGGGACAGTCGTGTTGGAACCATGGGACCACTGTTTAAGTTTACTTATTTATTTTCTAAATGCTGACCAACCAACGGACCAACATTTTACCATTTAAAGTTTTTGGTAAATAGCTTCATCCGTGTGAATGCCAGCGAAATTGCCTGGTTTGGGCCAATAACCTTGTTAGATAATTTAGTAAAATATCTCAAATGTGTTTCTAACTAGGATAATTTGACTTTAATCTTTTCAATTTGGCTGTCAATTCACCACATTCTACAGTTGACTGAATAAACCCACATTATTAGCTGTTTTACACATATATTTTTTAAGAAGCCATACATATTTAGTGGCCACCATTAGTGACTCATTGTTACCCAATTATAGACTTCCAATATGTCTTTTTTTTTATATATATTTACTTTAATTTTATAGGTAATGTGATAGTTCAGACATTTTTTTTTCTAAAACGAGAAGAATTTTGTATCAAATGAAGGCAACATTTCTATTTATTTTATAAATAATTAAAACAAACCAATCCATTGTACATTCTAACGCCAAAGACCAATATTAGACAATGTGTGTAAAAGCAAACATTCAGACGCCGCTAACAGGTACATATGACAATTCAAGATTAAGTTGCAAGTGTACTATGGAGAATTAAAAAGGAACGAATACTGCACTTGTGCCCTATTTAATAGATTTTACTACAGTATCTCAGAGTACCCCTTCTTTTAGCTGTTCTCTTTAATATTCAACAAATAATTTACTGATGCATGCAGGAAGAAAATGAATACAAAGCAACAAGAAATTGATTCCTGGGACAAGCTCATATGATATATGCCATTTCGTTCCTTCATGTTTTATACATTAGCATAGATAGTATTTTAATGACTGCACTATCCTGGGTATTAAAACATCAATCTAATCAAATGAATAATTAGCTTTCATTTCTAATCTTTTTCACTGTATGGCTAGATGTCATGTTAAAAAAAAACATTTTTTCCATTCTAGATTATTACGGTTTTCTTCATACTTCCATGTTCTTTAGAGAACAATGAATCTGTTTTTTGGTGTATGTTTTTATCAGGGTAAATGACCTTTTAGTTCACAGTACCTTTTGCTGCACTCAGGCTCAGCTACATCACAGGCTCGGGTACATCACAGGCTCAGGTACAGCTGTGATGTACCTTTATCGCAGCCTTGATAATGCTTGCAAGGATTCAGCGTTTCTTTACATAAGTCTTAGAAAACAAATATTACTTTGGCTTGTTAGAAGAAATGTATTCACTTTCTTAGCTGGAAGGCAGAATTACAATTATTTACACTTACAAACATAATTACGAAAATATAGTTTAGTGTTTGATATTTCTTTTAGCCTGGATTGATTTATATTAGTTTATTTTTTGTTTTTATTAATTTTTTATTTAAAAGTATATTATAGGGACACTATATTCACCAAAACAACTTTGGCTTAACCCCTTAAGGACACATGACGTGTGTGATATGTCATGATTCCCTTTTATTCCAGAGGTTTGGTCCTTAAGGGATTAATGAAGCAGTTTTGGTGTATAGATCATGCATCTGCAATCTCACTGCTCAATTATCTGCTATCTATCACTTTGTTTATAAAGCTCTTGCCATGCCTCCCTGCATGTGACTTGCACAGTCTTCCTAAACATTTCCTGTAAAACGATAGCTAAGGTTTAGACTTCCTTTATTGATCATTCTGTTTATTTTAGAATGTATTATCTCCTGCTCTGTAACCGTCTGCTGGACCCTGCCAGAGCCTCATGTATGTAATTAAAGTTTATTTTACAGAGCAGGATAATAAACATTTTAAAGTAAGTTAACATCTGACTGAAAATGAAACCATGGTGTTTTTATGCAGTCTGTGTGAGTCATAGCCAGGGGAGGTGTGGCTAGCGCGGCATAAACAGAAACAAAAGTGATTTAACTCCTAAATGGCAGAAACTTGAGCAGTGAGACTGCAGGGGTGTGATCTATACACTAAAACCACCTAATTAAGCTGAAGTTGTTTTGGTGACTAGTGTCTTTTTAAACACAGCCAATTAAATGGACACGTCAGGCAAAATTTATTGTAGTGGTTATGGTGCTACGACACTGTCCGTGCAATCTTACCTTTCCAAACCGTGCTATTTCCTTTGTTTTCTAATATTTGCTAAGTGTCCAGACTCTATTATCCTAACCTTGATATAATTTGGGGAAGCACTACCCCATTGGACCATCCCAATATTTGCGTTATAGAAAAATGCACTGTGCTGCTCAAACAATGCCAATCCTAACAGATATACTGGAGCCTTGCTGTGAGCACACAAGAATAACAAGGCAAGGATTTGAAAGGTAAGTCGGCAGGTGCAACTCTTACTACCATAACCACTGGAAAGAGTAGCAGTTGTTATGGTGCTTGAAGTGTCCCTCTGAAAAATGAATAGCAGAGAGGAACGTGAATGAAATATATCTAATATGATTAAAGTCGTTGGATCACAAAATATATTTTTATAGTATTTCTAATTCACAAAATTCTTTTTTTTCTGAAATATTTCCAGAAGAATAGATACAAGTTGCGGAGGGAACTAGATCGAGCAAAGCTCTTGTGTTTTGATACAGGAGTTGGTTTTAATTTGTTTTCTGAAACAAGCGAAACCTTTACAAAGCTCCCGCCCTCAACGCTAGGGCATTCCACTCTAAATCTCCTTCTGTATATAAACTCTCAATTCACCATTTATTTCTGTGTCATCATCAACTGAATCCATTCTTCCAGCCTGCTGAGCTTTCACTCACTAAAATACTAAAACAGAGCAGTAGTCAACAGAAGGTGAAAATATGTTTGAAACATATCAATTTGAAACAGATATATGGAACACAATCTCTTTCCTGAGTCTTAGACCTGGAAAAGGTTCTTGAAGTTCCAACAGTCCGCCCGGTAAATATTCTGTTACCACAATAACATTAATAACAAAAGGGTTTGTGGGTCCTCAGTCCCCCACCCCAAGTAATTAACTACAAAATATGTGTTCTAAAATGGGATTTCCATAAGCTGGAGGAGACAGTTGGAAGTGTTTATAAAAGAAAATTGCCTCGTATTAAAAATGAACAGGTAAAAAAAAATATAATTGATGGGAATTTATCAAAGCAAAATACGTGTTATTTTGGGTGCAAATTGCGAAATATTGAGAGAGATTCTAGTGTTTTCCATTGGACATCATTGAGCAGTAGCACCTGTTTGTGTCTTAATACATATCTCCCAATATTACATAAGGAGGATCTACATATAGTACATTAACATGCCTATCCTACAGGTCCTTGTATTCTGCCCATTTAAATGCAGTATGGATTGATATATGTTTAATGCATTCCAGTGTTGCAATGTTGTATCTTGGTGAAAGAAAAGAAGATATATACATGTGTATCAACCATACATAATTTTTTTTTTTTTTTTTAATTGTGAACACAAATGGCGCTTTTAACTGGATGTTTATTAAAATAGCATACAAAAACATAATAAATACAGACGTTTTTTCATCTGAAAATTATCAAAAAGTTTTTCTTTTTCTCCCCAGAACGGTCACGTCTGTTGCTCAGTGGATCCTCAGTGCCTTCAGGAGCTGTGATTGGAATTACTAACTCCACCGGAAGGTTTATAGAAAAATAATGTTTTCACACTAAAAAAAAAAAAACTTACACCAAAAATACATAACATTTATAGAATCATAGAAATTAAACAGTATTTCCTAAACTATCAAAAAGATCATTGTGCCCACAATGAATGGAAAACAAAATAAAGCAAGAGAAGAAATAAAACATTCGAGCTATGAGAAATATCGAAAAAAAATTTATTGTACTAAGGCCAAATATACATCAGTTATTGCTGATCATTTTGTGTACAATACTCAACTGGAATACAGAACGATTATTGGGCAGATTTTTAAAATCATGAAAATCAATAAATCAGTCAAATGTTGTAAAAGTACTGTACCAGTTTTGGTTTGGGTATAAATTTAGCTCAAAGGGAAGTTGTCACCAATTCAGATTTTATATAGATATTGTATATACACTTCTATACACTTGCATATATACGATTCATATCTCATTGAAGCCATTCTACCTTGCCTTGTATCTGTGGTGGAATAAAGACACAGCATGGGACAGGGGGAGATAAATGTATTTATGTATACGCACACAAACACACACATATACATAATACATTTTATACATTAGATATTCATACCCTTCTCATCATGTGATAGTCATCAAAATATAATAAATTACGAATGAATGCACTCTTCTTCCTAAACAATAACAACAATTATTGCTGTCTCAAATGTCACTGATATAATTTGTCCAAAATCTAAAAAGAATAATAATTGAAAATGAAATTAAATTAAATTTCTTAGCTGTAGTTAATTCTATATTACCTATTGGTTACTACCACCGGTTTGTTCATTTAGACATTTTTCTAGCGGAGAGTCGTGGCAACTTGAGTACCAACCACAAATAAAATGCCAAAACAATTGAATTGCCAAAAATGATTCAGTAACTCATCTGAATTAAAAAAAAATTCAGTTTGGATATTTCAGCCTACATTTACCAAGCCAGTCACAACCAACAACCTGCTGTTTACTAAATACAGATTTTTTTTTCATCATTTTTATGAATTTTTAGTTTTCAAACAATTTGGCAAACCTTTAAGCAGTAACATCTAAAGAACCCCTAGTGTGCGTATGTATCATCCAGCTACCCTGAAAGAACGAGACCTGACAAAGGACCAACTGGCATTCAAAAACACAAATTGGCTGCAGTGGTTTACGCTCCGTTGAGTTAAAGTAAACAATTGATATTAACGTTTGAATTCATCGCTGTTACATTTTTATTTTTCACTGATTTTTTTCTGAGCTATTTTGTTACATATTGTAGAAAGTGTTTTGCAAAAAACAAAAAAAATCTAAATGATATCAATGTGATGTGTGTACATTTAATTCTTTGGTACACATTCGAAACAAAACCATTTATTTATGTCTTGGCATGGTGCAGAAGTAATGTTGGAATCAAGGCCACCGTTTTCTCTTTTATTGCATTTTTAAGTTCATGGTTGGATTTGTTTATGATTGTATTCTTGTGCAGATTCAAATAAATGTTTCTCTTACATACAGTTCTAGCTTTTTATTTTTTTAGTGAGATGATTTTATGCATCTTCTGCTTATTCGGTAAACTGACACTATCCCAAGAAGATGCATTCCTTGTTGTTTGTGTTTGACTTAATGCTAACATTAATTCACTACATAACTGCACGTCTTTACAAGATCTCACAAGCACTTTCTGCTCCAGGAAACAAATGCACAATTTAATCTGCTAAGGCTTTTGTTGGCCCAATAACTTTATTAGACCCTAAGCTTGAGTAATCAGTCAATAGTTCTCCTAGAATACATTTACTCTGCTTATTTGAGGGCTTTTATTATAAAGTCACACATGTGCATAACCAAAAAAATGAGTTATGCGTTTTGTTTAAGAAATTAATAATGCATCAAATTGTGGTAAAATAAAAAGCAATCTTATTTATTTCTCGTGTTTTTGTTTGCTGTAACCACAAATAAAAAGTTGAAAATTACATCATTATTTTTCAGAGCATTTAAGGCAGCCTGTATTTCATACAATGATTTAGATTCCAGGAATGCAATGACACACTATTTATATAGTGGAAATGTTTGTCACTGAAGCACATTCTGACATCCATCAAATCTAATAAATGTAGGCAAGATCAGACTTACATTATTTCCTAAGCTTTCAGAATATGAGATTCTGTGTGGATGTTATAGTCTGGATATAAGTGTAATCTTAACTGGAAGATGAGATTGCTGAATGCAAGTGTTCCATCGGTATGCCACCTGGGTGAAGCTCTAATATATTCTGCCACCTTAAAGCTGATACTCCATTTTAGAAGTAGGGTGGAACTTATAATATAGAACCATCTTATTCTCGGCTGCACTTTTGTTCAATGTTCTAAGCAGCCTGTCCTAGTTTTTTCAAGAATTCTTGAGGTTTTTGCAAACACACAGACAATCTGTATTTTTGCTAACCTACTTCTTTTTCACTTGATTTTTCTAAAAGTTTTATGCTGTCCTTGTCTGGTGTGATTCCTGGAAAAGATAGATAGAGGTATCCCCCCTACATCCTTGCTTGGCCAAATGCCCAGGAAGAACCAACTTTGTTGTCTAGTTATGACAGAGTATGATAAATCATTGTGTGCTTCACTTATAGCAAGATGTATTAATCTATTTTAAGTTGTTTTTTTTGGGGGGGAGGGGAGTTAGCTTTATTAATCATCATTTTGTGGTCATTTTGTAACCCGTATATAAAATGTGGTTGGGACCCTGCCACACAGCTAAATTGGTAAGGAATGGTTTGAGTAACATGTCAAAGAGTTCAAAGTGTTGCCTTGGCTTCCAAATTCCACAAATTTAAATCCTTTTGATAATTTGTGGGATATGCTGGAACAACAAATCTGATCCATGAAGGTCCCACCTCGCAACTTGCAGGACTTAAAGGATATGCTGCTAATGTCTTGGACCAGATACCATAGGACAAGTTCAGAGGTCTTGTGGAGTCCATGCCTTGACGCATCAGAGCTGTTTTGGATACGAAGTGGACCTACACAATATTAAGCAGGTGGTTTTAATGTTGTGGCTGATCAGTATATATGTGTGTGTGTATATATATATATATATATATATATATATACACACACACACACACACACACACACACTATTGGCCACCTAAGTATTCACACCTGTTGTAATGATTCCTCTGGTGCAAATAATGGCCCACACATCACACAATTACTTGTAAAGTCCATTTGTGTGCATGTTACACCTTTTCCTAGAAGATTCCACAGTTTGCCAAATAGCATATATAAACAAATAGCATCAGGTTAAAGAGTCCTGGATAAAGCTCCAAAGAAGAACCAATAAAGGATGGAATATAAAATAATATAGCCTAAATTGTGAAAACTCCCTAGAGCAGCGGTTTCTCATTACCCACCAACAGTCCAGGGTTTATGTATTTCCAATGGAGATACTGACAAAGCCTGACCGTTGGTGGGTCTTGAGGACTAGTTTAGGAAACATTGCTCTAGAGCATCATTAAATACATCATCTAAAAACAGAAAAAAGATGGCATTAGTGAGACCGTCCATTTATTCTGACGAGCATAATTACACATACATTTGGGGAAAGATAGATCAGTTGCTTGGGGTTTACATGTTGCAATCTGTGAATATTCCTCCTATCCAATATCGCTCAATATCAAGTATTAGTATTATAGAATAATTGCATATTTTCACAGTTTTTTTTTTCTTTTTAATAATTGAAAATATTATAACTCTAGAGATTATGTACTTTTTTAAATAAAATAACTTGTTCTCGGTATGGGCACCATATTAAAAAATAATTTTATTGGTAAAAAAAAAAAATCAAGTTGCATGTTCTAGAGTACAAATCGAAGTGTGATACTATTAGGTAGAATCTGATTCCCTAGGTTAACTCTGGAGATTAGATTTTGTTCTGTGATAAAACTTAATCTGTGTTTTCTGTTACAGCAATACTGCTAATGCTATCCTGAGTAGTTTAACTGAATATAACGATTTATGAAACATTGTATATTTCAGGGATATTCACTAAACACCGATTTGTAGCAAATTAAAATTTAGCCAAATTGGGCTAAAAAAAGCTGTATGCAGAAATTCTTCAACTAAGTTTTGGTTAGAACCTGAGTATATTAAGATATGTTTTCCATTCAGTTTTCAGTAAAAAAGGAATTAAGTTAATATATCCCAGGGTGTTAGCATTGATGACTTAAATATCTATTTTTCCGTGTATAAAATGTTCCCGTGTATAAGACGACCCCAATTTTTGGAGCCAAAATTAAGAAATCAATATTTTAAACATCAAATACAGCAACTTTGATATTTTAGAGGTGACTTCTGAGAAGAACAACACACTTCTGAGGACATGCTGGTACATCACAGTAGTATTCCCTCTGCTCCCTGATCCTCATTTCCTCCACCCTTAAATATAAATCAGTAAAGCAAGACCTACTAGAGGTAGAGCAAACCTTAATATGGCTGCTACATTTATGGTGTGGCATGTCTCTGGAGCTCTGTTGGTGGTAAGTGCTGATGTCTGCTGCAGCTCCCACACCTATAGGGACCACTTCCTCCTTCTCCCAGCATTCAGAAGTGGATCGGTGCGAGGGAGGCCAGGTATGTGTGTGGGCAATGGCACACTGAAATGCATCGGGCGCCATCTTAACTTAGGCCCCCCGCACAAGTGTTGTTGTTTTTTAACCCCTGCAGTGACATTCCTTGCATAAGAAAACCCCCAATTTTAGAGTACATTTTTTTTTAGAAAAAAACAGTCTTATACATGGAAAAATACGGTATATTACGACGGACTCCTTAATAAACAATTTAATAAGTGTACATTATAGCTTGTAAATATGTTGATTTCTATTTGGGGTGAAAAATAAAATACTAGCATGACTTGTGCTTACAGCTTACAGCTTAAATGTAAGTCATGTGCTCCTGCATCTCTCATTTTATGTCCCTTTACAAAAAGGGAAATTACACCATTCCTCTAAAATTTACTTACCATCTACAAACTTTCAAGTGGGTATAGCTCAATAAATCATCCATTAATTGCAATATTGTATACAGTGCTACAAATATATCTTAAAGAGACCCTGTAGTCACCAGAACAACTACAGCTTAATGCAGTGGTTCTAGTGTCTGCTTACTGTCCCTGTAGGCTTTTTGCTGTAAACACTGCGTATTCAGTGCACGGTGCTGGAATAAAGGTTTAGAGGCCTTGTGAAGTTCATGACTCGGACACATCAGAGTTGCTTTGGCAGCACATAGGAGGTCTACATGATATTAGTCAGGTGATTTTAATGTAGCTGATGGGTGTAGACCAGATTGAAGAGGGTCAAGGAGAGAGTTGGAATTGAGGATATGAGATATACGGGTAAAGTCAAGTCTTTCCAGAGGCTTTGGGGAAAAAGGGAGCAGGGATATGGGATGATAGTTAGAGGGGGAGGACGGGTCAAGAATTTTTTTTTCAGGATAGGTACTACAGTGGCATGTTTAAGGTCAGCAGGGACAAGGCCAGAAGAGAGAGAGAGAGCAGTTGAAGATGTCTGTTAAGGAAGGCACAAGACAGGGGGAGAGATCTGATAAGGTGAGATGGGACAGGATTGAGTGGGCAAGTGGTGGGGTGAGAGGAAAGGAGAAGCACAGCCACCTCTTGTTCAGTAGTTGGGAGAAAGTCTGAAGGGTAGGAAAGGCATGATCTACAGGTGGTTGAGAAAGAGAACGGCAAGGTGGGGAGAATTATTTTCTTAGCTGTTCAATCTTGTCGGTAAAGTAGCATGCAAAGCTATCGGCTGTAAGATAAGTTTGGGGGATGGCCACAGCAGGGAGAAGAAGAGAGTTAAAGTTGTCAAAGAGACACCTGGGATTCCGGGAGCATGAACTAATGAAAGAGGAAAAGTATGACTGGTGAGGGTAACGGCTGCGCTGTATGAACACAATATGAATTTATAATGGAGATAGTCTGCCTTGGTGCAAGACTTTCTCCAGGAGCGTTCAGCACAACGGGAGCACCTTTGCAGGTAGCGTATTTATTTAGTATGCCACGGTTGGGGGCGTGTCCTCCTCGAGGTGCATGTTTGGGACAGGGCTGCAGCGTTCAAGGCAGAGGTGAGGGTAGTGTTATATGTGGAGATGGCCAGTGAGTGACAGGAGAGGGAAGGGATGGATAGCAGTTGTGAATCAATATCAGCTGACAGCTGCTGAAGGTCAATATAATTAAGGTTCCTCCTGAGTTGAGGGGGGTTAGGCTGAGGTTGTTGGATGAGGGGGTACTTGAGAGCAAACGATAAGAGGTGGTGATCAGAGAGAGGAAATGGAGTGTTGCAGATAGTAGATACTGAACATGCATAAGAGAAAGTAAGGTCGAGGGTATTGCCAGCTACATAGTTTGGAGAATTAGCCCACTGTGATAACCCGAGGGAGGAAGTAACAAAGTAGCTTAGAGGCTGCTGAAGTCAAAGGTGGGTTAATGGGAATATTGGAAGTCCTGGAGAATTAGGGATGGAATATTGAAAGATAGGAAGTAGGATAGCCAGGCAGGAAAGAGGTCAAGGAAGAGGAGAGTGGAACCAGGGGGCCGTTAAATAACGGCAATGTTAGCAGAGAAGGGTTTGAAAAGGTGAATTGAATGAATTTCAAATGATGGGAAAGAGAAGAAGGAGGGGGTCGGTAGAAGTTTGAAGGAGCAGTGAGGTGAAAGAAGAAATCCTACACCACCACCTTTACATTCAGAATGTCTTGGGTTGTGGGTAAGTTGAAGACCACCAAAGGATAAAGAAGCAGGGGTAGCAGTGTCAGAGGGGGAGAGCCATTTTTCTGTTAAAGCTAGTAAATCTAGGGAACGAGAGTTGAAGAGGTCATGGACCACAGTGAACTTTGTAATATTGCAAACAGAGGGCAGTATTGAAGGAGAATTTAGAGGAAGAGTAACATGAGATTGGTGTGGTTCCTTGAGTAAGTACATGGTGGGTTGCTGAGATAGGACCAGGGTTTGGAGACATCAACAGCTACTAGGAGCAGAAGGATAGAAAGGAAGTGAAGGTGGGAGTAGAATTTGAAGGTTTTGTAGGAGGGTATGTATATAGAGGATTTGGGAGGAGTTGGAGGAGATAGGCTGGAAAGATATATGTAGATTACATGGGATGAATAGAGAGGGGAGGGGAGTAAAGTGGAAGTAATGAAGATGGTGTTGCCAGGGACAGATGAGCAGAAGGATAGGGATATTTTAGTAATTAGAGAAGTTAATGTGAAAGTTAAAAATAGAAGGGAGAACGTTATTTAGAGAAAATGTATTTTGTTATATAGATATGAAGATTATACATATGCACATATATAATCAAAGGCCTACATATACACATATACCTATGAGTGATTAAACCATGGTTAAGGATGCAGTTTGTTAACAGAAGGATTTCAGGTGAGGAGAGGTATAGTGACTTGATTGGTGTGTTTTGAAAACCAGCTGATCTTCACTATCTATAAGTATGGTAATGACCATGGGGTGGTGTGGTGTAGGGAGATCAGCCGTCCAAAATGATACCTCTGCTTAGACTTTTCTGCGGTGCTTGGTTGCTTGTGAGTACTGGGTGTTGCTAATCAATGCTGTTATTTGGGCACAGTCTCTACTTAGGCGTTTCTGCAGGGCTTGGTTGCTTGTGAGTACTGGGTGTTGCTTCCCACAGACCTGGTAAGTGATGGTATCTGTGTAATCATACGGTTATTAAGCATCAAACTTATCAAAATACCGAACAATAGCTTCCCAAATTCACTTACTAAATAACTTTTTAGGACCTAAAAAGTTAGTGTTAACAGAAAAAAAAAATTATTAAAAGAAACTAACAATTCACAGTTCACTCAAAATTACACGGCTTAAAGAAAAATATATACATTCGACTTGATTTTACATTCATTGTAAATTATACAAATAATGCTGTTAATTGCCATGGTTAATTATAAACCTTTGAAATAGCAGCAGCATGGCAACACTGTAAGAAAAAATGTCACCCGCATAGAGGTATGGGTCAGATGTAAACAATAAGTACAGATGTGCAAACATTTCACGTTTACTATTTCGAATGTATTTTTTCGAACAGAAAACAACATTGTAGAAGAGACTCTATCAATATTTCCAGCTAACTGCAGAAGGAAAATGAGCAACTTAATAAAACCGTGCACGGATGAAGAAAGAGGAAGACTGACAGGGGGGAAAAAAATCTATTCTTGGCTGTATCGGCAATTGGCTTACTTACAGAAGTTAATTATCCGCAGTGTTATTGGCAATTGGCTTACATTCTGTATTGCAGGCTTTATTGGCAATTGGATTTAAGTCATTTGCAATATGACAGGAGAAAGGGAGGAAAATAAACAAATGAAACTGATAGAGGGAGGAAAAAAAACAACTTTTCCTAAATTAAATTGAGAATTGCTTTTTATTTTTTTGGGCCAGTAGCTTCTACGCACCAATTAGTTAACATTTCCATTATTTTTACATTTAGTACAGTACATAATTGTATAAATCAAGCACCCTGTGTCTTTGTTGAGGAGTATGTTTATTGAAAATAATAACAGAATATGCAGACAATGTCCAACTAATTAGAGAATCCCTACGTTTGCCTCCCACATTTGATTAGTGATATAACTAAATATGCAGTTGATACAGTGTTATTGTGTTAGTTTATTAAAGGTAGGTGTTTTATCCATGAATCTCACAAGGTCACATTCTTTTATCAGCATTACCCAGGGGCGGACTGAGAACCCTCAGGGCCCCCGGGCAAAATAAATCAAGGGCCCCCTTACAGGCCCCACCCATACTCCGCAGCAAGCGCCACGCATGTCCCACCTCCATGCACCAGCCCTACACAATCTTTAGACACAAGGAACAAAAGTGCAATAATCCCTTCAAGGCCCCAGTAGAGACTACAATTGAGGGCTAATGGGCCATGGAGGGGGGTCTTTCTAGCAGAGGCTATCTCAGTGTCCTTTAGAGAGTGTGTTAGAAAGAATACCCTCCAGGCCCTATTAGAGACTACAATGGAGTCTAATAGGCTCGAAGGGGGTCTTTCTAACAGAGGCCTCAGTGTCCCTGCTGGAAACAGTCGCCTCCAGGCCCCAGTAGAGACTACAATTGAGGGCTAATGGGCCATGGAGGGGGGAGCATTCTAGCAGAGGCTATCTCAGTGTCCTTTAGAGAGTGTGTTAGAAAGAATTTCCTCCAGGTCCCATTAGAGACTACAATGGAGTCTAATGGGGCCTGGAGGGGGGTCTCTCCAACACTCTGGTTCCTATTCACAATATAGCAACACAACATAGCTGATACCTAGGCCAAGTTGGCTCCTCTTACCTTAATTACTGTTGCTGGCTGGCAGTCTGTGGGCTTGCTGGAAGGCTGTGGGCTTACTGGCTGCGGCTGGCAGGCTGTGGGCTTGCTGGCAGGCTGTGGGCTTGCTGGCTACTGCCGGCAGGCTGTGGGCTTGCTGGCTGCGGCTGGCAGGCTGTGGGTTTGCTGGAAGGCTGTGGGCTTACTGGCTGCGGCTGGCAGGCTGTGGGCTTGCTGGCAGGCTGTGGGCTTGCTGGCTACTGCCGGCAGGCTGTGGGCTTGCTGGCTGCGGCTGGCTGGCTGCGGATGGCAGGCTGTGGGCTTGCTGGCTGCGGCTGGCAGGCTGTGGCTTGCTGGCTGGCAGGCTGTGGCTTGCTGGCTGCGGTTGGCAGGCTGTGGGTTTGCTGGCTTTAAGCCTAACTGGTGGCCTGTAGGCTGGCTGGCTGTCTACTGGCCAGCCTGTGGGCTGGCTGGCCTGTGGGTTGGCTGGCTTGCTGGCTACTGGGGCACTTGTAGATTATTTAAAGAAATAATCCATGCACAATAACCACTACTACTCTGTGTAGTCGTTATGGTGCCAGGAGGGCCGGGCCCCCCTCCCAGAGTAAGTAGTCAAACCATTTAAGAACAGTTTGACAACTTACCTGGGGTCTGCTGGGATATGAGGCTGTAGTAGGGTATAGGAGCAGTGGTGCAATGTGTAAGGGGTGCAGTGTGTGTGAAAGGTTTAGTGTGTGTGAGGGGGTGTAGTGTGTGAATGTGTAGGGTGTGTGGGGCAATGTGTGTACGAGGGGGCTGTGTATGTGTGTGGCAATGTTAGTATGGGGGGCTGTGTGTGTATGGGTGGGCAGTGTATGTGTGTGTGTGAGGCAATGTGTGTAAATGTGTATGGTGTGTGTGTGGGGGCAGTGTGTGTGTATGGGGGGCAGTGTGTGAATGTGTATGGTGTGTGGGGGCAGTGTGTTTATGGGGCTAAAGTTCACTCTCACCACTGCGACCACCAGGAATACCTGGTGGTCACAGTGTTGAGAGTGAACTCTAGCCCGTAGCTCCAGGGCTAGAGTTTACTCTCGCAAGAGCCGTAACGTTGCCGTGGTAACCGCGGCAACGATCTGTGCTCGCGCAAGAAGGACCCAGAGGAGCTGCAGGCTGAGCTCCCGGGTCCTCTCTTCCTCCCTCCCCTGCCGGCTGCCCGCACGGTGCCTGCGGACAGGGGAGGGGGCAATTGCCCTCCTCTTACTCCCCCCTCCCCCTCTTCTTACCCCCCCTCCCCCTCTCCTTACCCCCTTCTTACTCCCCTTCTTACTCTCTCCCTCTTCTTACTTCCCCCTTCCCCTCTCCTTACTCCCCCCTCCCCCTCTTCTTACTCCCACCTCTTCTTACTCCTCCCTCTTCTTACTCCCACCTCTTCTTACTCCTCCCTCTTCTTACTCCCCCTCTTCTTACCTCCTCCCCCCTCTTCTTACCCCCTCCCCCCTCTTCTTACCCCCTCCCCCCTCTTCTTACTCCCCCTTCCTTTTTACTCCCCCCTCCCCTCTTCTTACCCCCTTTACTCCCCCCTCTTCTTACTCTCCCCTCCCCCTCTTCTTACTCCCCCCTTCCTCTTTTACTCACCCCTCCCCCTCTTCTTACCCCCCCTCCCTTCTTACCCCCTCTCTCTCTCTTCTTACCCTCCTCCCTCTTCTTACCCCTCTCCCTCTTCTTACCCCCTCTCTCTTCTTACCCCCCTCCCTCTCTCTTCTTACCCCCTCTCTTCTTACCCCCTCCCTCTCTCTTTTTACCCCCTCCCTCTTTTTACCCCCCTACTCCCCTCTCTCTTTTTACCCCCCTCCCTCTCTCTTTTTACACCCCCTCCCTCTCTCTTTTAACCCCCCTCTCTCTCTCTTTTAACCCCCTCCCTCTTTTAAACCCCCCTCCCTCTCTCTTTTAACCCATCTCTTTTAACAACCCCCCTCTCTCTTTTAACCCATCTCTTTTAACAACCCCCCCTCTCTTTTAACCCCCCTCCCTCTCTCTTTTAACCCCCCTCCCTCTCTTTTAACCCCCCCTCTCTCTTTTAACCCCCTTCCCTCTCTCTTTTAACCCCCCTCCCTCTCTCTTTTAACCCATCTCTTTTAACAACCCCCCCTCTCTTTTAACCCCCCTCCCTCTCTCTTTTAACCCCCTCTCTCTTTTAACCCCCCCTCCCTCTCTCTTTTAACCCCCCCTCTCTCTTTTAACCCCCCCTCTCTCTTTTAACACCCCCCTCCCTCTCTCTTTTAACCCCCCTCTCTCTCTTTTAACCCCCTCCCTCTCTGTTTTTACCCCCCCCTCTCTCTTTTAACCCCCCTCTCTCTCTCTTTTAACCCCCTCCCTCTTTTAAACCCCCCTCCCTCTCTCTTTTAACCCATCTCTTTTAACAACCCCCCCTCTCTTTTAACCCCCCTCCCTCTCTCTTTTAACCCATCTCTTTTAACAACCCCCCCTCTCTTTTAACCCCCCTCCCTCTCTCTTTTAACCCCCCCTCCCTCTTTCTTTTAACCCCCCCTCTCTCTTTTAACCCCCCTCCCTCTCTCTTTTAACCCCTCTCTTTTAACAACCCCCCCTCTCTTTTAACCCCCCTCTCTCTTTTAACCCCCCCTCCCTCTCTCTTTTAACCCCCCTCCCTCTCTCTTTTAACCCCCCTCCCTCTCTCTTTTAACCCCCTCTCTCTTTTAACCCCCCCCCTCTCTCTTTTAACCCCCCTCTCTCTTTTAACACCCCCCCTCCCCTCCCTCCCTCTCTCTTTTTACCCCCTCCCCGTAGCGTGGCCGAGCTGCTCTGCGTCCGCGGTGCCGGCCGGATTGATAGGAAGGTGCACACACACTGAGTGTGCACCTTCCTGTCAGTCCGGCCGGGTACAGGAAACAGAAACTCCTGTTCCGCGCGGAGCAGGAGTTTCTGTTTCCTGTACCCGGCCGGACTGACAGGAAGGTGCACACTCAGTGTGTGTGCACTTTCCTATCACTCCGGCCGGCACCGCGGACGCAGAGCAGCTCGGCCACGCTACGGGGAGGGGAGGTGAGAAGCTGCAGCCGCCTGAGCGCTCTTAAGAGAGCGCTCAGGCGGCTGCAGCATTTAAAGGGGCGGCCGGGCCCCCTGATGGCGGGCCCCCCTCCCGGCCGGGCCCTCGGACCATGTCCGAAGTGCCCGACCGGTCAGTCCGCCCCTGGCATTACCCTATAAAGGAAATAGCTTAAAACCCATATTGTTTATCTTTTTTTTTTTTTTTCTTTAGCTTAATCCAGTGATGGCTAACCTTGACACCCTAAATTTGCTGAGATCTGGACTACATTTACCATGATGCTCAGCTAGCTTTTAAACTCTAAAAGCTATCGTAGCATCATGGGAAATGCGGTCCAGAAACAATTTAGGGTGTCAGGGTTAGCCATTTCAGTGAAATTCCAAAACAGTCAAAATTAGTATTTAAAATAAATTATATCTTTATGAAATACTAATTTTTCAGGGAGTGACCGTGATGCTTTAAGTCATAGAAAAATAAAAATTGTATTCTAATATTCAGAAAATACATTTAAAAGTTGTTAATGGACTACACTAGATATATAATCCTATAAAACACATCCACTATAAATGCTGTTACGCTACAAAATTTTAAGACGTTTATACGTTTTTTTATTTACATTTTTTTTGCCGCTACAAAAAAAATGCAAAACAAATAAAGTGCAATCGTTATGCACTACAAAATACATAAAAAAAATTGCTATGCACTACAAAGATACATCTAAACATAGGACGATAATGACAATCCAAATGTTTGCAAGTGCCACCACTAGTGTGACAAGAAGTGAATCTAAAAGGGATATATACCTATATATATAAAAGGACAACAATCAGGAAGCACAATTTCCCTCCTAATGCAATGTACATTATATGCAGCATAATTACCTTGCAGAATAATCAGTAAGACTGAATTACAATAGGGTTCTAAATGTATTACTGTGTTACACAATGTTTTGTTCCCTGTCAGGTTACAAAAGTATATTCTTTGCTCCTAGGAAATTTCTCCTTTGCGGTATTGAACATTTTAAAAAATAAATTAATAAAAAACAGAAAAAAACAGGAAAAATATTCCCTAAATGTTATAGGATAAAGCGCACAGAAAAATAAACAGAGTGATAGCTAGAAAGATTAATTGTCAATCATACATAGAGAAAAAAGTGTCTTCTTCTAAATTTTGTTATGACCAAAGCAGTGAGCAGGTTAGTTTGCTGTGAGGAAGCAAAAATAAACTTATTTAGTAAACGAGACATCAAGTCCAAAATATGCAATTTATCAAAAACAGTCCTTGTAGAAAAATTTTGGGGGAAAAATAACCTTTATTAAGAAAATATTTGAACAGTTATAAAGGGATAATATTCCTTGAGAAGAACATGTTATCAGCAAAAATCAGCACGGTTTTATGAAGCACAAGTCATGTCAAACTAACTTAATTGCGTTCTACGAAGAAGTAAGTAGAAGTATAGATCAGGGTGTTGCAGTGGATGTAATCTATTTGGATTTTGCCAAGGCATTTGATACAGTTCCACACAGAAGATTAGTGTTCAAACTCAAGGAAATTGGTCTAGATGAAAATGCTTGTTCTTGGGTAGAACATTGGCTTAAAAATAGAGTACAAAGAGTTGTCGTTAATGGTAAATTTTAAAGCTGGACAGAGGTGGCAAGTGGTGTCCCTCAGGGGTCTGTTCTGGGACCCCTTCTATTTAACATTTTTATAAATGATCTTGAAGAAATCATTGAAAGTTATGTTTCAGTGTTTGCAGATGAAGCAAAACTCTGTAAAATAATACAATGTGAGCAAGATATTACTTTGCTGCAGAGGGATTTAGATAGACTGGCGGACTGGGCACTCAAATGGCAGATGAAATTTAATGTTGAAAAATGCAAAGTTATGCACTTCGGCGTAAAGAATACACAAGCAACGTATACCCTTAATGGAAGCGAATTAGGGATAACAACACACGAAAAGGACTTGGGAATTGTTATAGACAACAAACTATGCAACATTGTGCAATGTCAATCAGCAGTGGCCAAGGCCAGTAAGGAAACCGGAAATGAGGAAATACACATAATAGAATCGATTTCCACTATCATATACCCTATGTGTGCCCATATCTGTAATTATTCAAGTTTCTATCTGATCCAATATGTTATTATGTTATTGTATACCTTTGATTCCTATTTTTGAACTTTCCCATAAATTGCCCACATCCAAGATGGCGTCCGGAGAACTTCCTGTCTATGCTATCTTGCTGAAAACAGGAAATGAGGAAATATGCACAGCAGAATCGATTTTCATCATCAGAGAAGGTATATAATCTCAAGGACCCCAAGCAGCAAGCATTCACTTTTGAGAAAGCTTCGGCGAGACGCGTCAAGTGAGGAAGAATTTTGGACTTTTATACAGGACTGGTTTTATAGTGTATTATTCACTTTTTACTTATTGTATTAAAGTATATATAATTTTTAAACCATCCAGTCATTTTTTTTTTGTCCTCCTTCCTATTTTATACTGCTTTGCTGCTATACCTGGGTCCACTATATCCCGAGGTGGGGATTATTCCACCTGAAATTCTCCAAACTAGAGCAGGTCGTTGCTCTAGTATATGTAAGTAGGATCATCTACTCTTACTACAATATTTTATATTTACGTACTAGACCATGTGGCGTATTTTACTCTTGTCTTTCATATAAAGAATACTTACTCACCAACGATCTGGAACCTCAAGAAATCCATAGACGGGGATTATTCCGTCCAAGCTCTTAACACCGAGCTGATATAGCTCCTCAAAGTGTGAGTGTGAATATAACACCTTTGTTCTTGTGGAATTATATCGTTCATACATACTGTACCATTATTTGTATCTTTGTTTTCTCCTTTTTTTTAAGTTACTCCGCTGGCCAGTATTTCTACTAAACGTATGTACAATTTCTGATTTTTAGCGCTGTTCACCTTTCTATTTTAATTGTCATGCATGAAAAAGGGCATTCATTCTCAAGACGAGAATATGATTGTGCCTCTTTATAACTCACTGGTAAGACCACATATTGAATATGCTGTGCAATTTTGGGCACCTGTTCTAAAGAAGGATATTATGGCACTAGAAAAAGTGCAAAGGCGGGCAACAAAATTAATAAAAGGGATGGAACATATCAGCTATGAAGAAAGGTTAACAAATTTAAACCTCTTTAGTTTAGAAAAACATCGCCTGAGAGGGGATATGATATCATTATACAAATATATTCGGGGCCAATACACACCATTGTGTGGAAATCTATTCACAAACCGGACTTTACATAGGACACGAGGTCATGCGTTTAGACTGGAAGAAAGAAGATTTCGTCTAAGGCAAAGGAAAGGTTTTTTAACTGTAAGAACAATAAGGATGTGGAATTCTATGCCTGAAGAAGTGGTTTTATCAAAGTCCATACAGATGTTCAAACAGCTACTAGATGCATACTTGCAAAAACAGAATATTCAAGGATATAATCTTTCAATGTAGGGTAATAACTGCTTGATCCAAGGATAAATCTGACGGCCATTCTGAGATCAAGAAGGAATTTTTTTCCTAGCTTGTTGCGAAATTGGAAGTGCTTCAAACTGGGGTGTATTGCCTTCTTTTGTATCAAAAGCAAAAAAACAAATGTGAGTAAGGCTGAACTTGATGACGCACAGGGCCGGACTGGCCCACCGGGACACCGGGAAATTTCCCGGTGGGCCGGCACACTAGGTGGCCGGTGCGCGGCCGCCTAGTGTGCACCAGCCCGGGCCGCAATTACAGGGTGACCGGCAGGAGGGGATGCGCTCCCCTCCTGCCGGTCACAGAATGTAGCGTGGCCGGGCTGGTAGACCGGGTAGGGGCAGTGGCACTGGGCCAGCCTCTTCTCCTGGGGGCCCCCCCGAGGCTGGCCCTGCTTACACCCGGCGGGCAGGCAGGCTGGCCGGTGCGCGAGGGAGCACTCTCCCCTGAGTGCTTCCTCTTCAGCTCTCTTGCGCACCGCACTGATACTGGAGCCGGAAGATGACGTCATCTTCCGGCGCCGGTATCAGTACGCGGCGCGCGAGGGAGCTGAAGAGGAAGCACTCAGGGGAGAGTGCTCCCTCGCGCACCGGCCAGCCTGCCTGCCCGCCGGGTGACCGGCCCCCCTGGAGCCCAGCAGCACCACTGGACCCCAGGGAATCCCCTCAGCACTCCAAAAGGTAAGGAGGCTGGGGGGATTAAATTAAAAACAAAAAATGTGTTAGTGTGTGTGTGTGTTAGTGTTACTGCGAGTGTTAGTGTGTGTGTGTGTGTGTGTTAGTGTTACTGTGAGTGTGTGTGTGTTAGTGTTACTGTGAGTGTTAGTGTGTGTGTGTTAGTGTTACTGTGAGTGTTAGTGTGTGTGTGTGTTAGTGTTACTCTGAATGTTAGTGTGTGTGTGTTACTGTGAGTGTTAGTGTGTGTGTGTTACTGTGAGTGTTAGTGTGTTAGTGTTACTGTGAGTGTTAGTGTGTGTGTGTTACTGTGTGTGTTAGTGTTACTGTGAGTGTTACTATGAGTGTTAGTGTTAGTGTCAGTGAGTGTGTGTCTGCTAGTGAGTGTCAGTGCGTCTGTTACTGAGTGTGTTTGTGTTAGTGAGTCTGTTTGATGTCTGTTAGTGAGTGTGTGTTTGTCAGTGAGAGTGTATGTTTTGTAAGTGAGTGTGTATGTATGTCTGTCGCTGAGTGTGTCTCTGTCAGTAAATGTGTATGTCTGTTAGCTAGTGTGTATGCGTCTGTTCGTGAGAGTGTGTGTGTGTCTTCAGCACTTACCTTTCTCCAGCGCTGGACTCCCTTGGCGCTGGGGATCCCTCCGCCGCTCAGCTCCGAATGCGCATGCACGGCAAGAGCCGTGCGCGCATTCAAACCGCCCATAGGAAAGCATTACTCAATGCTTTCCTATGGACGTTCAGTGTCTTAGAATCGCGGAAGCTCCTCTAGCAGCTGTCAGTGAGAGTGTCTGTAGTGGTCCTTTAACCCCTTAAGGACATGTCATGATTCCCTTTTATTACAGAAGTTTGGTCCTTAAGGGGTTAAGTGTGTGTGCATCTGCATGCACTGGTGTACATACCGCGGTCGCAGGGGTCGCATCCCCTGCGACCAGGTGCCCGCCGTCATGTGTTGCGGCCCCGGCCTGCGCAGAGTAAGCGTGCGGGGGGGGGGCCCAGGGATCAATTTTCGCACCGGGGCCCCATAGGTCATGTGTATGCCACTGGGTAGGGGAGCTTCTGTTCCCCTACCCGGTCTGACAGGAACCTGCAAGCGAGAACACTCCTCCCGCGAGCAGGCAGGTTGGAGCATTGCCGTACGTTACCATGGCAATGCTCCGACCTGCCTGCCGTTCTCGTGGGAGAAGAGCGAAGTCAGCCTGCAGCCAGAGGAGCTGCAGGCTGAACAGCACGCACCACTGGACCACCAGGGATTGAAAAGTTCCCCCTCTCCCCTGGGCCCTGACCAAAGGTAAAGGGGGAGGGAATTAAAAAAAGGTTTTTTTATATAAATATATCAATGCTATAACCCCCCTAATACACACACTACACTCCTCCCCCCCACCAACAGCACCCCTCCACACACACAGAACCCCCCCCCACACAGAACACCTTCACACCTTCACGCACACAGAACTCCTTCATGCACGCAGATCCCCTCCACACATAAAAAGCACCCCTTCACGCACACAGCACCTCTTTACGCACACAGCACCCCTTCACGCACACAGCACCCCTCCATGCACAAATGATTTCTTTCATGTTTGAGTGCTAGTTTTCAGTTTTTTTACCGCTTCCATATCTGCGCACTATGCTGGCGCGATGCATTACGGGGCTGGTATGGAATTTTTTTCCAGGGCTGCTTTTCATTCCCAGTCCGGCCCTGATGACGCAAGTCTCTTTTCAGTTATGTAACTATGTTATATGTTACTATGTGAGTATGTTTTAGATCTCATCCAAAGGATAGGAACTAGGTGTCGAGATAGTAGTTTATCAGGACTCTGTAGACTGTTTCTGTTCCAAAGAAAATTATTTTCTAGCTGATATTCCGCAGCTGTGTTTTTTTTTCTTTGTTAATGGGAAAAGCAACCAATGTGGGATGTAAAGAATTTACATAGATTAAACATTGCTCCTTAATTATAAAGTGAATGTGTTTTCTTCATCTTTTAAAATGTCAGATTTTGCATAATTAAGTCTGTCAACGAGGCCAAGCACCTGCAGACTGTTAGGTAAACTGTGTTCCCTAAATGAGTCAGAACACAATATAGAATAATGTGTGAGTGTGTCCACACAGATTCCTCTTGGAAATGTATTTGGAATGAGTCATTTATTGCTGAATGTTTAAAGTTCTATCATCTGTGACCTACTGAAACAACGTGTAGCAATCGTCTAGATAAGAAATGCGTATCTTGACATGGGACTAATCTCCTACACTCTTTTTGCAGGGTTTGTCTTGTTTTATTGGGTATTTTGCAATTCTTCAAGACAAAATAATAAAAAATAAAAATAAAAATTTTGCGACAATGGAAAATAAGTCTGCAGAAAAAGTAAAATCTAAAAAAAAAATTCAAAAATGACTGGAGTTTGCTCATTATAGCTGTAATAAATCAGCTAATTGGAGGTAATTAGGTGAGTTATCACAACTTTGGAAAACGTAAAATAAACCATTTTTGCCTTTTTATCATCAAATCCACATTGTCTTCTAACCACTTTATTATCAGAAGAACAGAAAACACAGTATAAAAGCAATTGGTAGACTATAACACGTGATTCTGTCCTCCCGCTTTAACTTTACTCTCCATTTTTATTGTAACCCTGGTGTTGACTTTTAAACTAAACAGCCTTCTTCACAATAAAAATATTAAGTGTGTGCCATATAATAACCAGAATTATAAAAAGTTCTGAATACACAGGTTTCATTGGAGGCTGCAACTCTTCTTTTTTTTTTCACCTCAATTTACCAACAAATTCCAAATCCGAAAAGTTTTTAATGATTCATATTATGATGGCCGCCAAAGTATGTCTGGCACGATACTGGAGATTGGACTCAGTATCAGGATGGGGGAAAATCAATGCACAGATTAATTACCAACCAACTATGGAAACATTTGCCTTTAAGAAAATAAATAATTTAAAGATATATGAAAAACTATGGAACCCCTGGGTATTATATCAATCTAAATATCTCTCAGAAATTTGGTATAAGATCTGATACTACTTCCCCACCAAACAAAAACAACAAGATGTGTGAACACAACCCAGTGAAAAGAAAATATAAATGAAAGCAAACCAGGACTTCCCCTATATCATAGGTGGAGTATCCAGGTAGATCCCCGAAGACTTCCTCTTGTCATCAATAGGTATATGCAAATAGGATAGGGGACAATCTGAAATTTGTGGAGATAAAACAGCCTTGAGTGATATATTTTTCCTTCAGTGTCCAGAGTGTTGTCCCTCCTCACAATTTCATCAATCCATAGATGTATATATCTCAAGAAAGGGAAAATATATACAAAAAATGTAGTGCACTTCCAGAATATGAATTCATACTCTGGAAGTGCACTACATTTTTTGTATATATTTTCCCTTTCTTGAGATATATACATCTATGGATTGATGAAATTGTGAGGAGGGACAACACTCTGGACACTGAAGGAAAAATATATCACTCAAGGCTGTTTTATCTCCACAAATTTCAGATTGTCCCCTATCCTATTTGCAACTACTTCCCCACCAACCTATTTTTTTATTCTACTTATTTATCTACATATTTTTCAGCAGAGTGAGTGGAGAGTGGAGAGGAGAAGAAATGTTGATTAGAGAAACTTCCTTCTCTCTCATATCCCTCTCTACCTCCCCTTGGATAACTTCGACATCTAGGATGTATGATAAGTGTGACTATATTTGTCTGCATGCATAATGATCAGTTCTGATAACCTCTGACTTCTATACGTATTTAATTAAGTATGATCATATGCCATTGTATGTCTGTCTCTGTCTATGTGTTTTGTACAAAAATGTATAATAAAAATTTTCATACCGAAAAATATTAAGTGTGTGTTGCAAAGCATTGTTTCATATAGGTACAATGTTGGACAATGTATTTAGAGACAATGTTGAAGAGTACACAGATTGCAAATGTTCTACTTTTAATTAGAAAAAAAACATGTTTAGACTATCATTACAGTAAATTAATTGGAAAACCTGCTCCATTAACTGTTGGTAATTAAAAAAGCTATTTATAGAACTGAAATGCAGAAAAACTATTGTTTGCTGTATATATAAAAATATTTTATAAATATCCAGTGTATAAATCAAAATACACAAAACTGTAACACAAGACAGTATAATGCATTATATTCCAATGTATATATCAATATCAAATACTTTTCAAAATCAGTAACCAGTTAAGGTGCATTAAAAGGGGACCTCAAATCCACAATAACAAAGATCCCACTTCCACTACCATACAATGACAAATGGCAACTTTATGGAAATTCCATAAATTCCTTCTTAAAGGACACTATGCATTTGCAAAACCTGCCAAAACAGGGCAGGTTCCAAACCAGTCCAATTTTTACATACCTAAATGCTCTCAAGTAAGCTTCTCAAAACTGCTACCAACGAGGGGCCCTGCAGAGCTGAAACCTATCACATGATTAAGGAAACACTATTTTTTCTCATATTGTTAGGGTTATCACCATCCCTTCCAGAAAAAGAATCTTCAAGTATCAAAACTACTGCAAATAGTATATTTCCCCACATATAAACTTGTGCCCCTATGGATGAGCTTCCACTGGAATCAATGCTGCTGATGCTCTCTGGAATTTCAAAGAAAGAAACAAGCACATGTTGCACAGCCAACTTTTAAAACCAATCTCGCCACACTAACTAAGTAATAGAGAAATGTTCAGCAAACTTATTTTCGTCAGCACCACCTCCCGACTGTCACGTCAGGGGCACCACCTCCCATCTTATGCAGATTGATGGAGCATTATACAAATTAATGATGTTTATTTTTATAATAGGCAGCTGCTTTGAGAATAAGCTAATTGGTAAAACAAAAAACAAACAAACAAAAAAACAACAACAAAAAGCACTAATATACTCATGGTTCTTTCACCAACTATAGTGAACTCAAAAACTTCAGACCCTAAAGCCCACTAACAGCAACTTCTACAACTAAGGCATTTTATAGTTATAAAAACCCATGTGACTATCCCAACCTTTAAAATGACATTTTAAAATTAAAATGTTTATTTTTTTCATCAAAACACAAATGTGTTATCTTTTTTTCCTATTTTGAATAACAAGATTGATGGCACTTGCATGAAATGGAACTTCAAGCCATTTTGAGGGATTGGAAACAAGGCATCATTTTTGTGAGTAATCAGTCGGGTACCATAGTAAAACACAATTAGGGTAGAATCATTCTACTTACCTAAATACAGAAAACATACTACATCAAAACCACTACACAACTAAAATTATTTCACTGCTCATTAAATTGAATAGGAATTATAAATGTTGGGCAATATTTTAAAATATTTTAACACATTATTACAAACTAATCATTTAAAAAAGTAGTGTGATGGCTTGATCGAAATTTAAAATTGCGCCAGAAAGATAAAGTCTAACAATGTCTCGATTTGTAAATGATCATTGCTTTGATATTAAAAATAATGCATGTAAAAATGGCGGAATTATCAAAACAAATTTCATCAAACACTTTATTCTCAGCAATGAGTTCCACTTTATTAGGGCACATTTTATTTCACTGAACAATGGTTAGTAAGGCATTTTAAAACTATTTAAATGTTACAATTATAACACATTACATTTATATTGCAAATGTCTGACAAATTCTACAGCCACGGATGGACATACACTTTGGATTCATATTTAAATACTACTGTTTGCATTCAACAATTTCAGTAAACCAGTAAAAGGGGAAACAGATCAAATGAAGTCAATCGCACTCTAAACATTTCATTAGCTGTGGAGACCCGTGATCACACAGTAACATTTATTCCTAATCTCATGACAGTAGATGGAGTTTGAGGTCGGTGCCAGTTTGTTAAACACACCTATCTTTTCATAATGTGAACCAGCTGTTTTGAGCAGTAAACTTCCTCCTGAACATCTACATTTGTGTTGGGCTCTCTAAAAGCCAGGATTTTATCTGGTCTCTAAGGTCCAGTCCAGAGGTCTCGTACACTTATTCCTATTTACCTTTGGTCAGGTCAACCCTTGGATAACCTGCCTCTATGCCTGTCTCTACTGTGCTCTTACCCTCGTTTTCATCACTGTTTCTGCTACTGATTTTGTCTCTCTTCTGCTGATTAGCCAAAAACAAGAGAGCAGTGACGAGCATGATTCAATAACTCTCTGTATCCACAGTCCAGGTGGGTAGTCGGATAAAAAATGAAAATGATGGCCTTACACACTTGAATAGTCAGCAGTCCTTTTTATTAGCTATCAGTACATAGAAGAGAATGTTTTGTCCACCTTACTGACCTTTGTCAGGTGGCCTAATAAAATGATTGCTGACTACTCAGTCTCTTTAACAGAAAAAGTGCTAAGCTGTCTCATTGTGGTAAAGACAGGACAGCCCTTTCACATTACTTTCATTACATCTCTTGACTGCACTCTCGTCATCTTTTCTACTAATCCCGCACCTCCCTGGCATACTTTCTGTAGCATAAAAGCACACAACGCTTTCTTATATCTCATCACGATTGGTCAGTCAGTAAGGATATTTTTTCCCCCAAAGGGTTAGGTACTTTAAGTACTAAACAAATTGGGAATAGAGTACACGTCTCTACATGAAAGTTCTCTACTGACCAACAAAGAAGGCTAAACCACTACCACCGAAATGTGTGTGACTTTTTCAAGAACATATTTCCCCCTTTATCCAATATTCTCTAACATTTATAATTAATATAATTAACATAATAATCCGTAAATATTTTTTTATATATTTTCTTTACAGAGGTACAGACTTTCCACAATAATGTGGACTTCTATTATAAATATCAGTAATAGCACTAACCCCAGTGTCCATGTTCATGACCATGCAAAAACCATATTCATTTCAGAATGATACACAGTATGGCATTTTAAGAATGACTTGAAGCGCTCACTCTTAAACCATGAAATGCTTACCACTATATGTTATGGTTAATGTCATAATCTGCATTAGAGTGAACTAATATATGGTAGTGACCATGAGTGTAAGTGATATTTTCTGTTGTGCCAAAACAAAAAAATCATAAAATAGAAATACATTGCACAAAAAAACCACATAAAAAAACAAAAAAAACACAAATCTCGCAGTGCTTAGAAAAGTAGATTACAGTAAAGGCACAGATCTAATAGACCAAAAGACTGGACTATTTCATTAAAGTGTGTGAATAACTACATGTTAAATAAGCTTGTGCAATTCTCTCTAAGGAATGCTCTCCCTCTGAATACCACTCAAAGGTTTAAATATAGGCACGTACAGCATAATATTATACAAAATGGACAAAGTGTGCATTTATGAGCACCGTTTAGAGTTTATGAACGATGAATAAAGTTAGTAGAACATACACAACCTTTACTCGTAAAACATTAAACTAAACAACCTTGTAGATACATTATTGCTTTGTTGTTCTCTGTAGTGTGGCTAACTTGTTGGATCTTCTGTTTGTTTTGTACAATCACTTTGCTCCCCTTGGGATAGTGTGCTGAGGTTTTCAGGTGGAGTCGGGCAGGACATTTCATTGGACTTGTTCCTCACTGATATCAGGGTTGGATCATGTAGATATAAAGGCTCCTCAACCACAGCCTGCAGATTTTCTATTGTCATTCCCATTTCTTTGCTATGCTCTGATGGAGATTTTCTGTTGATACGTTTATATGATTTGTCTTTATTTTCCATCCTTTGTTCACATTTTTGAAATCGACCAAAGAACGAAATAAAGAATCCAAACAGTATAAAAGCTAGGAGACTTGGAATGAAGGCCAAGCATTTTACATCTAAACTTGCACCAGTAAATCTGCTATGTAGGAACATATCTCCCTCTACATAGCTTCTGTTTGTGTAAGGGTCTGTGTGATTTGATCTCCATTCCCAGGATAAGGTTGACTGATTAAGATTTAGCAAACTTTCGGTATCCTCAACAGTATAAATTTTCTTTCCGGGGCCTAAATACTGACCGTATGCTGATGGTTTGTAAAATATTTGGTTCTTCCACATGTTCAGGTCGAGTATTAAAACAAGAAAGATAATTCCATAGTTAAACCATTTACCTGTACAAGAATAGAAAACATAACTGTTACAGGTCAGACATCAACCCACCATATGTAAACATATCCAAATTGTCATATTCTGATTTCTGGTCATATAGGTAAAAGGGCTTATGTCATGAAAACATGACAGATTCTCATTTTAATACCATAGTTATTTTACCTTTGCAAATGTTGGCCCACGGGTTTCAAATGTATAGATGGCAAGAAATTTTCTCAAACTTTATGTTTCTAGATTTAGCTACACAGATGGTCTTCCATGAGTATGCGCCTCACCTAGCATGCATCACATTTGCTTCCATTTGCAGCCTTCCGCAACAGATTATAAACATGTAGAGTCAAATATGCAGAAGACCAACCCCAGAGCTACCAATGTGATTAAATAGAAATACATAATAACTTTCAGGATCTACATCTTGTTAGTTGTATTTTTAGCAACAGAGATAAGTGAAAAAAAAATGGAATTAAAAACAGGACAGTCATATTTTGCATAGAATTACAAGACTAGGCTCACTGACTTTGTGAAGGATTCTGCATTTGCCAAAACAAATGCCTCCAATAAAGCTGCCTATGAGGATAATTTGAGTTCCTGTATTTATTTGTAAGTCTGCTTATGGGCAAATTTGTTTATGATGGGTGCCTTCTCATTCTTGTATCTAATAATATAATCATATGCAGAGTATGACATAGTCTCTTTAACAGAAAAAACTGCTTAGCTGCCCTATCTTCGTAGAGATGTATACAAGGTCTATGTTAGGGTAATATAGTTTGCCTGTGGTTAATGGTACACAAGCAACTGTCATTAAAGTGGAAAAACAATGAGGTCCCATTAAGCTCAAGCGTGTAGACACCAACATTTTACCTAAAGTACATTTCTTAAGTCTCAGTATGGCCAAATGTGTGTCATCCTTGTTTTGTGGAAATGCAATAAAACACAGACTTATCAGATAAACATTCCATTCCAGCTTCTCAGTTAATATAAGTCCAACTCTTGCAGGATCAAAAACGTTTCTGTATAGAGTCAAATCAAGCATCGAATTGGAAACCATAGACTGTACAATAATGAGATATGTTCGGATAAATACGTTTGATAAACATAAATGGATTTTGAATTTTTACACCTCATATTCTGTAACACTAGAATATTGGGAGGGACTATAATTTAAACAAACATAAACTTTGCTTCTTAATACATAGGTTATTAGCATAATACATGCAGGACAAAGGGTGTGTGCATCATCCATTGTTAATAATAATTCCAGGATATTGGAAATCATGGACAAAATTCAGTTAAAATAACAAAATTTCAACTGAACTGTGTAAATTTGGTTGAACCAAATTAGAAGGTAAATAGTGGTCACACCTGTTGCGTCTGAATTTTCAATTCTGTATTTCCATAGTTTGGTTCTGTATTTCAGCAGTTGTTTTGTATTTGGACAGTGTGAAGTCTGGACTACATTCAAGGTACGTTAGAGGCTGCTTTACAAAACTCACACGTTGATAAAACTTGTGAAGAATGCTCGTATTTTGCAGCCTAAATGCCCCCAGATGGATGCAAATGATTTCTGCTAATCCAGATGAGGGGCATTCAGACTTTAGTGAATAACCCGAAATCATCTGTTTTGAACACATTGCCCTATGCTGAATGTCCATCTATAATAATACTGGAAATTCTATTTTTTTCCATTGTTAAGGACAAGGGGTGATTTTATTCTGTTTGTTTTTGATTTATTTACTTACTGGGCTAACTTGCTTTAGGTAAACCCACTATAACCAAATCCATAGAGAGCACAATTGTTTTAGCAAACACACTTTGAGAACTCGGGCAGAATGGAAAGAGAGAGTAGTACAGTGATAAACAGAAGCTGTAAAATTATAAGTGACAGCTAACTGAGATAAAGTAACAGATTAGATGGTGCACAACATGCCTAAGACACAAGCAATATGTCTAATTGCCTATCAGGAATGCTAAAATCAATGGGATGAAAACTTCCCATTAAGATGAAGATTAACCAAGTTTGGCATACAGACCTGGCTGGGAATGAATAAATGATGAAGTCAGATTGAAACATGTTAACAACTGTGAAGTTTGGTAAATAGTGACCTAAGCATAGTATGTCTATAACCGAAGAGATGGATACTTATAGACAGGGGGAAGTCAGAATGTCCTTTTAAAAAGAATATGTCAAGGGTGAATGGCAGGAAGCATTAATGGGAATGATTTAAGGTTGATGGTACAGGACTCAAGCCTCATGAGAATTAAAGCATGATTGTACATTTTAAAAGTAGGAAAGCAGAGAAATGGTTGCTGTAGAGCAATGCCCCGTTAAACACAACATATTTTATTTATTAAGTCCAAACACGGAACACGGAGGTTAGCATCCCGTCTCCCTTCAGTGCAATGAACCACATAATTAACACTGTGGATTGACATTATTGGATGAGTAAAGAATAGAAATAACACATGGCCTTTACTTTAGATTACAAAGGTTTGATATTTTGTCTTATTGATGGGATGTGGTCATTCAAGGTAAGTCAATCAAGCAAACATAGAACAGACTCATGAGTTTATCCAACAGATAAAAAAAAAAAACTATAGATTTGTTCTAGAACAGAAAACTGCAACACATCTTGACATTCACATGCTCACTCTTCTTACTCTGAAAATACCAGCAGGTGGTTAGGATTATTTGGGTGGTACAGCAGGTTTAGGCACTCCTTTTAATTTTTACCTATGGCTTTTTCTATGTTGTGATTATTATATTTTCTTACATTCTCAAAATAATTAGAATAACCGGCAGAAGATTATACGGTAAAAATACCACACAATATAAATGAACATACATTTATTAAAAATGGATAAAAGAGGTATGCAACAGTTTTCACCCCCCTCCCTCTTTCCGTACACCAAAAAATGAATAAAGTCTGCAGGGGGTATAAAATATGACATTACTGGGATAGAATAAGTAGAATGAAAGAGGGAGGGAATCAACGAAAAGGGGGAGGACACACCACACTCCCATCTCAAGGGGGCATCAAATTAAGTGAGGGACCATATATAGTCCTAATATGGATGTTTAAAGTAAAGGCAAGTGTTAACTTGCTAATAGTGTTAGATTTACCATTTTTATTGATACTTTATTTTGGTACGTTTTTTGTTGGGGGATTCCATATATTAGATACTACTGCTGAATCTGTTTATTTTTTTATTTTTATTTATTCTAGAATTTTAAAGACATACACTAGCTTAAGTCAGACTTACAACAACATCACAGTAATCTTGGTGATTTCTATCATATGGCAGGCTAAACCTTGATAAATCTATAAACCATGTATTTCATATGTGAGGCACAGGAAGTTGCCCATTACTTGGTTGCCAGTAAAGAAAGCACAAATGTATTCACCTCTGCAGGCATAGAACTCTATAGTAATTTTACCCCTACAGTCATCTTGCAGAGATAAAATCTAACTTTTTTCATTTCCAAGTTATCTCCATCACCACGCACAACAGGAACATAAAGGAATGTGTGTTATAGGCATCTGTCTCATCATGTCTTATCTCCTGGAGCCAAACTACTGTACAAGGCTTATGCTGAAGATAGCAGCCTTACTTGAATACAATACACACCATTGCAAATTTCTTAAATCACTTCAATGAAAATAACTGCTTAGATTTTACAGGAGAGTTTGGCTTAAGGCCCTAGGAAACCAAAATATTCTAGAGAAAAAGGAGGCCGAACATATTTTTGCAGAACATTGTGATGCAGCTAGACTTAAAATCACAAGATGCACACATACCCAGGTGTACAGATTAGGACATTTAAATTACCTGTTATATGTATGTGGTATTCCTCTTTAAAAATCCTTTTGAAATGCGGCAATTTGAATTGCATGTGAGCTGAAGGCAAGCCAGGGAGATTTACATCGACATCTCCCATAAAGTGAGGAAACTCCCAGTCCTGCAGAAAAAAAAAAAAAAGAATGCGTTTTATGTTAACCGTCTCTAAATACAATGTAGAAAAAGTGGATTTTAAATGAACGTGTGTTTCATATAATATGAAAGCAGGTTAAATATAACAAGTCTTGTTGCATCGCACATCTGGTGAAACACAATTTCAGTGACAAACCTTTAATGAATATTTTAAAACTGGTTTTCTGTTTCAGTTTAATTATTACAACAAAGGGGGATACCACATCCTACAATTGGTATTATCCTACGTATCCATTATATATAGCAATTATCTATTTGCAAAGTCTAGAAATGTATATTGAATATAGAAATCTAAGCTCCTTTACTGACCGTTGTCACGAGATTGCACGCCTCCATCCTGTCTCACTGTCAGTCATTGTTATAAATGTTGCCCTTTTTGTGCCATTGAACATAGTTAGCCAAAAGGAATAACAAACATATGGGGTAGAGTTATCAGTGTTTGGTTCGAAAAAGTAGTTTAAAGTACTAAAAGGGGGACAGGCCACTCTTCACCTTTTTAGAATGGAATTCTTTGATAAATCTCTCCCAATGTTTCTTCATCTTATGGGGGGGCCCTAGCTCTAAATTTAAAACAAGTAACACTTTAACATAAAAAAATAAATGTGTTTTAAAGTCAGCATGTTCCTTTAACACAGTGAACTAAATTAAAATTACCAATGGATTATTTTGCTTGTGCCTTCCCAGAAACATATCTTTAGTTACAAAAATAAAAATAAAATGGTGTTAGGAACACAGTCCCATAATGAAAGCAAGTAAAATACCCTTTATACTTGATAATTCACATCATTAATTGGTTCTATTACTTAACTGGCATACAATTTTGTAGAAATTGTATTAGGAGAATTTTATTACTGCTCATATTTTTTTATTCATTTTATAATGTGCTTAACTGTTTTAATAGACAGCTTTAGACGTAGGCTGATAAATGAAATGCTTCCAAAATCATTTTTACATTGTACAATGCATTCCCCGGCAAAATAGCAAAATAAATGACTCTTCATTATATTTTTCCAGACTGGTAACACTGTTTTGCACTTGGTTCTTGATATAACAGTATTATATCAGGGCTTACATTTGTAGATGTCCATAACTGACATTTTTCGAAGTTATCTATTTGTGATCATTCGTTAGGCAACGCCTTTTTCCAGATTTGTTTTGGGGGTTTTTGTGCGTTCATGACAGAACTGAGCGGAAGTCAATGATTGATTCTATAGTAACTTTTAGAATATCCTCAGAGTACAAAACAAAACGAGAATCACCATCTAGAACAGTTAAATGAGATAAAACTAGATAAAACATTTCCCAACCTCCCTCTCTGATCAATGACATCCATCTTAGCCTTAAAGGACCACTCTAGTGCCAGGAAAGCATACTCATTTTCCTGGCACTAGAGTGCCCTGAGGGTGCCCCCAACCAGAGGGACCCCCTCCCGCCCGGCTCTGGAAAGGGGAAAAGGGTTAAAACGTACCTTTTTCCAGCGCTGGGCGGGGAGCTCTCCTCCTCCTCTCCGCCTCCGATCCTCCCCGTCGGCTGAATGCGCACGCGCGGCAAGAGCTGCGCGCGCATTCAGCCGGTCGCATAGGAAAGCATTCATAATGCTTTCCTATGGACGCTTGCGTGCTCTCACTGTGATTTTCACAGTGAGAATCACGCAAGCGCCTCTAGCGGCTGTCAATGAGACAGCCACTAGAGGAAAAAGGGGAAGGCTTAACTAATTGATAAACAAACAGTTTTCCACATGAGCAAAATACTATGAAAATCTGTCCTGAGCTGGTAATGTTTGGAAGCAACATCACCAAACCTCTACAAATGATTCCTGTTTGATCGATTACAGCAAATAACATAAAAATAAGCCTGTATTACAATAAACTGAAGCAAAATCAACAGTACAAAAATTAGACAGGTACAATAACACAGATACCCAAAAATGTTTTAAACATTCTTAAAGGCATAGTGATATGGTATTGATTTGGAACATAACAGGTTAAAGATACACATGTTGCCTATTATCATCATTACTTTTGTTACCCTTTAACCGGGGCTGTAATACAAAACCCTGTAATATAATTTTTCTTAATTTTACAATCCTGGGGTACTCAAGAAAGTATGATAAACAATAACTTCAGATGAGTCAGTCTTACAGAAATTAATCTTTGAAATTAATTAACTGATGATCAATACATGCTTAACTTTGAAGTATCATTCCTCAATATAGGAAACTGAGCGTATACAGCTCAAAGTTGGAGGTGAGTAAAGTATCTTGCTGGAGATTTAATCTTGGGCTTCTGTACAACATCTCAGCAAGTGTTCCAAATTTACATTGCATTACTGTACTGTAGTCTGTATTAGGCAAGAAAGTTTGTTTTTTTGCAGTATCATTTTTTCCAAAGATAGCACTTTTTTCAGGACACTTGATATGTGCTCAGATGTCTGTTTGGCTCATCTAAAAGTCGATTTGAAAATCAAATCTGCAGAACAAACCAAAAAGATACAACAATGGGCCACAATATATACATAATATGATATTATGTATATATTTTATGGTACACTAACAGGTGCAGTTTCCCACCATTTGGTTCACAGAAAAACTTTAAAAAAGTCATCAGCAGAGGGAAAAACACGTTTAAGTATTATATATTTATTATTATTGTATTTTACTTAATGCTCCTTCATCGATCTATAAATGATTTTAGTTTGGTGCGATTGGTGGAATTTAGAATATTAATTCCCACCCCCAAACCCATCCCCAAGCATGTTTGGTATTTCTCGTCTCTACTAGTCCGTAATTTATGTATATTTCAGCTCAGAATCTGGGAGTTCTGCAGAATATGCGATCAACCCAAATTCGTCCAAACTGCAGTTCAGTCTGAAACAAATCTCCAAGTAACTCTATACCTTATAGCATTATTCATTATTAAAATACAGCTGAACTGTAACCTTAGCTTCATTGTGTATTACTGAGAAGAGCATGATATAATATTATGTCTTCCACCAGCCAGAAGGTCAAATCAGGATATATATTTTTCCACTTGATATTTCCAATTATCTGAGCCTATCTGTTTAAGTGCTTTTTAATGCTCATTATAGCAATTGGATTCCCCAAAATAGCACTAAATAAATTCAACAGCACAAATGAAGGACCAGCACTGCATGACAGTGTAAATCAGTTTTCCCCTCTGGCGCTAACAGGCAGCTGAGAAGACATGCAAATGCAAGTGCTCAGCCTTGCACATCTTCCTGTTGCTCACTTGGATTGTTCCCAAGTGATAATGTTCTCGGAATGTTTAATCCAGTGCACACTTAATGGATGAATAGTCTCGCTGTAGCCTTCTACAACAACATTCTACAACAACAAGCAAAGTCAAGGTCAAGTCAACTTTTTTGCTATGTGTTCAGACAAATTTGCACAATTAACAAAGTCATAAATTCTTCCAGAAATTCATTTTTTATTTCACAGCTTTGAGATAAACATCTCTGCAGTGCAAATGTCTTAAAAAGCGATCACAAAAAAAAAGAAAACAAAAACAATTTTATTGTTTGTGGGTTTTTTTTCCCCCATTATTAGTGACCATTTAAGTCAGATGTAGGTGGATAATTAGTTAAACCATCTGGTGAGATAGCAAGTGATTAAAAATAATTATAGGGTCAGTACCCAAAGGAGATAAGGGAAATCTAGTCATTGTAAGAGGTAAAAACCGGGCAGTACAAATCCCTTTAAAAGAAACAGCTTAGAAATCAACAAGCCACATAGACTGCTCTAAGACAGATAGGATGCAACAACCAAGGAATGTGAGTAAGAAGGAGGTGTTAGGCAGTGCTGCTGGCATATCAGACACAACAAACATAGCTAAGTTACAAATACTTTGGAAATTAGAAATCAAGAGAATAAAAAGTAATCAAAGATATGAAAAAAGTGCAATAGGAACTTTTTGTACTTACACAAGATATAAAAGGTATTGTAATAAGAACGCTGTGGACCCCTAAAAGCATGATAACAGGGTACAGTCGTAGCTTCACAATTTTGCCTTTTAACAAGTTGCATACAATTGCTCTGCAAGATTTGGACGCAATGTTGATGCAATTTAGTTACACGCACTATGCATGCACCTGTGCATGCACATCTTCCATAATCTGAGATGCACCCGCAGACATAATAGGATAAATTTTGTCAATATATGTGTGTATATGTATGTACACAGTTTAATTATATGTATATAGTATGCATATATACACAGCATGCCTCACAACCGTCCCGAATTAGGAAGGACAGTCCTGATTTGTTAGCTCTATTCCGCTGTTCTTTCATGACATCTGTCTGTCTCACTTTTTCCGATCATCACTTGTAGTGTAAAGTACCACGCAGTCTGCTGAGACACAGTCCATGTTGTGATGGGTCACACAGGAGTCACATTACACTCTGCTCTCTCTGCTCCTGAACAATGAACAGGGAATAGCAAAGTGAGTGATTACGTCACCGCTCTGTGTGAGTACGAAGTGAGCAATGATGTCACCGCTCTGTGTGAGTACGAAGTGAGCAATGATGTCACCGCTCTGTGTGAGTACAGAGTGAGCAATGACATTACCGTTTTGTGTGCATGCGGAGTGAGCAATGATGTCACTGCTCTGTGTGACTATGGAGCGTGTGATGATGTCAATGCTCTGTATAAGTGTAGAGTGAGCGATGAGGTCACACACTCTCGTGCAAGCTCTGTGGAATTAACGGAAGTGGAAGAACACCTTCCTGGCTGACTGATTTATGATGAAATTTCACTGCCGCTAGTGGTGTCTCTAAATCATTAACCTCATCATGCTTTATTTTATGTCATAAATCATTATTTTAATATCATCACAGGGCTGCTTTGTGTCCCCAGTTCAGCCCTGGTCAGAGTATCCCTGGTCCATTTTAGATTGTTGGGATCCGTTATAAATTGGGGGAAAAAAAACAACAAAATTGACCATACTCTCCTTTTCTTGGCTGTCTACCCCCTTTCCAATGAAGACCATCCATTGTTCATGTCACTAGTGATAACATTACTACATCCCTTAGCTCTGAGCTCCGCCAACACCTGTCCCTATTTCTTATCTCCCAATGTTGGAATTTATGTTACAGTAAATATATATTGTGATATATATCACTCCTTTTTATTATCATGGCTGTCGTAATGCAGATTTTATTATTACTGGAATACTGATAAATTCTGTGACTTGAATTAGAGTACAATAGGTTTGCGGTTATGAGTCTAAAAAAAAGATAGGACATCTAGATTAATATTTCATATTCTCGTGTATAGCGTGCTTGCTTCCTGGCAGCATTTCAAATATGTTTTAGGACAATGAGGACATACTTCATCATTAAAAATATAAGCACTAAGCAAAATGCTGGATCAGGTCATATTAACTTCAGACTTAATTTAGGAAATGCAAAACATTTCAAGCAACATGGGGGCTGAAATTAGATCCTGCATCAAAATGTACTTTTTATGTAATGGATTTGATAAATAGCATTTTGTGTTTAGATTACGGATATTAAATGTGGTATAAGGAGAGAATTTTAGGAGTTAAAATTCCAAATAAAGAAATCAGATATATGGTAAAAATTTTAACTGTTTTTTTTATTCTAGACATGTGCACCAGTGAAATGTTCTTTTCGTACAAATAATTTCATACTAAATAAAAATTTCATTCGTCAATCCCAAATTCCGTTCGTAACCATTCGTTGTCGAATGAAATTCAGTAAAAAGACATTTGTTTTCATCCATTAGAAAGAAAATAGCACTGCGCATGCGCCCCCCCCAAAAAAGCAAGGAGGGGGCCAGCAGCGCTACCAGCTCCCTCCTTGTAATAAACCATTCCTACCCCCTCTGCATTTGAACTATGACCCCCATATTAAGAAAAGGGAGGGGTGGGACCACAAATAAATAATTAATGGGGGGGATCTAATGTTCCCCGGGTGAGGGTGACGACCACAAATAATAAAGTTACTAGGGATCCCCAAGCCCCTAGTCACTCCCCCCCAAAAAATAATGTGTCCGTAATAATAGTGGAGCGGGGGGGGGGGGGGGGGCAATAAACTAACCCTGTGAAATAAAATTTACTACTTATCATTAGATGTAATTTCTTCTTTTCTTTCATCAGCCCCAAAAAAGGCCATATAAAAACCCATAATAACGCAGCAACAGTTAAAATAAAAAAAGAACCGTAGTGCAAAAAAAAACAAAAAAAAAAACAGACGGACAAATTAATCCTTCTTGCTTTCAAAACCCTGTCAACCACTCAGACTCATAACACTCTGATTGATTGAAAGGGGTTTGAAAGCAACCAGAGAGTTATGAACCAAATTACTCAGCATGGGAAAATTCCAAAGAACTTTCCCACACTGTGTAAAATGACTCAGAGCATTCAGATTGGTGGGATTTCAAGCCAACCAATCAGAGTGCTGTGACAGATAAATGTAGAGACTTACTGGTCAGTCTCTTCATTTACCGGTCAGAGCACTCTGATTGGTTGGCTTGGTATCAACCAGAGAGCTCTAAGTCAAATTGCAGGGCATGGGAAAGCTTAATAAGCCTTTCCCCAGCCTGCAGAGCTCATTTTTTGCGGTGCGCTTGCTGGGTGAAGAAGAATAGATTTTTTAACTTCGGATTTTTTTTTGCGCTCGTTTTTAAATTTTTTATTTTAAAATGCGACAGGTAATATGGATTTTTATTAGGCCTTATTTGGGGCTGAAGAAAAGAAAAGAAAAGAAAAGAAGAGGACATATAATGGTAAGTATGACATTTTGTTTTACAGGGCTAGTTTATTGCCCCCCTCACTATTAGTAGGGTGAGGGAGGTAGGTAGGGTATATTTATTGTAGGGGGGAGTGACTAGGGGCTTGGGGACCCCTTCTTACTTTATTATTTGTGGTCTTCACTCTCCGCTCATGGGTGGTAACCTGGGGGGGACATTAAGCCCCCCCCATTATTTATTTAGGGTCCCCACCCCCTGCTCATAGGTGGGGACTAGGGGGAACATTAGGTCCCCCCTTTTATTAGAGTCCCCAACCGCCGCTCATGGGTGGGGACCTGGAGGGGACATTAGGTCCCCCCCCATTATTTATTTAGGGTCCCCACCCGCCACTCATGCAGGGGACTTTAATTAAAATATGGTCCTCATCCGCGACTCATGGGTGGGAACCAGTGGGGGCACAATGCTGCGAGTAGGAGCATCCGGGAGAATTTAAACTCCCTTTTATTAATATGGGGATCATAGTGACCCCCATAGGTTTAAATGCGGTGGGAGGTAGGAATTAATATTATTACAAGGAGAGAGCTGCTAGCGCTGCCGGCTCCCTCTTGGTTTTTTTCCGCGCATGTGCAGTGTTATTTCTCCATGCTGTGGCTGTTAATTCCCCTGCAGCACGGAGTCTATTAAACAAATGAAACGAAAAGGTAATGCATTCGGCATTTGCCCTTTTGTTTCAATTATATTTCGTATGTAGTGCTTTCGTTTACGTTTTAGTCAACGAATACGAAAAAAACAGACTTTTCATACGAAATCGTATTCGTACGAAAACAAATGCACATGTCTAGTTGATTCCTCGATTAGAAATCCCATTACCATTTCCCACAATGTCTATAATAAATCCAGTACTAACAGTATTTCACCAATTTCCCAAAATGTTTGTCAGGTAAAACCATTGTTGTGAACATTAGTCTGGACCAATTCTACTCAAATATAATTTTAACAAATATATTGGCCCTGGTGACCTCCTTAAAACTCTTAAAATGTGGTCTCCATAGTATTTTGCACATTTAGGATTTCCATAAGGAGTTCCCCTTGGTATTGGTAAGACATGTGGACAGAGGAATTTGGTTCCCAAAGAGGGAAACATGGGAAATGATCTCTGAAGCATTTAATGAGATGCTATGCTTTTTAGATAAAGTTGGACTATCCTATTGAACAACCTATAGTTATAGCAGCTCTCTAATTAACTGTGCATATTAACAGTACCCCACTGACTAATAAGTGAACAACAACCGTACGCACTGAAGATAAAGAAATTGCTGAATCGTCATACCAATTATTTGATTTCATTTTTTTTTTCTTTTTGTTTTCTTAATTTTTTCGATTTTGGTTGTATTCCAACACACAACAAACTATTTATTATTTGCAGTGAAGGTTTTATAAAATGTTCAAGCACTTTGGAAATTTTCTCAGTTGGCAATTAAATTGATAATACTAATCTTTATAAGACAAGTAAAAAATACTTGCCAATTGATTTTTGTGCAATCTGTTCTATGCAATCTAAAAGGTTTGGACTCTTCTAGCACAGTACATGTTTACTTCAGGGGTGCCTAAACGGTAGATATGATTTAAAACTACAGCTTTCATGATGCTTTGTCATTCTAAAGGCATGCAATGCATCAAGGGAGTTGTAGTTCTACAACATCTGGGGTTCTACCATTTGGGCACACTGGTTAACTTAACATTATTTACTGAATAGTAAATTTTCCCATATACTCCAATAGAGGAATTTCTATTAACTAACCAAAGTAACACATTAAATCCTTACTCTACTAAGAGGATCCAACCCAAAATATTTAGACTGTTTGATATTATCTTTTAAAAAATGTTAAAATATCAAATGTTACTAATGTATAATATAAATAAATATATAATATATTTTATTTTGCTCATATTTACGTGAATGCCATATCATCCTCTTTTTTGACAAATATTTATTCTGTAATTATGTAAAGTTATGTTTTTTTGAATATTAATACATTATTGCACACATTAAGAATGATGTTTTAAAAATATCATTATTTGATTTTTGTGGCAAGTCTGAAACTTACCATCTTAATCATGTTCATTGGACATTTCTGCACATCCAAAGCAAGCAGGGCACTTTATGGAGATTATATCCGAGCAAGGTTAAATTTGAGTAATTGCCCTTTAGAGACATTTATAAATAGCAATCACAATTTTAAAATAAATGGGTGATGTAGTTGAAAGAATTGCTATAGTTTGTGCATTGTTCCGTGTCAGTCTGTGACCTCAAAAACCATCTGGCTTTATGTATTTTCTATACTCTATTACATCAGGTGAAAAGCAGGACAGTACGTTTTAGTGATCACTGTGATTTTACAGAATACATTCAAAGGTACTTAACAGTAGAAGTGTGTCATTTTGACATTAGTTGTGTTTCTGTGCTAATGTTGCAGCTTTTTGAACCTTAGTGGGCAAAATATGCTTCAAACTTTTACCATGGGTATGTCATGTATTTTGTAGTCATCTCTACTCAAGTCTACTCAAGTAGAAGGCAGTTGCACTTAAAATAAGAAATTACAATTTGTGCATTACAGAATGCAAAACAGAAATGAATGTTAAAACAAAAAAGAAAAGCATAAAATATGGAAGATCACGAGTCCAACATAACCCACAAATAAATGGCATAAATCTGAAGTTAAAGGAAAACTGTTGATTCTGGAAGTAGTCTTTGCAAGTCCTGTTGGATTTGCGAAGGGATGCTTGATTTCAGGATGAGATTTTAATTTGCCACTCCATCCCACACTGGATACATCATAGGGAACCTCTATAGTACCCAAACACATGCTGCGGGCCATACACACAGCCCTACATGAACACCCACTGGTAGACTATTGGAGAATATTGCACCATACAAATAGAGACTATAAGTTTCACTATGTGCCAAACAATACTTACTCCAGACTACATAATCATTTCCATCCACACTACTTTCTGACATGAAACTGGTCCAAATTGGTACAGTAATGAGGTCAGACCACGCCCCAGTCATCATGACACTGACGCCCCCACTGCATAGATCCACCACACTCCCTTGGATACTCACTAAATATCTACTCACAGTCACATTAGTATTCCAGGAGACCCACAATAAACACAAGAGAACGATATGGAAGACATCTCACAACTGCACCTGTGGAAAGCACATAAGGGCATGCTGAGGGGACACTTCATCTCCAAAAGCACACTCACTAAGGAGGGTATGTAATTCCCAACTATCACGACTGATCAAGACATTCATAGACAGAAGACATCAAACTTGTGACCCTTCATATCTTCAAAAACTAACCAGTGCTCGGAGGGAACTGTACGCCATCCAATGCGGAGCCTTATAGCCCATATGATACACAAAAAATATACCTAAAATCTGGACGACAGATAACTGACTCATCTATCCACCAGACCGAAGAGACAATTTGTGACTTTTGATGGATTTGTGCGTCACACGACACACCATCAAACATCTGTATAATGGTAATGGTGATAATGGTTTATAATGGGACACATCATGGATCAAACCCTCAAAACAATCTTGAATGCGATTAGACACAATCCAGAGATTATGGGCTTTAAAGTAGGTAAGACGAAATACAAAACAGTAGCTTTTGCTGATGACCTATTTTATATCACAAAACAGAGGCTATGCTGCCCCACATAATGAGAGAATTTGAGAACTATGGGGTGTTGGAATTTTTTCATTTAATCACACTAAGTCTACAATTCTTAACCATGGCCACACTGATCTGCCAGGGTTCCCCCTTCCAGTGGTCTGAAACCTAATTAAAATATCGTGGGGTGTGGCAGAGCACATGCTCTATCAGAAAATGTTTGCCATGCCCGTGTATTGATTCTGACATAACCTTGAGGAGTGGGGGATGCCACACCTCTCCTGGCTTGGCAGGAGATTAGTTAAGATGAACCTGCTTCTGAGGGTGTTTCATGCCATATCTGGTGGAAATGGTCACGTATACATCCATACTGGGAAAAACTACACAAGATAATACAGATATTCTCTGATAGTCCTCCACCATTTCTCCCAGGCCTATTTCTACTGCATCATACCTTTACCTGCTCCTCAGCCTACAAGAAATCCCTGATGACTCAAATTCTAAATATGGCCAAAAGCCTAATGCCATTGCATTGGAGGAAATAGGTTCCACTCCCACTAACCCTTTCGTTTCAATGCATGGAGGAACTCCACTACATGGTAGAACTCATCTTTGGTGCTCAGGGCTGTCAACAAACCTATCTATACATTTGGACACACTGGCATCTCTCAACAGAGTCGAGGGATTTCCAGTCCCTATTACTGTGAAGCCATGAGAATGCATAACTCTATCCCTCTTCTTTCTGAGCACCCCAGGACCTTTTATAGATCGGAAGAGGCTAGGCCTTCAGATTTCACTTTTCTGATTTCTTAATTAGAGTCTATGGGAGGGTAATAGAAGGAAGGTATCTAGGAGCCAGAATCCTCCATAGTCTGTACTCATTCACCTGCCCAATTAGCAACTGCTGAGGCTTTAATTAGCAGGTCTCAGAGCAGAAAGGAGAGAGATACAATCTGACCTGCAGAGAGAGCAGGTCTGTGCAGAGCAGCACCAAACAAAGTGCTAAAGGTTGGTGAAACCAAAGTTTATTTTTGTTGATTTGTGTAGTTTATTACCCTAGGTTAGTAAGGGACATTACTTTATGTTTAGTTAGTGCTCGAATTTGAGCTAGGATTATGTTTGTAGATTTTCCTTTCTGTTGTGCTGCAGTTTTGAACAAATTGATTGCTACATGGTGTAACGGAGCTCCGTGTACTCCGACCGAGTACCCTCCGTTGATGGATGCTCCTAGCGCTCTCAGAGGACTCCAAGAACTGCAGACGACACCACAACCACCGCAGGCTCCACAACCGCCGTAGCTTAACTGGAGCCGCGCCGTCTTCCTTCCACCCTGGATCGGCTTCTGTCCTCCAGGACCGTGTGGGGAAGACCTCTCCTCCAGGAGAGCGTATCCGGAACAAGCTCTTACAAGAGCTAAGTGATTAAGAGCTCAGGGGAATATGCAGCGCATAGCAATCCCCAGTGTGATATAGCAGTTCCCTCCAATAACGAGACAAGGCTACGTATTGAGGGTCAGAAGAGGTCTCTGGACTGGAACACCCAGCCTGCTTTTTATTTGGATAAGGTACACACAGGACACTCCCAGGGGGAGGATGAAATTAACCAATAACAGCATAGTACAGCCCACAGGTTCCCTCCCCTCAGATAAACAGTTAAACCAATTATTACATACAATAAAAATACAGTTTTTACACACACACACTGCAACTTTAAAACCATACATCCAATTTCAATAAAAGTTGCATATTCAGACTCAGCATACATCAAACATAAACACTTCCAAAAATCAGCCAAATCCCTCCAGTGGATCAAAAGTTAGCTGGAAGTCCTTTATGACCGACCGCAAGCACAATTTCCTGCCCAAAACAGTTCCATAGATTTGGGCTGTGCGGTCGGTCAATTTCATGCGAAAAAAACGACTTTTCGAACGGGACCATTTCGAACGGGACTTAGTCTCTGGAGCTGCAAGTTCCGTATGGGAGAAGGTAAGGGTCAGCGGTGTTCGGCAAAATGTGTAGCCGATTTCAGTTCCACAGAATCTTTAGCATACACCGCTGACCGCATTCGAGGAAACCAAGATGGCCGCCGCCACGTGCAATTGACCGGCAGTAACCTCACAGCCTGGGAGGTAAATTGCCTGCACACTTTAACTTCTGGGTGGTCTGCCTGTGTGGTACTTGGTTCAGTAAGCCCTATTTACTGAACCAAGTGGGGGAAAGCCAGGAACAAGTTATTTTACCGGTCTGGGGACATAGTCTTAAAGGGGCATTGTTCAGCAAAGTCACAATATGTCCCCAGACGGTTCTTAAAGGGCCATACACACCCAATAAATGTTAATAAGTTTTCAGGAGCACAATCTTCCAGGGGCCATAGTCATGAGGCAGGAGGCTGGCAAACATGCTTCTCCACAATCCAGGGAAGCAGGGCAATTTCTCATTTAAAGGGCCAGTTACAAATAGCGATTTGTAACACATCTCCCCTTTGGGGGGAAGACTAACCAGGCACCTGACCTTCTGTCGGTCAGTGCCTCCGTTAGTCGATCCACCAACCCACAATAAACAGATGTCCGAGTAGCCCCCCCACAACATCAAAGTACAGGAACAGCCCACCCACAACACACAGTCACTGCACCTGGGTATTTGGCTGTGGTAATGAGGCCACATGCCGAGGGTACTTGAAGGGCAGAGGCCAACTGCACTCTGCCCAGATGCCAGCTCTTCTGCTGGGGTAGCCTGCAGGACATCAGGCTCTGGACCAGGGACAAAGGTAGGGCAGAGGCCGACTGCACTCTGCCCAGCTGCCAGCTCTTCTGCTGGGGTAGCCTGCAGGACATCAGGCTCTGGACCAGGGACAAAGGTAGGGCAGAGGCCGACTGCACTCTGCCCAGCTGCCAGCTCTTCGGCTGGGGTAGCCTGCGGGACATCCGGCTCTGGACCAGGGACAAAGGTAGGGCAGAGGCCGACTGCACTCTGCCCAGCTGCCAGCTCGTCTGCTGGGATGCTTGGGACATAGTCCGGCTCAGTAGCCAAGGGAACATGGACGTCAGTAGGGGTTAACATTGCCTCTGTTAACTCTGGTGCCACGCTAGGAGTTACCTGGGGAGGGGAATTTGTACTTACCCCCTCCTCTGGGTGTCCCGGTGAGGGTAGTTGGGGATCTGGAAAGGCTGTCCAGCATCCCTGTAGGTCAGGCACAGAGACCACGGTCCCATCTGCGCCGTCTGGGGGATTGGTGTCTCCCCTTGTTAGGGTAAGCTGCCGCTGGGGAGAGGGGGTGCTGTGCTCCTTTCCCGGAAACACAGGCTGCCGCTGGAGAGGGAGACCGCCTGTCTCCACTCCCGTAACATTGTCCTGTTGCTGTAGAGAGGGACCAACTGTCTCTGCTCTCTGTAGGACACACTGCTGCTGGGGGGGAGGGTCGGCGCCTTCGGCCCCCTGGGGTACACACTGCCGCTGGAGAGGGAGACCGCCTGTCTCCACTCCCTTACCATTGTCCTGTTGCTGTAGAGAGGGACCAACTGTCTCTGCTCTCTGTAGGACACACTGCTGCTGGGGGGGAAGGATGGCACCTTCGGCCCCCTGGGGTACACACTGCCGCTGGAGAGGGAGACCGCCTGTCTCCACTCCCTTACCATTGTCCTGTTGCTGTAGAGAGGGACCAACTGTCTCTGCTCTCTGTAGGACACACTGCTGCTGGGGGGGAAGGACGGCACCTTCGGCTCCCTGACACTCACTCTGGGGTTGGGGATCTTCCCAGTTAACCTCTACGATATCCTTCCAGCTGAAGGGCTCTAGACCTGGTTCTGCTTGTCGGGTAGGTTGGGGCTGCACGGAGCTGAGCAGGCGTAGGTAGTCTTGCTCCAGCTCCCACTCCCTTGTTACCAGGTGGGTCATGTCTTCTCTCACCTCGCGTTCGTCAGCCCAGACATACATGCCCATCCGGTAGTCGTAGATGTCCCAAAACCTAGACTCCTCCGTGCTGCCGAAATCAAGATCCTCCTCCATGGCATCCTGAAGTAGACCAGGACCATCATAATCATCCCCCTCCGGTAGGTCGTGCTCGGCCGTCCAGGGAGTGAGTCGAATGGTATGCCACCAGAGGGCCTGGTATGCGTTGTCTAGCCCGATCTCTCGCCATACCAGGGTCTCCAGTCTTGCCACCCACTCATCTAGGGGCGGCTCCCCCAATAGACATATTCGCATTGCCACACGCTTCTGTAGCCGCTGCTCATCACTGGGGAGGCCCTCACCTCGCCGCCACTGGGCATCTTCCAGGGCATCATACCAGAGTTCCCTTCTGGCTGCATCCCTGTAATCTGCGGCCTCCTTCTCCTCCTCATCATGGAACGCTGTCCGCAAACCAGCTGATTCCATCCTGTTGTAGCCAGGGGCGCTGCCCAATGGCTAGCGTTGCCCTCAATTGTAACTCCAAACGTTACCAGTGTCTCTGAGCTGCTTCTCCTCGCACTAGGACGCCATCCCACCGCTGCCACCAATGTAACGGAGCTCCGTGTACTCCGACCGAGTACCCTCCGTTGATGGATGCTCCTAGCGCTCTCAGAGGACTCCAAGAACTGCAGACGACACCACAACCACCGCAGGCTCCACAACCGCCGTAGCTTAACTGGAGCCGCGCCGTCTTCCTTCCACCCTGGATCGGCTTCTGTCCTCCAGGACCGTGTGGGGAAGACCTCTCCTCCAGGAGAGCGTATCCGGAACAAGCTCTTACAAGAGCTAAGTGATTAAGAGCTCAGGGGAATATGCAGCGCATAGCAATCCCCAGTGTGATATAGCAGTTCCCTCCAATAACGAGACAAGGCTACGTATTGAGGGTCAGAAGAGGTCTCTGGACTGGAACACCCAGCCTGCTTTTTATTTGGATAAGGTACACACAGGACACTCCCAGGGGGAGGATGAAATTAACCAATAACAGCATAGTACAGCCCACAGGTTCCCTCCCCTCAGATAAACAGTTAAACCAATTATTACATACAATAAAAATACAGTTTTTACACACACACACTGCAACTTTAAAACCATACATCCAATTTCAATAAAAGTTGCATATTCAGACTCAGCATACATCAAACATAAACACTTCCAAAAATCAGCCAAATCCCTCCAGTGGATCAAAAGTTAGCTGGAAGTCCTTTATGACCGACCGCAAGCACAATTTCCTGCCCAAAACAGTTCCATAGATTTGGGCTGTGCGGTCGGTCAATTTCATGCGAAAAAAACGACTTTTCGAACGGGACCATTTCGAACGGGACTTAGTCTCTGGAGCTGCAAGTTCCGTATGGGAGAAGGTAAGGGTCAGCGGTGTTCGGCAAAATGTGTAGCCGATTTCAGTTCCACAGAATCTTTAGCATACACCGCTGACCGCATTCGAGGAAACCAAGATGGCCGCCGCCACGTGCAATTGACCGGCAGTAACCTCACAGCCTGGGAGGTAAATTGCCTGCACACTTTAACTTCTGGGTGGTCTGCCTGTGTGGTACTTGGTTCAGTAAGCCCTATTTACTGAACCAAGTGGGGGAAAGCCAGGAACAAGTTATTTTACCGGTCTGGGGACATAGTCTTAAAGGGGCATTGTTCAGCAAAGTCACAATATGTCCCCAGACGGTTCTTAAAGGGCCATACACACCCAATAAATGTTAATAAGTTTTCAGGAGCACAATCTTCCAGGGGCCATAGTCATGAGGCAGGAGGCTGGCAAACATGCTTCTCCACAATCCAGGGAAGCAGGGCAATTTCTCATTTAAAGGGCCAGTTACAAATAGCGATTTGTAACACATGGATTTTTGTGCACGCTGTAAATAAACCACACCATTTTTGCATAAGAGACTGTTTTTCTATACCTGTTACCCTAGAGGACTGTGTTGCTTTGCCCATAAAGGTCACAAGATGGTGGAGAATGCAGGCATTTAAAGCACATTTATACGGTCTGTGGGTATAGAGGCCTAAGGTACTGTGACTCTGCAAACTGAGACTGGGTGTTTGAAACGGAGGCCTGCAGGTGTGGTGTGTGGTATTTACCAGGTGGCTGAAAAAAAAAAAAAAGCAAGATGGAAGAGTTAGTAAAAGGCTTGGTACAGGCTACTATTACCCAGCAAGACACAAACCGTGTAACAGCGGCGCAGATCAGTAGCCTCATGGAGTCACAGAGACAGGCTGTTGCGGTCCAACAGGAGACAAACCGCTTATTGGCCACACAAATAGACTGCGTTATGGAAACTCAGCGGGAAGACAGAGAAAAACTAACAAGTGCTTTGCAACAAACCATGCTGTCAAGTGTGACTACCCGTACTGGATGGATAGGGGGTGCCGGATTAGAGTTACTGACTTTTTACATAAAGTGAGTGAGGTTGATGACATGGAGGCTTACCTGACAACATTTAAAAGGATTGCTACCCGAGAAGGATGGCCTCCACGTCAGTGGGCAGGATTATTAGCCCCTTGCCTCAGTGGAGAATCCCAAAAAGCATATGATGATTTGCCTCTCAGCCAAGCACAAGACTATGACCGATTGAAAGCAGAAATACTAACACGGCTTGGAGTTACGCCTGCAGTGCGAGCCCAAAGATATAATGCTTGGGTTTATGATACCGAGAAATCTACTAGGTCACAAATGTATGACCTCTTGAGACTTGCCCAGAAGTGGCTACAGCCAGAAATCAACTCTGCTGCAGTAATCATTGAAAAGGTGGTTATGGATCGCTTCCTCAGGAGTCTGCCAATAGTGCTACGGAAATGGGTCAATCAAGCGGATCCAAAGGACCCAGAAGAAATTATGAACTTGACAGAGAGATACCGGTTTGCTAATGAAACTCAGAGTAAAGAACCTTACCTCAACGCAAAATTGCAAAGTAACAGGATACCTGCAAAGAAGTCTGGTGGGTTTAAAGAAACAGATGGGAAAAAAGATTCTGTTCAGACCCATAGACAGACTGACTATCTGGAAAATTGGGTGCCCAAGTTCCCAACCCGGCCACAAGGCCAGACTGAGAGAGAGATAAAGTGTTATAGATGTCAGGAGATTGGACATATTGCACGTAATTGTCCACAGACTGATGAACCTATGGAATGTAATTTGGGGAGGGGGGAGAAACATGGTGCATTGTTGGTATACACACAAATGTCTGCTTTAACAAGTACTGGTTGTATTAATCATGTCAAATCTGTAAATATGGAGGGGAGGAGTGTGCAAGCACTCTTAGATTCTGGGAGTGAGGTTTCATTGGTAAAGAGATCTTTACTTCAGAGTGAGCAAGTAGATAAAATTCACGTGTTGGATTTTTCTACCGCGGTAGGGGCGATAAAACATAGAGTTGGGGTGGTACCATCATTGCCTTATGATGCTGTATTGGGGCGTGATTTTCCCCTCTTTCAGAAAATTTGGGAAGATACTGTAATAAAACAGGATAAGCGTACAGAGGTAGAGGCAGAAAACAGTGGGTTTAGAGAATGGTTTTCCTTTTTCTACGATTGATTTGGAGCAGTATAGTGAAAATGAACCCACTGTAGTATGTTTGGGTGAGGAAGGGGAACACAATGAAAGTGATTCCTCCCAAGAAGAAAATCTAAGGGAAGAGGTGGAGTTCCATCATCTAGATATTAGTTCAGGAAATTTTCGGGCTGCCCAATGGGAGGATCAAACCTTGGTAGCTGCCCGTAACAATGTTCAGGTAGTGGAAGGTACTCCTGTTAACCCGGAAACCCAATTGTCCCTTCCCTATTTTGCATAAAGAAATAATTTACTTTACCGAGTAGAGAGGAGGGGGGTTGAAGAGGTTGAGCCATTACTGGTACCTCAATCCTACAGGAACCTAGTCTTAAAACTAGCTCACAGCCATGTATTAGGGGGGGATCTTGGGATTGAAAAAAACAGGGAGAGAGTACTAAGAAGATTTTACTGGCCAGGAATCTACTCTGCTATAGAGCGATTTTGCAAGTCATGCCCAGAATGCCAAAGAAAGGCTCCATTCCAAGCTTTCCGTAATCCCCTCATTCCTCTTCCCATTATAGAAGTCCCATTTGAAAGAATTGCTATGGACCTGGTTGGTCCTTTACTTAAATCCGCTAGGGGGAACCAATATATATTGGTAGTACTAGATTATGCTACCCGCTATCCCAAAGCTATACCTTTAAGAAATACCTCAGCTAAAACCATTGCCAGAGAGTTAATGTTTATGTTCAGCCGGGTTGGAATACCTAGAGAAGTACTTACAGACCAAGGTACTCCTTTCATGTCACGAGTGATGAAAGAGATATGTAACTTGTTAAAAGATTAGACAATTCAAAACTTCAGTGTATCACCCACAAACTGATAGGTTAGTGGAAAGATTTAATAAAACATTAAAAGCAATGCTCCGTAAGGTAATTGATAAAGATGGTAAGAATTGGGTATCGTTTGCTCCCATATCTAATGTTTGCTATCAGAGAAGTCCCCCAAGCTTCCTCAGGGATCTCACCTTTTGAATTGTTATATGGCAGACATCCTAGAGGTCTCCTTGATGTTGCGAAGGAAACATGGGAACAGGAACACACGCCTCATAGGAGTGTTATTGAACATGTGGCACAAATGCAGGATCGCATTGAGGCCATAATGCCAATTGTCAGGGAAAATATGGAGAGAGCACAGGAAGCCCAGAAAGCAAGTTATAACAGGAATGCTAGACTTAGGGTCTTTCAACCTGGAAACAGGGTTATGGTACTAATCCCCACAGTAGAAAGTAAATTCCTTGCAAACTGGCATGGCCCATACGAGATCATTGAACGAGTCAATGAGGTGAATTATAAGGTGAGACAACCTGGTAGAAGAAAGCCCGAACAAATATACCATATAAATTTACTTAAACCCTGGACAGACAGAGAGGCCTTGATGGCCATGACAGACAAAGGTCCTCTGACCAAAGTAGACAAAGTACCAGAGGTTAACATTGCTGACACTCTAGCACCTCATCAGAAAAATGAGGTCCGAGAGTTTGTTCTTAGAAATCGGGATGTGTTTGCTCCAGTACCAGGAAAGACTAATGTTATTGAACATGACACAATTACGGAACCTGGAAAAAGGGTTAACTTAAAACCCTACCGAATCCCAGAGGCCAGAGAAGAAGCCATCAAAGCAGAGGTCCGAAAGATGCTTGAGCTAGGGGTTATCGAGGAATCACAAAGTGAATGGAGTAATCCTATAGTGTTGGTACCCAAGCCAAATGGAGAAATCAGATTCTGTAATGATTTCAGAAAATTAAATGAGATATCAAAATTTGATGCTTATCCCATGCCTAGGGTTGATGACCTGGTAGAGAGATTAGGACGATCCAGATATCTGACTACATTAGATCTGACTAAAGGTTATTGGCAAGTTCCCTTAACAGAGCGGGCCAAAGAAAAAACTGCTTTTTCCACACCAGAAGGTTTATTTCACTATAAAGTCTTACCTTTTGGGTTGCATGGTGCACCTGCCACCTTCCAAAGAATGATGGATAGAATCCTTAGACCCCATAGTGAATACGCGGCTGCCTACCTTGACGATGTGGTTATACACAGTACAGATTGGGAAACACACCTTCCCCGAGTTCAGGCAGTAATAAAGTCTATACGAGATGCAGGTCTAACTGCCAATCCATCCAAATGTACGATCGGTTTGGAAGAGGCTAAGTATTTGGGCTACACTATTGGGAGGGGTCTCCTGAAACCACAGAAAAGTAAGGTAGATGCTATTTTGTATTGGCCACGTCCTGTGACAAAGAAACAAGTTAGGGCATTTCTAGGCTTAGTGGGCTACTACCGTAGATTCATACCTAACTTTGCTACGATCGCAAACCCGTTGACAGAGCTAACTAAGGCAAAAGGCCCTGTTATGATAAAGTGGACTCCCGAGGTAGAGAAGGCATTTAGTACCCTGAAGGAGGTTTTGTGTGCTGACCCGATTTTGGTTGCCCCAGACTTTACAAAATAATTTGTGGTACAGACAGATGCGTCTGGGCCTAGGAGCGGTTCTTTCTCAGGTACACAGAGGAGAAGAACATCCCATTATGTACCTGAGCAAGAAGCTGAATCTCCATGAACAGAGATACTCAGTGGTTGAGAAAGAATGCTTGGCCATAAAATGGGCACTGGAAACACTTAAGTATTATCTATTGGGGAGAAGGTTCAAACTTGTCACAGATCATGCACCTTTGATGTGGATGAGACACAACAAGGAAACAAATGCCAGAGTAACTAGGTGGTTCCTTAGTCTTCAGCTATATAACTTCTCTATGGAGCATAGAGCTGGTAAAGACCAGAGGAATGCAGATGATTTATCCAGAGTCCATTGTTTGTGGTCAAAGGTCACTACGACCGATGGGTCTAAGCTGGTGGGGGGGATATGTGACAGAGTCTATGGGAGGGTAATAGAAGGAAGGTATCCACGACCCAGAATCCTCCATAGTCTGTACTCATTCACCTGCCCAATTAGCAACTGCTGATGCTTTAATTAGCAGGTCTCAGAGCAGAAAGGAGAGAGATACAATCTGACCTGTAGAGAAAGCAGGTCTGTGCAGAGCAGCACCAAACAAAGTGCTAAAGGTTGGTGAAACCAATGTTTATTTTTGTTGATTTGTGTAGTTTATTACCCTGGTTTAGTAAGGGACATTACTTTATGTTTAGTTAGTGCTCGAATTTGAGCTAGGATTTTGTTTGTAGATTTTCCTTTCTGTTGTGCTGCAGTTTTGAACAAATTAATTGCTACATGGATTTTTGTGCACGCTGTAAATAAACCACACCATTTTTGCATAAGAGACTGTTGTTCTATACCTGTTACCCTAGAGGACTGTGTTGCTTTGCCCATAAAGGTCACATTAGGAATAAAGTTAGATGTTGCCACTTGTCTCCAATTGTATTAGCAAGAAGGTCGGTTAGCTCACGGACACTTTCACTGTTATGTTGTTGCCCTTTAGAATGGCTAATAAAATAAGTTGCATTTAATGTGAAAGAAAATCAATAAAAATAGATTTACAAAAAATGTTCTATTCTTTTAAATAAAAAATTCCCACTGATATACAATTTGTCCAGCACATTTTTTTGTTTTACTTTTTTTTCATGAAACAAAAATAGAATGATAAATTTTTCTCTAAACGCACATTCTCCTTGGTTGGCATATGACACTTTAAAATGAACAATGTGCAGTTGTGGGACATAATGGAGAAAGTGCAATGCTCTATATATCTGTGAAGATGAAGAGCTGCTATCAAACTGTTAAAATTGCTGTACGGCAAATCGGATGTATGATCAAAAACAAGTGTGGGAATTGTATATACTTGGAATAATTCTGTGCATTTACTACAAAGCTACTGACTTGAAAGCCTAACTCTTTTCACTGTATTTTATGACAAAAGCAATTTATCTTAATACTCACGGATGGTTTCCTGGGATTCAGGCACAATGTATGTTGTACAGCCTTAAGCTATAATGAGGAGTAAAAGCCATTAAATGAAGAAAGAGATCTATACTGAACCTACACACAAAACATGTTCTATTATATGACTGTGTCAGTCTTGGATTTATAAAATGAAAAACAACTTTTATGAAAAAACAAACTGAACATTATAGTTAGCAGTTACTTGTATATTTACAAAAGAGCACATAAATGATAGCAATTCATGGGAAAGGTTGGCCACATCTGGCAACCATTCAAAGGCGCCAACATTATCTCGGAAACAGAAAGTGGCTCACTTACTTTTCACACAGCCATTTCCATTCTAAAAAAAGATGAATTACCTCTTTCTTGAAAAGCACTAAAAGGACAACTGTCACCCCATAAATACTTTTTTTTTTCTTTCAATACAAAAATCCTTTCATCAAGTTTTCAAGGGAAATAGATTTTTTTTTTTTATGAAGTATATTTAAAAAAAAAAAAAAAAAGAAAAACTCACCTCTACCTTTTAGTATAGGACAGGAAGCTTCAGTGATATATACACAGGCATCTTGGGACGGTGTTTGAAAAGTTAGTCTCTATGGGCTTCCCTGCTTTACTTCCTGTACAGAATCATGGAAGACCATACTAAAGGTTTTTCTGTTTTCTTTTTTTACATATATCTAATTAAAAAATATATATATATTTCCTTACAGTACTCAGTGAATTATAATATAAAAATAATTTTGAGGAGACAGTTGCCTTTTATCATTATCAAATGTGAACCATTATCCTACCTCCAGGGGATTAAATGGAGAGTTGACACAACCAGGAATGGAACTTATGTCCCTAAGGTTTGACAAGGTTCTGCAGTTGGCAGAGAAGACTAACGGCAATAATTCAATAAGTCTGAAATTGTGGAAAACAGCAAGTCAATTTTACAATCTTTATTTTCATGTGGTTTCAATGAACATAAAGGTTACATAGATGATACATTTTGGGTGCAGCAGATGAAATTATAGCAAAACAAAAGCGCAAAGTCTGCATTCAAGTACAACAGAGACATATGTCCCTTTCAGGGGTTCTCAACCTTGTCCTCAAGGACCCCCTACCAGTCCAGGGTTTAGGGATTACCTGGGTGTGTCTAAAGTGTTTAGAAAAAAAAAACACCTTAGAATCTAAGGTGTTTTTTTATTCCCTTTTTCTAAACACCTTAGACACACCCAGGTAATCCCCAAATTCTGGACTGGTAGGGGGTCCTGAGGACTGGGTTGAGAACCCCTGCTTTAGATGTTTAGAGTCTAATTTGGGATAAGAAAAAAGAAAAGAAAAAAAAAAACCTTAAAAAAAAATCACCCCATTTATCAACTAAAGGGAAACATTGTGTGCTTCTCGATATAGAGATAACTATTTAAAGTAGATATAGGGAAAAGGCCTCATATTGGAATTAGGACCGAAACATCAGATTACTTTTCTCCCCTATATGGATCCCTCCCATTGTTCACTGTAATTACCTCCCACCTTGCCCTTGGTCCTCAAGGGGGTCAATTCCTAGTTTTAAGACAAAATAGCTCAAATGGAAAAGTGGATGCGAAGAAGATTTTTTCCATTTGAGCTATTTTGCCCTACTGTATGCATTTGAATGTGTGTACTGGGTGAAGGCACGTATATGCAGTCATGTGTATTCTACGAGTATGTGTGTAGTTGTGTATCTAGTGTGAGTGTGAGTGCATCTGCAAGCACTGTTTTGTAAATAACACATAATTATTTTTATTTTTTTTATAAAGCAAATGGTGGAGAACAACTTATAAGAGTGTAAAAAAACATTGAATCTATAGAATGTGAAATATCATTTGAAAGAACTCAACGTTCCGGAGATTAGTGATGATCAAAATGATTAACTATGCAAAAGCAACTGGCCCTAATTAACAGTGAGATCACCAGAAGTTCTCTTAATTAAATGTGTCTAATGTATAAAGTGAGCAGCCAATAGGATTTGCAACCATTTTTCAAAATACCATTAAATACTTATTGATATAACTATAATGAAAGGTCTGTAAAAGTTTAACATCATTGGTCATTTAACATTTCCAATGATTAGATGTGTTAATTAGTTTTACTAATTGGCTGCATTATTTTTTGTTATTAATGAAGGTGTGATGGACCATTTATCATTAACTCAATGTCTTGAAATTCGAAATCAGTCTATTAGCAGCCTTCTGGGGGTGTATGTGAGTGCTCGCCACTAATTTGTTTACTACCTATTTTTTAAATAATGTCTAATTACATGTAATTTTTTTATTTTTTTAGATTGTGCTGATCTAATCTCTTGGAAGAATATAGCAAAATCTCTGTTTCAAGACATTACTCCAGTCAGAATGACTCATGATGTATTTATGGAACCATAATCGAAGCATTTAAGCTGCAAAAATAATCAGATTTCTGTTATGACGTGAATGTTTTTTTTGCAAAGTTTGCCTCCCTACACAATTATAAATAAAAAAAAAAGCTCACATTTTTTCATTTCGATTTAGCTTCTCTGTTAATTTACTTTTATAGCCTACGACAGCCTCCTGTGTGTGATTAAAGTTCAATTCACAGAGCAAGAGATACAAACGTTTAAAGTAAACACACTGTACTGTAAAAACATTTTTATTGGTGGAAACTGTTTGAGTCTCAGTCAGGGGAGGTGTAGCTATGTCTGTATAAACAAAATGACAACTTTTTAAAGTGGCATTGTCATGGCTGCTTTCTTTTTATTTATTTATTTTTTAACCTCCTCCCCCCCCCCCCGACTCCACTACATCTAATTGTCCACCTAGTCACCTCCAAATTTCCCTAGGCCCTCTGTTTACCTTTAAATTTCATGCCTGGACCTTGGCCTCATGGGTCATGTCATCTGCCCACACTAGAGAGCATAGTGAAATTCCCGTGCATGCCTAGTTTAACTTGGGCATTAATTATTATTCGAAATTCGGATGGGAATTTCGGCTATTTGTTCATTCGTCAAAGACGAATGGACGGATAGAAACTACAAAGAACGTAGGTCGTCGATCAAGCAAAGACCATTTGTTTAGTTTATTACATGAGGAACCTACCAGCTAGCAGCTCCTTACTTGTAGTATGTAAAAATAGAAGGGGCGGGGACGTGCTCTCCGCCACTTCCTAACATCCCCCATGCTCCCCTTACTCTATGGGGGTCAATACGACCCCCATGTTAGCATAAGGGAGATTAAAATCACGAGTAGGTGCATGTGTACTAAACAGTGAGCAGTCTGTGGCTGCTCACTGTTGTAAAAAAAAAAAAAAGACCCCCATGACTCTAATAAAGATGGGTCACCTATAAAAATAATTAACAGGGGGGACATAGTGTGTCCCTCGAGCCCCCACTCATGCACTGCGAGTGTGGGGCCACTAAATAAAAGGGGCCCTTAATTGACAAAAGGGAGCGCTACTGTCTCCCCTCAACTGCAGGCATGTGTTCCCACTGTTATCTTTTTAGGACATTGTATTTCCCATGGTACAAAACATTTTACAGAAGACAGGAAACCTTTAGCTCAAAAGATTAACCCTCCACGCAGCCTAGCCCAACTAAGTACATCCCTGGGCCTAGTCTCCTATTGTCTGCATTGTCGCCCTACATGCAGCCCTTGCATGATTGCCTCACCCGTGAACCCTTTCATTTAACTCCTGAAGCAGAGGAAGCCTTTTACACTCTTAAGTTGCGTGTCACCTCAACTCCAGCACTGGGTCTCCCAGATTACAGAAAACCCTTCACACTATTTTGCACCGAGCAGGCTGGTTATGCAACAGCTGTCCTTACACAGGACCATGGTGGGAAACAAAGGCCTGTTGCATACTACTCTACAAGGTTGGACCCTGTTGCCAGAGGTGCCCCTTCCTGTGTCAGAGCAGTAGCTGCTGTTACTGCCCTACTGGACAAAGCCACCGACATGGTCTTAAACAATCCTGTCACCATTTACACCCCGCATGACATTAACAGCATTCTGTCACAAGTTCAGTCAAAACACATACATACTGCAAGGCATCTCAGGATGCAGTGTGCTCTACTCATGCCTCCTAACGTAACTTTGAAAAGGTGTATGGTGTTAAGCCCATCTACATTGCTTCCCCTGGATTTAAAACATGGTGGTGATTGTAGTTCTGACCTTTTTGTAAATTCCCTGTTACCAGATGAGTTAGCGCAGCATTAATGGCAAAAGAGACAGCAGGTTTTTCACATATAATTGAGTCTCCATTGTCTGATCCAGACTTTGAATTTTTTTGTAGATGGCTCCAGATATGCTGATGAGAAGGATATACTGTAGTCTCTGCACACGAGGTAATAGAAGCTGAATCACTCGCCCCTCACTGCTCTGCACAGGAGGCTGAGCTGAAGGCACTCACTGAAGAGTGCAAACTGGCCTCTGGTAAGACAGCTAGTATTTACACAGACTCTCGCTATGCCTTCGGTATAGCCCATGATTTTGGGCCTATATGGGGGGCTCATGATTTTCTCACAAGAGGAAACCACAAAGCAGACGAAGCTGCCAAGCAAGCAGCAATCCAACTTCATCCTTCCACACTCTCAGGTAATACCTTCCTACAGGTTGTCCTTCCAGATAAGACTGTTGACTACAATATATTGTTGAGCCTGCAAAAGCAAGCAAGCAAAGAAGAAAAAGATCTCTGGAGGAAACAAGATGCAGAACCTGATGATGACAAGATGTGGAGAAAAGGTAAAAGACTATGTTTACCATGAGTTCTGTACCCTATGATGGCCCAGATGGCCCATGGACCAACCCATTTGTCCAAAATGAACATGAACTGTATAGTAAACACCCACTGGGTGGTGCCTGGGTTTACCATTGTAGCAGCTAAGCACTCTCAGGCTTGCATGATTTGTGCTAGAAATAACCCCGGACAGGCTGTCAAAACACCAGGTAAACATATACCAAGGCCACTTTACCCGTTTCAGAGACTGCAGTTCGACTATATTAAACTGCCTAAGGTAGGAATGTACGAATATGTGTTGGTGTGCATTGATCTCTTTTCAGGTTAGCCTGAGGCCATCCCAGTGTTGAAAGCCACAATGAAGGTAAGCTTCTGAAGGAACTGGTATGTAGATACAGGGTACATGAAGTGATTGAAAGTGACACAGGTAGCTATTTCACGAGAGATATTACAATAAATGATGAAAGCACTAGGGATTAGCCAGACTTTCCACACTCCCTACCACCCCCAGAGTAGTGGGAAAGTAGAAAGAGCAAATGACACCTTGAAAAATAAAATTGCCAAAGCCATGCAAGAGACAGTAAAACCCTGGACTGAATATCTTCCACTAGCACTCTTCTCTTCACCCCTCATCCTAGAAGTTGTTTGTCTCCCTTTGAAATTCTGTTTGGTGGTACCCCAAAGATAGGACTTTATTTCCCCCAGACACTCCAATTACAACATAGTAGCATGACCTCCTATGTCCAGGTCATCCATAAGAAGTAAGGGCAGGTGCATAAAGTGTTTGATGTTATTCCAGATCCAGACTCTGATTCTGCAACCCACAAACTACAGCCTGGAGGCACGTGAGGAAAGGACTCGAACTAAGATTTGATGGTCCCTTCCAAGTACTGTTAACCACTGCCACTTCAGTTAAACTTGAAGGAAAACCAACTTGGATACACGCCAGCCACTGTCAATTATTCGTACCAACTGATCCTCAAACATGAAAGCGTTCATATCCTTTACTACTGTGCGTTGTATTAGCCTGTGCTGCCCAGATCTAATAGTGAAGGAAAATGAAGTATAGAAGTAACATATGGATGCAGATAGCAGAAGCTTTTAACCTACCCTCTTTTTGCCTCAACCCTCTACACAGTACCAAGAATGCCATAGAATCCTGTCTCATAGCTGTACCTACCCCCATTCCAGTACTTAATAAACACTTGTTCAAAACATGACGTACACTCAAATAATAACGTAATTACTACATTGTACAATAAGTCCATGAACTTCTACAGCTATGCCTTTAATCCCCTGAGTGGTAAATCCCCACTGGCCTTAAAGACAGTCATGGGCTCGATGCTGATGTATGCTGGATCTTTTCGTGTAACTGTACAGGAGACCCCGCAACCAAAACCCCCTTTCCAAACCATTCCCACATGGTGGAGAAATACAACAAATTGCAGAGTCCATAACACCACCATAAAATGTAATAAGACCAGAACTGTAATGAGCTACGACCATCTTGTCCAGTTGCCCATGGGATGGACCTTCTCCTGTGGGACTCTGACATATGCTTCCATTCCGCCAATGGTAGGAGGTCTCTGCACAATCACACAACTGACCATGACTGTATTCTCAAAATCCGACGTAGCCTCTGAACCCTCACAGTTGTCCAGACCCAATCGAGGTAGAAGAGACATAAAATATACCCTTACCCCAGATTGTGACTCAGAAATTACTTTCTTATCTAAGGCAGAGTATACAGCTATGGCAGTCTTCCTGGTAGGGGTCCCCGGACTAGCAGTGTACAACATTAGAGTTATAAATGCCCTTGCTTGCTCCCTTGCAAAATACCTGAATGCAACCTCCCAGGCATTGGAAGGACTCTTAATGGATACACAGACCAATAAAAAAAAAGCTATCCTCGAAAATAGAGCAGCAATAGAGATGATTTAGGATGTGCGACTGTAAAAGGGCATGCGTTGTTTTAATCTTTTGGATCATAGGACCATGATCCATGAGCATATACAAAACTTGCATGGCCTAGTCAGTGATATCAAACAAGATACTGGGTTCTTTGTAGCTTGGGATTGGTCTAGGTATTGGACTAGGTACCTGGCTAAGCCTGCTTATCAAGAAAATATTGTATTTTTTACTCCTTGCTGTATTTGTTATTATGTTGATTTTTCTTCCCTTTCAAGTTCTTCTCCTGTCTTCTATCATCCTTGTGTAAATCAAAACCTCATGTTGGTCGTATCTGGTCGTAACAGCATCCTGTGTTTGTCGCGCAAGTCACAAAGCTATTTACTATATAATCTTGTATGCTCTCTGTAGCGGAGTAGTAGTATTATCCACGGTATCTCCGCTGGTAGACAGGATAAACAGATCCCAAAACAGACAAAATGCAGGTAGTGTAGTAACAATCCCTTCCTCCGAAGAACTAGACGACACATAGCTTGGAGGTCAACTGAGGTTTTTATTTACAGGCACAGTATTTATGTGATTACATATGTACAAGGTTTCCCAAGTCCCAATGCAGGGTTTGTCCAGTAGGGGACTACATGGGGGACTGGGTTTTGCACATATTTTACCCATCATACATTGCTGTACCAAGGAGATACTTATCCCAGAATGCATTGCTAATGGGAGTATCCCCTGGTACAGATTAATACAGTTTTTGTATTAAAATCCATAACTCACACAATTTTTATGTCATACAGCTTTATAACCATTTATTACATAGCTGGGACCTGGACGCACAGTTAAGTGAACTTGCACCCAGATCCCAGCACAATTAACCGAACACCGTTCAGTTTTCCTTATCAGGCTCAATTCGTTTAAACGATTGCCTGAACTGAGGCAATGAAAATACCGAAAACTGTAAACTCCCGAACGGCCTGGAAGTCCAGCGGGGCTTGTGTTGCAGAGTAGCCGATTTTAGTTCCAGGCACTCGACGACAAAACCCCGCTGGCTTTCCGCGAACAAAGATGGCCGCCGCCTCGTGGTCGGTACACGAATGGTGGCCACCCGCAACAAACCGCAATTAACTTAGATACAATGTTGCAAAGTACCTAATCGGAGACATACGACCGTCTCTGGGTGGTATCCCATTCGGTACTTTGCTTAACTCACGAACAGTGCGGGAATTCACTGTTCGTGTAGATGTAGGTTTAACATTAGCAGTATTCGTGTGTTTAAAAAAAACAAATGACGCATACATTGTAAAATACAAAGCATAGCAAGAACATTACATCAGTCAGTTTAAATTACAATTTACAGTCTCTGAGTGGCTGAATTTGCCACACTCTCCCAATAAAAAGCAGAAGCATCTACTCTGATGTTAGTTAGTCAGCTTAGTATATATACTCTATGATCACACAACTACTACTTAAGCATGCATACGTAGGCTGGCAACACTACTATTAGTTTACTCATGTATCCCTAGCCTAAATATAAAATGTGCTGTTTTATCTGCCATGACATTGTTTGCTGTTGAACTGCTTGTTAGCGCTCTCGTGGCGTTACAAGCTTATCTGTTATTCTATGCACAAGAACAATAAAGAATAAAAAAACAACCGTGTGTGTCTGATTGCTTTTCCGAGCGCTCGAACTTACAATCTAGTTTCCCTTGAACATACTTTGGTGCTTAGAGAGTGCTTTTAATATGTAGCCCCCAGATGAGGGAGGGTGACTTGATTTGCCTTCCTAAGTTATTGAGGCATATGGTGGATCCCATTTTTTTTCCAGGTAAAAGTCTACACTGCCTTTATTTCAGCACATTAAATATCACAAAATATTGTACACATGCATCACATTCAGTAAAATTCAACTGTAGATCAACATATTCAGAATTCTTCTTAAGAAACATAAATTCACCTAAAATGTTGGTTTACCCAAATGCAAGTCATTTTATAATCATTTATCCTTCCATAATCTTGAAATATTTTTTTGACAAGTGAATAGTAGTTACAAAATATAGGCTAGAGCAAGCAACATACCTGCATAACAATAAGAAGGTCAAATACCAAGATAAACGAAGCCAAGAAAGCTCTGGAGACCTCATCACTAGGCAGGAATCCACGATTCAACTTGTCCCAGCTTATCCAGTCAGTAGTAATGATGAGAACAACTACCGAGGTCAAGGCGAACAAAACTGTCCTATGCAAGACAAAGAACATTGTCGAACGATTTACCAAACAAGCAAAGTAGAATCAAATATTAATGTTGCAAAGTCAACTAATTGAAGCACAACTGGGCAATATCTTTAAACATATGCAAGTGACTTTTAGACATGGATATGATGCAAATCCCAAATTAATGACAAATGTATATGAAACTACAGAAAGTAAACTAAATAAACATACACAGCCCTAAATAAGATGTCAAACAAATGGTAGTTGCTTCAAAATCTGTGATGCTGGAATATTAGTTACAGGATAATCATTTCAGAATCCAATTTATCTTTTCTTTATCAGCATTATCTGGGATGATAAAAACTTCTAAAGCAAGTTAAGATCTGAAAATTAAACCCTTTTCATGCAGGCTGTGTGGCTAGAGCTTCATAAACAGAAACAAAGGGGATTTAACTCCTAAACGTCAGAGAACTAAGCAGGCGAGACTGCAGAGGCATGATATATACACACAAACAGCTTCATTAAACTAATGCTTGATGTCTATATTATCTCTTTAAGTGTTGGGATGGCTTTAACCTGACCCATTCATAGCATTATTAAGGAATGTGTGTGTGTGTGTGTGTGTGTGTGTTCCTTACTGTAGCTTGACACTTCTGCTATAAAGCCACCAATTCTCATTATTTCTGTCCAGTCATATTCTGTCTAGAATAGAAGCTTGGCAAAGTCCGTCAACCTAACGATTTTTTATAAGAATAATTAAATCCAATGCTTCTAATAGGAAAGGATTGGATGCATTGCCAGTGTCTGGTTTGTATCACCACCGAACATCAAATAGATTCAGTTGGAAACCCCTAGCGGCTGTCAGTCTAACACCCATTACAATTTCCATGCCTTATGGGCATGGACATTGCAAAATATAAACAGTGCTGTTTCTTATCAACAGCACTGTTTTCATATGCATGGTAGCAGGAGTATGATTTATGCACCAAAATCACTTAAAATCAAGTGATGTTGGTGCTTGAGTGTCCCTTTAACTACTAAGGTTTGTGAATCCTTAATATCTTACTATAGCCAGCTCATATGGTCCAGAAGCCATAGATGTTATATTGCTGCCTCTAGATTTATCAACTATAGTCTATACTGTTATACCGTTAGTACTGTTAAAAACAATCTCTATGCCAATTTCTGTACCTACTTTTCTTTCTGTCTCTGCACTGACCTCCTTATTTGTTTCTCAATAAATATTTGTGCTATTCTAAAATAGTTTGTTCTCTACAGTCTGACCCATTCACGGAGGCTAAATAAGTTGCTCACACAGGCTTCTCAAAGACTCATTAACAAATAAAAAAAAAGTGGCTTCATTTGTTGAAATATTTATATTTGCTCATTTCCAGCATTTACTTTCGAGCTGCTGCGTATCTCGTTTGTCACGGTTCTGCTATTATGACTAAAACATTTAAAGCAGCTGCACATTTAATATCCGGCTCCTGTGATGAACTGAATAACCAGATGGCATTAAAAAACCAAACTGTGCGGTGAGAGTATCGAGCCTAACATGCTCTGCCCCATGGGCAAATGGCTGAAGCAATAATACTGCTTACATTTGCATACACAGAGACTTTTATAGCCATAGATATCTGAAAAGACCTTTTTAAGGATGAAGAGAACACGGGGAACTTAAGTATCTTAATCTGCAGATTCTGGAGATCAGATACTTAATGGAAGATGGAAGAAATAACTTACTATAAATAAATGTATTACCCAAATATATTTTACCAGTTAAAATGCAGACTTGTTTATTATCATTCTTATTAGCAATGCAATGCATGGCTTAGCTCAGTTGACACTCCAAGTCTTGCATTGCAGGGACTTGCTCAGTAGAGGAACATCTGAAGAACATCCATTTCTCCAGGAATTAGAGTGGAAGCATGGAGTGGAATTCTCAAGTTAGAAGTAAAACTGTTCACATTTTTTTTTTTAATTGACTCCTTACAAGGGAGGACACCAGGGCTCTCATGTCACTCTAGAGCTTGCTATAGTGGTTACGGTGTTCTTTTAAAATTATATATTTACCATCAACATTTCTGAGTCCGCTTACGAGTTACAAAAGTTACAGCAATTTTATTTCTCAAAGCAGGTAGCTTGGGTAACAATGTAATGTGTAGCTTAACTTGAGAGTAAATTTCAAAAATATAAGAGGGTTCTCATTTTGGATAAGTATGCTTTTATGTTTTTTTTTGTTGTTTTTTTTTTTAAGAGGGCAGATGTGTTGGACAAATCAAAAATTGCCACAAAAAGCTTGTGTCATAGCAAACATATCTAAATTCCAGCATACTTAGCCATCATGTAACATAACATTATTTTATCACTTTTGTAATTCCTAATATATGGTTCAGAGAGATCATTCAAATTAATTTAATATCATTTGTAGGATACGTACATAAAATCCAAGTTCTGTTTCACAGAAATATGTTAGTATTTTAATAAGCACACTTTGTTTTGCAAGGCAGCTTTGAATACAAGGGGTTGGTCTTCTTTTTAGAAATATATGCCTTTGGGAATGTAAAACTGATGGTTAACCAGAATGTCAATGTTCAAATAAATGGCAGCCAGTATTTAATGCTCACATCAAGAAGAAGATAACAAGAGTTGTCGAAAAGCCTTATTTAGTAACTAAACCTTTAAAGCCCTCCTCCCACCTAAACATTTAATATGATAAAGTATTCTACTCTTATCCCAGTTTCAGAGTCAAGATCCCCTAACCATGGTTGCACCACAGTATGTCATAATCCTGTTATAACAGGATAGTTATAGTATTCTCCAGATTATAACAGGTAACATGTGGGCATGTCTTAATTGCCTTTTAGCTAAGTTGCATTGTGGTTTTTAATTGTGCATAAAAATGATTATTATTTTTTTTGTTTGTTTTTTAAACGTTGAAAAATTGTTTTGTCACATATTTCCACATTTTCTGGCCAAAGTAAATTGGAATAATCCCTTAAATAACATTCCCATTTCTCTGTCTGAATCACAGTCCAGTTGGCAAAAACATGTTTTAATTAGGACCTTGACAGACATGATGAGATACATTTGATCCAAGCAATTTCTAGGAAGAAATATTCAAAAAAGCCCACACTATCACTGCTGACTGAGTAAGTTTCCCGTGTCCTTGACTTTGGTTGCAGCAAAGTATAGGAAATATGCAGAGCTGACAAGAACATGAACAAGCTGATTCAATCAAATTATTACCATTTTTTTTTATGCTTTGTTATACAGGTCTGCTGAAAGACCATAAAGTACCATCCTGACGAAATAGCGAATGTCAGTACGCCTGGATCTTATTCTTTGCAGCAAATCAAAACGTTCTTTTCTTCATTGCTTTATGACTTGGAAGATACGGAATGAAACCTTAAGTTAAGCCAGCTCTGCAAATGAATGTCGTGCTTTCAAATGTTTTAACAGCTGCGTTGAATGGTAGGTTTATTGAGCGCACTTCAGCGGATTGGTGGGGAGCGCACAGAAAATGCATCACAAAAAGATATGTTATGCAGTTAATCAGCATATAAATCAAGTTAAATTAATTCCTCAAGAAGTGTTGGGGGAGAGATGTTACATTAATATAAAAGGAAGTTGTACTCGTAGATTGACACAGTTAAACGGAAAGTGACATTTCAGATTGGAACAAACACACAATCTCACTTCGTCTTAATGCATTATTGGGAAGAAAAAAAAACATTAAAACATGCAATCAATTAAAATAATTAAATAATAGATACACACCTTTGAATTTACCTTGTTTGCTGCAAATACTATCACCACCTCTGTACTCATGTTATCTACAAAATCAGCCAACTTGAATTAATTATATATTTCATTCATATGATCTAAGTAGGTCATTCATGAATATACATCAATTAAACTATTTTAAAACATAAACCTGCAAATAATTAAAAAATAATGATCTGAATATATGAAACAAATAATAAAAAAGTTGTTTTTTTTATTATTATTTTTATTAAGACCCAAAAGTAGGAAAACCGTTGAATGATTGAAATTCAACACAAAGTGGCAGTTACATTTCATACATTTAAATATCAGCTCGGTATTTTAAATCTTTCAGTACTGCTTTAGAATCTACTTTCTTTGTTCTGGTCTTGAATCAAGTTCACTGTCATCATTCACATTAACAGTAAAGAAGACGAATTATTTTATCTGCCCTCCACTATTCTTTCAGACTGCCACACTGATATTTAAAGGGATACTGTATGTGTATATATACAGTGGCCCTTTTAATATCAGTGTGGCAGTTAGACTGGCCACAATAAAAGGCCACTCTACAATGCGCAGGTTTACTGTATTGGGGGCATCCAGGAGGGTCCGAAAACCAGTCAGTATCTGGTGTGACCACCATTTCCCTCATGCAGTGCAACACATCTCCTTCACATAGAGTTGATCAGGTTGTTGATTGTGGCCTGTGGAATGTTGGTCCACTTCTCTTCAATGGCTGTGCTGGACATTGGCAGGACCTGGAACACGCTGTTGTATACGCGGATCCAGAGCATCCCAAACATGCTTAATGAGTGACATGTCCAGTGAGTATGCTGGTCATGCAAGAACTGGGATGCTTCTAGCTTCCAGGAATTGTGTATAGATCCTTGTAACATGGGGCCGTGCATTATCATGCTGCAACATGAGGTGATGGTCGTGGATAATTGGCACAACAATGGGCCTCGGGATCTCGTCACGGCATATCTTTGCATTCAAAATGCCATCAATAAAATGCACCTATGTTCATTGTCCATAACAAATGCCTGCCCATACCATAACCCCACCGCCACCATGGGCCACTCGATCCACAACGTTGACATCAGCAAACTGCACACCCACACAACACCATGCACGCTATCTGCCATCTGCCCTGTACAGTGAAAACCGAGATTCATCCGTGAAGAGAACACCTCTCCAAAGTGCCAGATACCATCGAATGTGAGCATTTGCCCACTCAAGTTGGTTACGGCGAACTGCAGTCTGGTCGAGATCCCGATGAGCATGACGAGCATGCAGATGAGCTTCTCTGAGACGGTTTCTGACAGTTTGTGCACAAATTCTTTGGTTATGCAAACCGATTGTTGCAGCAGCTGTCCATGTGGCTGGTCTCAGATGATCTTGGAGGTGAAGATGCTGGATTCGGAGGTCCTGGGCTGGTGTGGTTACATGTGGTCTGCAGTTGTGAGGCCGGTTGAAAGTACTGCCAAATTCTCTGAAAAACACCTTTGGAGATGGCTTATGGTAGAGAAATGAACATTCAATTCATGGGTAACAGGTCTGGTGGACATTCCTGCAGTCAGCATGATAATTGCACACTCCCTCAAAACTAGCGACACCTGTGGCATTGTGCTGTGTGATAAAACTTCACATTTCAGAGTGGCCTTTTACTGTGGCCATCCTAAGGCACACCTGTGCAATAATCATGCTGTCTAATCAGCATCTTGATTTGCCACACCTGTGAGGTGGATGGATTATCTCGGCAAAAGAGAAGTGCTCACTAACACATATTTAGAGAGATTTGTGGACAATATTTGTGAAAAATTGGTCTTTTGTGTACATAGAAAAAGTCTTAGATCTTTGAGTTCAGCTCAAAAAATAGGCTCAAAAACAAAAGTGTTGCGTTTTTAATTTTGTTCAGTGTATATATAATCATAATTCTGTTCATTAATAGCACTGTACGGCTGTATAAATGACAAGAGGTCACCTGTTTTGATTTAAAGAAAGGAGATTTTACCTACAGAAGAGGAAAGCATTCTTTCAAGTAAGAACACTACAGACATGGAAATATCTACCTAAAGAGGTTGTTTAATCAGTTTATCTACAGATTTCTAAATGTCTAAACTCCTGGATGCTTTATTTTGGAAAAACTGAATATTCAAGCATAATAATAGGCTATATGTGGGGCATCAGCTTGTAATCTAAGGAAAAATCTCACTGTCACAATATTTTTCCCCATCTCATGGTAATATTGGAAATTGCTTCAAATTGGAGGTTTCTCATTCAAAGAAGTAATGCAGACACATGAAAGGTTGAAATTGATAGACTTGAGCCATTTTTTTCCAGGCTTTATTCTTATGTAACTATGCAAAAACAAACCAGGTAGACTATGTACAATACAACTCCGGAGAAGATATTTGTTGCTGATTAAAATTCTTCTCTTAGCATGGTGAGATTTGCTATAAATTCACAAAGAAATCAAATTTCCTGGGGCTTTTTAAGGGATAGACTTTAAAGTTAAACCTTCCAATATCAACTGGTAAAACAGAGATTAAGATGACAAGATATATTTGACAGAGTGAGATTGTTTTTCTTTTTCCATGCCACTGTACTGCTCACTTATCCCAAAAAATAAAAAATAAAATAAAAAAACAAACACATTTTATAAGTGTTTTTAGTACGATCTTTTAATGGAATGGCTTTTTGGAATAATTTTAATTTTGTAAGTGTAACAGCTGAGTCAATCTATGCCAGTCAGTTTTGGCTCTGGAACCAATAACCTCCCCTTGTCTTCTCAACCCACAAAAAAATGATGCAATGCAAGCTCTTCATTAAAGCTTTCTGAGTGCTTTTCCTCTCGTCCTTCAGGTAATGGTAGAAGGACAATCAATTAATTAAAAAGCAAAGCTGATTTGAAATGCTGCATGATCCATTATAGTAAAGCACTATATAATACTGCAGTTGGTCTTTTTTTGTACACATTTTGTTTACTAACATAATATAAGAAATGGAATAAAACTAGCCATGTTCAATTACAGGAGTGGTTGCTTTGACATAAAAAACAATATTTTTTTGATCACAATGCATTATACATTTTTTTTTTAGCTTGTAGCAGGTAGAGTGAGCAGGTAAAAGGCTAGATAGAAATTAAAAAGTCAGCATGAAATGTAAAATACATGCAAGGATTAAGAAAATATGTTATATATAGAATAAAACATTATTAATTTTGCTAGTTAATAAGTATTACAATTCTGGGGTTGCTTGAAAGGTGAAAACGCATTGCATGACTCATTCAAAATAGGCAAAAATATATTTACCTTTTAATTTTTTTTACATTTCTTTTTTAAAAGAGCCTTAACCTTTGAGTCATCTCCTCCTACGTCTACTCCAAGCAGGACGTTCGTGTTCCAATGGCTGAAGCCCTAATAAAACTAGGTGAGCCGACATCCAGTTAGAAAGATAAGAAAGCATTTAGTGACAGGGATAGAAATGTATAGCTGTGTGTCATCAACGTATAGCCAGTGCGTGAATCCAAAGGAAATGTTGCCAAGGGAGGCAGTATCAAGAGAAACCAGAAAGGAATCCAGAGCTGGACTCTGAGGTACACCACCAGAAACAGGTACGGAAGACAGTTCCAAAAAAGTTAATTTTGAAAGAGTTCCAGGTCATATGAGAACCAGGAAAGATTATTTTCTATCAAACTGTTACAGTCAGTTTGTGAAAGAAAATGTTCTTTGTCACGAACGCACAACGAACTTCAAGAGTGTGCGTGACGTAGTTGTGGTGGTGAAAGGGTTAGTTAAAGTTCACTATTTGTCTGCACTAGACCGGAAATAATGATAAATTCCCATGTAACACCACCCATACCTAACCATAATAATATAAATATTACTATCTTAACGCTGCCACCACTTAGATAATTTATAAATGGGGTCCCCCAGGTAACGTAATAACAAAAAAACCACCAAAAATAACTTAGCACAATATTTAAGCAATTGCAAAAAGCTAATTTAGTCTCTTTAGGTAACGTGATTCTTTACCAGACAAAGGCAGAACTTAATAAAGGAATATTTTATGATGAGCAAAAAATAGTCACAGTGCATACAAATATATAGATGATAATCAAATTAGTTGCACCAACAACAGATAAAAAATAAAAGGGATAAAATAACAGAAGTCCTAATCACTTACTCAGGTTTTCAAACTAAAACTTCTGCTTGGTAAGAAAGGTGATGACAGTTAGAATTAGATTCTGGCCTCCAAGCAAGTCCAAATACACATCTCAGTATCATTGGATATATACCATGTGGAATACCAAGCCTCGCCCAGAGGTAGAGATACGGCATACCTACAGCAACTATAAGTGACCACCCACTTGTGTTCCAGGCCAACATCAATCCAAATGGAAACATTTGGTTCTATCTTCTCTTATGTACTTGCCACAGAAATAATAATTACATCTATAATTTTGTAACCCTTATTCCAATGTATAGATATATCACACTCCTTACTTGTGACCCAATATAGCAGACATCACAATCCCTTCAACTATGGTAAAGTTACACAAATCATGTTTGGCCTTGATTAGAAGATTGTGCTCGTCCCATTCCAAATATAACAAAAATTAGGCTCAATTATTATTCCGTGAGTAAGTGTTAATGGGGTTTTTTTTGGATAGGATACTGGAACACAAGTCTTGTTTGTCTTTTTTTTTTCTTGAAAGCTAATGATCATTAACATATCAATTAGGAGGTACAGGCCATATGGCTGAAGCCAGCTAATTTACATTTAAGACAGACTTCCAGGCCACTTATGTGTGACTTCTCGCACCTTGCAGAGCCTTTGATTAATCAAAGGATCAATGCATATAGTAATCCCTCTGCTCCATTTCACATCCCTAAGCAATTTATATTATCCCTTCTGTCATCTGCCCTTACAACCAAGTGGCCAATTCATATATGCACTACACAAATGACATTAAACGGCAGTATTCTATTGTGCAGCAATTATGTTGCATGACATTTTTTTTATTAAAGAACATATCCAAAGAGAATGACGAGTACATAATATCTCCAAGGCCAGATTAAGAGCCAGTGGGCCTGGTGCTGACAATTATATTGGGGATAATTATAGAATCTTACCGACCAAACAAACTAAAACAGTCATACCTCCCAAGCGTCATGTATCTGATGGAGATGGTGCTGGAGAGAAACTCATAGGATGCAGCTATAAGAAAACACATCATACCCTATGCTAATCTATTTCTAATTGATGCTTTCTTCTTTAAAGTTAATCCATACCCCCTAACAGCAGTATCCAGTAAAGCAGTAAGTCAATGGGTGGGGTAAAAGGGTGGGCCACTGACGCGAATCACTTAACCAGAACCGCAAAAGGGCAAACACGCCAAAAAAGGGGGCATGTCTGTCCAAAGAATTGGAAGGCCAGCCTGGTGTGAATGCATGACAGGTTACCATTCAATCATGCATGCTGGCCAACAAAGGTCCTTCCATGCAGACAGCACCCTGAGCGTGGCATAAATCTGTCTAATGATGTGCTTACTCCATGCTTTCTAAGGACTGTCCCCAATCACTCACATGTCCACCTGTCTCCTTACCTTCTTGCTAGCATATATATGCTGGTATATAGTCTGGGACAGAGAAAATGTGTATGTAGTGAGTGTAGAAGTAAGGGGACATGCAAAAGTGTTAGAGAGACCTATGTCAGCAATACCTTAACTAATTTCATTGTCGGCCAGTCCACACAAGTTTTGTTCCCCACATCCCTCTTAAGTTTCCATACTTAAGCAAGATTATGTGAAGAGCAGTGTGTTAAAAAAAATAATAATTTTTTTTTTTTTTTTTTATCCATGGGCCTATTGCCTATTCCATGGGCATGGGCCTGGAGCTGGAGCCCCATCAGCCCCTATGTTAATCCGGCCCTGCATTTCTCTCTAATTTAAATACCATCATGGTTAATCAGGGTCCTTTCACATTTTAAAATCCTTGCATTCCTTGCATGTGGATTGGACACAGGATACATTGTACAGCTGTCTGTGAACACTGTATTTATATTTTGCTGATACGCAAGTATGTAACAGCAAAGGTTAAGGAAATCAGAAATTTATCATATATGCATTTGCAGGAATTTGGCAGCACAATGTATAGATACAAGAAAAGAACTGTATACAATACAGAAAATAGGGCGCCACTTATCACCATATATGAAAAAAACTGGATATAATTACCCTCCAGCGAATGGGTAGGAATATTCATGTGGAGAATGTACACATGGAAAATATAAAAGAGAACATCATAGTGCAAACTATTTAATATGTAAGTAATAAAAAACACATAGATCTGAAGATCTGAAGCAGCAGATGGTGAATCAACTGGTCGATATCGGTTGCAGAGTTTTGCACAGACCTCCACAGACTGCCAGACCGGGAATTTTAGCCTATTTAACCCCTTAAGGACCAAACTTCTGGAATAAAAGGGAATCATGACGTGTCACACACGTCATGTGTCCTTAAGGGGTTAAGGCAACAGCTTCTTTGCACATATTGATTGTTTCAATTGTGCCACATCGTTTGTGAGTGTTTTAATTTATGTGTTTTTTATTACTTACATATTAAATAGTTTGCACTATGATGTTCTCTTTTATATTTTCCATGTGTACATTCTCCACATGAATATTCCTACCCATTCGCTGGAGGGTAATTATATCCAGTTTTTTTCATATATGGTGATAAGTGGCGCCCTATTTTCTGTATTGTATACAGTTCTTTTCTTGCACTTTTGGATAAGGGATACAGGGAGTGCTTCCCTATTTATAGTGGCTTGCCTGCACTAAATTGATAATCAGTTTTGTCTCACTATCCACGTTTTTGGTCAATGTATAGATACAATTGTATTAATAATGTAATGGTAAAGTTAGGGACCCAAACAGATATTAATTGAGCATATACTTAAAGAGGAGGATGAGAGAGGATACTCATGATCTCTCCTCTCTCTAATTCTGGCAGCTTATTTGAAATGTTCAGACCATACAGTGCAGTTTTTAAGCTAGTCCTTGCACAGTGTTTGATCAATGGGCGATCCATGGGACTTTCAACAGAGTTGAATTTTCAGTTGCCAATGGCTAATGGATGATTGGAAATCTGAGCTCTAAATATACACGCAGACATACATTTATTTGCATTGCCATTTTTTAAACAAGTATAATATACCCCAATCAATGTAATAATATTTACATGTCAAATGCCATAGTGCCATAGGTGTATAGAGTCTGCTTAAATTTGTGGGTTTTTATGGACATCCTTGAATCAGTGACCTCTCGTATACTGGGAACCTTTTTACGATTGTTACATAAATATGTAAGACCACGTTCTAAAGTCTTAAATCCAGCTGATTTATGGAGACTTTACAATGCAAGTCTGATTGACAGTACACATGAGTGACAGAGGGAAAAACCCTGTCATTCATCACTATTAATAGAATGCATTATGAGATCAAACTAGTATCAAGGGACTTGTGAGATGTTTCTTCCCAATTCATATCACGCACATACCAAGCTATGACTGACCATCTAGTTATTCATAATGCACAACCTCAAGATGAACTTTTGAATTCAGCTTGTTTATATTGGACACAGAGGGAATCAATAATAGTATAGTCAGTCAGACAGACAGACCCTCACACTACCAAAACCTTTTCATGGATCCAAATTTAGACAGAGTGAAGTGATATCTATGATATGGTTAATTATTTATTTTTCTGCACCTTTCTTGATACCAATTTGAAGATGAAAAAATGGCTTTCGGATACATGCTCTTTTAAACTACATGTTCATCGTGATGGATTTTACCAGCATGATATACATATTTATAAATATATGAAGGTGAACTTGTCATTCAAAAATGACACCTAATAAAATACTCGGTTAATGGGGTTTTCAACCTCCTGAGGTTTTCTCATGTTCTTTTTACTTTCTAAAACCCATTTACAGAAGAAAAAAAAATATTTAGAAACATACTTATTTCCCTTTTGGAATTCCATTTATTTTACAGCTTATTGTGTTTCAAAAAGTACAGTTACCCCCAGGGGTGGACTGATCAATCGGGCACATCAGCCATGAACTTGGGTCCCCCAACCCCAACATGCTCTGGCAGCATGGGAAGATCAGAGATCTTTCAACTAGAAAGGCAGAATTCCAATCCATTACAGATGTAACCAATACATGTACAGCATGCAATCAAAGCATAGGGTGCAAAGGGTATAGGACACCACCCCTTCTAGTGGTACAAAAACAATCAAATAATTAAAGGGATACCTGCATAACCAAAATAGATTTAATACAATCACATTTTATCAAATCAAATTTTATTTTAATACGTAATAAAGAATAAATGCAAATTCATCTATACATACAGTATCTCACAAAAGTGAGTACACCACTCACATTTTTGTAAATATTTTATCATATCTTTTGATGTGACAACACTGAAGAAATGACACTCTGCTAAAATGTAAAGTAGTAAGTGTACAGCCTGTATAACAGTGTAAATTCTAAACCGTTGCCAACAAAAGGGAGTACACCCCTAAGTGGAAATGTCCAAATTGGGCCCAATTAGCCATTTTCACTCCCCGGTGTCATGTGACTCGCTAGTGTTACAAGGTCTCTGGTGTGAATGGAGAGCAGGTGTGTTAAATTTGGTGTTATCGCTCTCACACGCTCTCGTACTGGTCACTGGAAGTTCAACATGGCACCTCTTGGCAAAGAACTCTCTGATGATCTGAAAAAAAGAATTGTTGCTCTACATAAAGATGGCCTAGGCTATATGAAGATTGCCAAGACCCTGAAACTGAGCTGAAGCACGGTGGGCAAGAACATACAGTGGATTTACAGGACAGGTTCCACTAAAAACAGGCCTCGCCATGGTCGACCAAAAAAGTTGAGTGCACGTGCTCAGCGTTCTATCCAGAGGTTGTCTTTGGGAAATAGATGTATGAGTGCTGCCAACATTGCTGCAGAGGTTAAAAGGGGTGGGGTCAGCCTGTCAGTGCTCAGACCATACGCCGCACACTGCATCAAATTGGTCTGCATGGCTGTCGTCCCAGAAGGAAGCCTCTTCTAAAGATGATGCACAAAAATGCCAGCAAACAGTTTGCTGAAGACAAGCAGACTAAGGACATGGATTACTGGAACCATGTCCTATGGTCCGATGAGGCCAAGATAAACGTATTTGGTTCAGATGATGTCCAGCGTGTGTGGCGGCAACCAAGTGAGGAGTACAAAGACAAGTGTGTCTTGCCTACAGTCAAGCAGGGTGGAGGGAGTGTTATGGTCTGGGCCTGCACAAGTGCTGCCGGCACTGGTGAGCTACAGTTCATTGAGGGAACCATGAATGCCAACATGTACTGTGACATACTGAAGCAGAGCATGATCCCCTTCCTTTGGAGACTGTGCCACAGGGCTGTATTCCAACATGAAAATGACTCCAAACATACCTCCAAGACGACCACTGCCTTGCTAAAGGTAAAGGTGATGGACTGGCCAAGCATGTACCCAGACCTAAACCCTATTGAGCATCTGTGGAGCATCCTCAAACAAAAGGTGGGGGAGCGCAAGGTCTCTAACATCAACCAGCTCTGTGATGTCGTCATGGAGGAGTGGAAGACGAATCCAGTTGGAACATGTGAAGCTCTAGTGAACTCCATGCCCATGAGGGTTAAGGCTGTGCTGGAAAATAATGGTGGCCACACAAAATATTGACACTTTGGGCCCAATTTGGACATTTCCACTTAGGGGTGTACTCACTTTTGTTGCCAACGGTTTAAACATTAATGGCTGTGTGTTGAGCTATTTTGAGGGGACAGCAAATTTACACTGTTATACAGGCTGTACACTTACTACTTTACATTGTAGCAGAGTGTAATTTCTTCAGTGTTGTCACATGAAAATATATAATAAAATATGTACAAAAATGTGAGGGGTGCACTTGAGAGGGGGCGTGCTTGTCATTAGTGATGACAAAACACACCCTATCTGGCCCCGCCCCTTCTCAGGGGGCCGCTGTGATTGAAAAATGCCCGGGCCAAGTTTTTTTCCCAGACCGGCCCTGTTAGACACTAACAAAAAGATCAATCATTGACTAATTTACCGAAAAATTAGGTAATGAAAGGAATGTAATTGCTGTACAATATTACCTGACAAGTGGACAGAGCTAAACACCCAATGTTTCATCTAAAAAGCCTTTTTCAAGGGCCCTTCAGCACCAAGCACCATTTACACACACAAGAAGCACGTATACACACAATTTCACAGGCCGCATCCTCACACATGAAATACAACATGCACTCTCCCTACACACACACACATCAGCACTACGGAATTTGTTGGCGCTATATAAATAATAAAATAATAACCACAAGCAGAATTCCCATACATGTAATACTCCATACAGCCTTTTTACACACACACATTATTTATTTTCAATCTAGTAGCTCGCTCTATACTTTCAACTTGAAGTGAAATAATTAAAGTGTGAATTTTTCTGCATTCGGTTGATAATTTTTCTTCCGGTGACATGACCAGAAGAGGGTAATGGAGAACATAATCGAAGCTTGCAAGTTAATAATTAAGCTATTTCAACTGGAAAATTATTACACAAAATTGCTAATTAAACAAATTTGCTGTCAAATGGTCATAATTGCAAAAGTAACTTCCTAGTACTATAAATAAACGTGTGCTTATTATATTTATTTTTAGACTCCTAACATTTTTTGTAATATAATTTTTCTGTTAAAAAAAAAAACACTTTCATTGTCTTTGATCAATATTTATTTTCCAAGTCAGATATAATGTATTACTGAGATCTCCATTATCATATTGAATCGATATTTCAGTAGTTGCATTCTGTTTTGATTTTATATACCATAATTTCCTGCATGCTGGATGGTATATTAGAATAAATTAATTTGTGGTGATTGTACCTCCCAGGTTTAGTACAGGAGCATAAATGAGCTCGACAATGAGTAAACAATGTTCTGTGGTTTACTAGTTACAATGTCGTACATGGTTTTATACTTTTATGTGTTTTTTTGTCACTCTTTATTTTTGTCATGCAGTGAAAAATACAGGAATTCAGATTGACATATTATAAGCATATGAACAGTTACGTGAGACGCATAGATAATACAGGCAATGTCAAGAGAGACTGCACTTTAAATAAAAAAAAAAAAAAAATTGATCCGTGGCCCAGGAAGGAAGCTCTTTACAGCTGGGTCATGCTGACTGGATCAATGCTGTGTTCAAGGTACCTGCTTCCGGTTCCCCACTATCAGCACTGTGTCAGGGTCTCACTCAGCTGGTCTTGGCTTAGCTCTGCGTTGCGGTGGGTTGGGCTGAGGCAAAGCCACAGTACCTGTGCTCGGTATTTGTTGCTGGTTTCGAACAGGCGAGAAAGTAGCACATGAGTGGCAGGCTATACAGGTCCATAAATCCTGGAACATTTTGCCCCCCGCCACTGATACTTTTATTATTTTTATACCCATAGAAATGGTGTTTGTAAGAAAACACTACATCTGGTCCCTTTATCATATAGTCTTAAGTAGAGACTGCACCGCTGTACGCAATCTATTTAGAAAACTAAGGTTTCAATTTAATAAGCTTTCCACATGATTCAAAACCTTACAAATGATTTATCTATAGAAGTTACCGTTAAAGTCCATGGACATTTTTGTAGGTAAATAATTTAGAAAGCTTATTAAATCAAGGCCTTATCACTCAGAAACATGTGAGTTACATTTTTCTGTTAATAATTCTTCTTTTTTTCACAATAAATGGACATACCGCATAATTCTCTTAACTAATATTTATATTTTACTAATATATCCAGTTTAACTTACTATTTTTTCCATTCTAAGTTTTATTTATAATTTTTTTTTTCTTGTGTGTTTTTTTTTTTTTTTCACTTGAAGTTATATAAACAGAAATTTATAAATGTACCAAAAATATTTGGAAAATTGCTGTATGTGCTGGATAAGGCTATTGAATGAGTTTTAAACATAACATGAATTACTTTACAATACAAGGCAGCTTTTATAAGGGAGTAAGTCTTATTTTTCTATTCAAAAATGTACAATATCTGATAACTTATTCAAAGTCCTACAATACATATGTGTCTAAGTACTGCAATCAAACCATGACTGTCTTTTGAGGAAGAGAAATGCTTTCTTTGATTTATCCACACTTCATCATCATATAACTGAATGAAAATGTTATCTGTGTCAAACACAAGTTCACTTCAATTAAACTAATCAGCTTTAAGCTGCAATTTCCAAATATTTTTACATATCTGTGGCAAGCACCACAAAGACTTTCAGGAGATTACAATTGGCTTATGATAACTTGTAAATCATTTTGAATTCCAACTAATTGCAAGTGTATTTATAAATGAATATTTTATTAAGTTGAGCCAGAACAGCACATCTTTCCAGCTCTGATGTCAAACAAAGTCGAAAAAGAAGCACATTGCTCAAAAACCAGTTGGAAAGTATATTTTTAATGTATCTTCAGAGCAAATGTTAATTTTTAATCAATTCCATTGATCAAACTCCATAAAGCCTGCTGTAGTGACTATCATGCCAGAAGCACCCTAGGTAACTGGATTCATGGTGTACATGCTTGGACACAGCTGAATTGGCAAACCATCCTAAAACTGTTTGAATTCTCACCAAGGGATGGCGCCAAAGCACTTATGCACCAGTGCCGCCATCAGGGGTTGACAACCATGATGGTTGTCACGGGCCTGGCGGTCCTGGTGGCCCGGACTGCTCTGGCAGTCCCGGGCCCCACTTTCCCTCTCTGCACACATAGATAGCGAATATCGCTATGTGTGCAGCCGCTGGCCCCCGGCTCCCTGTTACCGCAGAGGGGGCCCAGCACACAGCTTCTTCACACGCAGTTCATTGCCTCCAATAAGTCTTGAGAGACCCACGGCAGTATGAGCGTTGCCACTGGTTACCATGGCAACGATCCGCGCGGCACACAGGCGGGGTCTCTCGAGAGTTATTGGAGGCAATGAACTGCGTGTAAAGAAGCTGTGTGCTGGGCCACCTCTGCGGTAACAGGAAGCCAGGGGGCCCCCTCTGCGGTAACAGAGAGCCAGGGGGCCCCCCATGCCACAGGACCACCAGGGATGGAACCTCCCCCCTCCCTGGACACATTATAAAATATATATTATAAAATTAATTTGAAAATGCCCCTTTCCCCACCCCTCCCCCTCTGCAGATTGCACATTTACACACACACTGCATACACTAACACAACACACACTGCATCCACTCCACTGACACACACACTGCATCCACTAACACAACACACACACTGCATCCACTCCACTGACACACTGCATCCACTCCACTGACACACACACTGCATACACTAACACAACACACACACTGCATCCACTCCACTGACACACACTGCATACACTAATACAACACACACACTGCATCTACTCCACTGACACACACACTGCATCCACTCCACTGACACACACTGCATCCACTAACACAACACACACACTGCATCCACTCCACTGACACACACTGCATCCACTAACACAACACACACACTGCATCCACTAACACAAAACACACACTGCATCCACTAACACAAAACACACACTGCATCCACTAACACAAAACACACACTGCATCCACTCCGCAATTATGCTGCTATGGTGACTGGAGTCTCCCTTTAATATATTACAAGCAATCTGGTTTTCTCAAGGTAAGCTTTTTTCACATAAAAGTATACATTTCAATGAAAGCTGGGCAAATGAAATTTTTTCTGTAATACGAAAAGCAGTCCGAAGTTGTAAAAGGAATATACCCACTGATTACATTGGTTTCCATAGTGATTGACCACTTTTAGCATTTTGCACCACTTTTCTGATCATTACATTTTTATCGGTTTGCTTCCGTGAGAGAATCAGCACAGGTGTGACATAATTAGTGCCTGCTCTGATATATATCAGAGTTTGCAGGAATCTATGATCTGCAAACTTTCTTTGTCTTAGGGATGAGCATAACCACCTAGCAAAGCTAGTGGGTATGCGGCAGTCTCCCGGAGTCAAATGCCAGAGCTGAAAAGGCTCGCGCTGTGCATCTGCACAGCAACAGCCTTTCAGCCAATCAGGTAATCAGGAGAGCCGTGCTGAGCGCGGGATTCCTGATTACCTCAGATTTTTAAAATTGGGAAACTGCGGATGGTTAGCACATCCCACGAAGTACTAAGGATAAATATTTCCGACAGTGTACGGGAATATATTTAAACGTCTAAACGCAAATAAAACAGTTCAAGATGCCAATAGTACAGGGGAACAAGAAAATATTTAATAAATCATGAAGACATACAAGATAGACTTGAAACTTTGTATAAAACGGCTGAACTGAAAAACAAGGCAACAATGTATGCCAAAGGAGAGTAACAAATGAATAGTGGAAACATTCAACAAATTGCAACGAAATAAGTTCAATAAAAGAGAAGAGAAATGTTGAAACAAGTCTCAGCAAACATATTCTTTATGCAGGGAGTCCATGCGAATATTGAACCGACGAGACTACTTGCATCCACTTCTCCTATTTAGGTGGATCTTTGGTTTGTTGGTCCGGTCTTGGAGTACGGCTATAGTCTGTAAAAAACAAAACAGAGAACGGTTATCAAATGTTGAATAAGCACCAGATAACCTTATGTTTTAGAAAGCAAACTACCACCAGCAGGCAAAACTCTTAACTTGGAGGAGGGTGGGACGGGCGCTATTGCTAGGTGGTTATGCTCATCCCTAAGACAAAGAAAGTTTGCAGATCATAGATTCCTGCAAACTCTGATTTGTCCTCCGGGAGGCATAACCACCTAGCAAAGCTAGTGGGTAGAATAGCACACACCTGGTGGTGGTCCTAAGAAACTGAAGGCGTTCAACTTCTGATGGCCTCCAGTAAAATCTAACAAAGGTTTTACTGGACAACCATCTTGCAGCTTTTAAGATAGTAGGGAGAGGAAGGCCCTTTCCTGCTGCTTTAGTAGCCGAGGCTCCCCTAATTGAATGGCTTTTGAACACTGAAACATCAATTCCAGCCGTAGACATGGCGGAAAGTATCCAGCCTCTAATTGTATTAACCTTGGCTGGACGAAAGGGATTCCTTGATGTAATGAATAATTGACTGATATCATTTCTAAATCCAGCAGAAAGTTGAAGGTACGATTGTAACAAACTGACTAAACATAAGCCTGGATCGGAAGAATCTTGGACCAAGTCCAGTTCTACCGGACCAGGAGAAAAATGGGATGTTTTTTGTCTGCCTTTTAGTATAATATGGAAACCTCCCGGGGTCCTGGACAACCAAGGTTCTGAAATATGGATTTGAGTTAACTCTGCTCCTCTAGCTGCCAGGGCCAAGGACAGCAGAGAAGCCAACTTAATAGCAGTCCATCTTAAATCAATTTTAGCATTATCCAAAGACTTAAGGAAATTTAATAAGACATCTACATCCCAAGTAGATGTGTAGCGTGGGGTATATGGGCGGCAGACGGCTAACCCTTTTAGTAATCTCAAATACAGGGCATCCTGAGTAAGGTTGGGGATCAGGAAGTTTAAGGCAGATCCGTAGGTCTTGATTGAACTGACAGATAAACCAGAATGGAACTTAAGGGTAAGAAATTCTAACGCCAAAGGAATGGTATCAGATCCTTGTGTGTTAGACAGAAAAGAAACCTGCCATTCTTTGAATTCCTCGATCATCTTTCTATATCTTACCCTAGTTCTACGTCTTAAAGATGCGTTAATAATATCCAAGACCTGATCCGATAAAAGGGGATGTGTTAACAGCCTACCAGGGCTGCGATCCACATTAGCTGCGGGAGCTTGAGCAGAAGATCGCTGGTTCCCTGAAAGCAGTCCACTGTCATGCCTAATGGGATCTTGATTCCCTTGACTAACTGGTGGATCAAGGGATACCAGGGTCTGGAGGTCCATACTGGATAAACGAGAACTAAGCTCTGCACCCTGTCCCTGCGGATCTTCTCCAGCACTTTCATCAGTAAAGATGGAGGGGGGAAAGCATAAGGGGCTGGAACATCCGTCCATTGGAAAGACATTGCGTCCATTTTCCAAGCTCCCTTTGTCCAGGTTCGGGAGACGAACCTGGGGGTTTGAGCAGATGTTTGGGATGCAAACAGATCTACCTGTCTCTGGCCAAAATTGCTTTCTATCCGTTGGAATAGAGCAATCTTTAATTGAATCGTTGCCAGGGACAGACTTTGGCGAGAGAGAGAGTCTGCAAGCTCGTTCGCCTCTCCCGGAACATATTCTGCGAAGACCTGAACGTTGTTTGCTAAGGCCCAGGACCAAAGATCTAGAGCCTCTAAGCAAAGACCCCTTGATCTTGTACCCCCTCTGTGGTTTATATAAGCCACCGCTGTCCTGTTGTCCGAATTGACTTTTACCAACATCGGTGACTGGTTTAGAGGAACTAGGCCCTTGAGAGCTAATTTTATAGCTCGTAACTCCAAAATGTTTATATGGAGGTGACTCTCTTGGTCTGACCAGATTCCCCTTATGGCGTTCTGGGATGTAAACGCACCCCAACCGTGACTTGAGGCGTCTGACGTCAGAGTGACTGTCGCAGGCTGCTCTAACAGTGGACGAGGAAGTGGAATTTCGAACTCCAAAATGGACTTCAGTTCTTCTCTGACCTTCTTGGGGAGAACAAATTTTGATTCCCAATGGCCACCCTGTCTTAGTCGGTTCCCTAAAAACAGCTGACTTCTTCTGCAAAGTAAGGGGGAATTGTTGTATGCTGGTGTTAAAGCTATTAATTTCCCGATAATCTTTGCTAGGTCTCTCAAGGACCAACTCTGGTGCCTGAGAGATGAGTTGAGATGTACCAGTAGTTTGTCCCATTTGTCTCGAGGGATTCCAAGAGACATAGTCCTGGTGTTCAGTATGAAACCCAGAAAGAGGATGCTTTGAGTGGGAATTAGGACTGATTTCTGTAGGTTTACTACAAATCCTAGGTCTTGTAAAAGGGAAGCAAGGTAATCCCTTTGAGAAGCAAGGGCTTCCCCATCTGGATGCATGAGCAGGATGTCGTCTAGATAGTATAGACACATGAAACCTTTTAGTCTGACATGAGCTATCACTGATTTCATAATTCTGGAGAATGTGTATGGTGCGTTGGATAGGCCAAACACCAAAACGGTCCACTGCCACACTTTCCCTTTCCACTGAAACCTGAGAAAACGCCTGTGTTTCTTGGCTATGGGGACTGAATGGAAGGCATCTTTTAGGTCTAACTTTATGCAGAAAAAGGCTTTCTGTACTAAGCCTGGAAGATCTGATAAACCCTCCATCCTGAACCTTTTCCTTTTGATGAAAGCGTTCAGAGGCCTCACGTTTAGGACCGGTCTCCAGGAACCGTCTGACTTTGGTATTGGGAACAATGGGCTGACCCATCCTGTAATAGACGTGTCTGCCAACTCTATTTTCCCTTGACTTAAAGCTAAGGAAAGGGAGGCATCTAGCACTGGGTTCACCTCTCTGAGGGGTGCAAACTTCTGGACTGGGAACCTTAAAAGGGGGAGTTGTAAACCCCTTTGAAAAATCTTTAGGACCCATTTGTCTGAGGAAATATCCTTCCAATTTAGTGGCATATGAGGAGGCACACTTACTTGAATGCATGGGTTTTCTTTTGGAGGCTGAACCGCCTCTGGAATGCGCTCCTCTGCCACCGCCTGGGAGCTTATGTCTTCCACTGTAGTGGCGGTACTGGGCCTGGTGAGAGGCTTCTCGGGACGCTCCTGCAGCCCTATAGGGGCGACCCTCTGTCCGAAAGGGCTTTTTGTAGCCAGGGACGGTCTTCTTGAGCTCTGAAAAGGATCTCCTTGCCTTGTAACGGCCTTTAACCTCCTGAATGAACGAGGGACCGAATAGGTGAGAATCCTCCAAATTTGGGAACTCATGCGATTTGGGGGCTAGGTCGGACAGACCAGCTGCATGGAGCCAGCGTGATCTGCGGATGTTCGATATATAATTAAAGGCTTGGCCGATAATTAGCACTGCCCTGCCAGACGCTTTTAAAAGGGCCATCTTAGATGCTAACAGAGATGAAGTGGAAGGTTTCTGGACATTGCCTTCCTTTTCTGCCTTATCCAGCATCAGTAATAGCGGGCCCACAGCATCAGCAATTTTAAACTGTATATTGCGAAAAGTCTGGTCTGTGGGATCAGAGGATACGCTGCTCCCTGTGATGGATAACAGCGCAGGGTCTACCTCTGGGGCCATTAAAGCCTGAATGTCCGGGATACCGATGTGGTTCCTGAGGAGAAGATCATCTTCCTTAACCAAGGGAGATCTGAAGGCTAGTTTAGCAAAATCTCTAACCTCAGAGTCGTGCTCCATAGCCCATCTGGAGTGAAATAATTTTGATGGGAGAGTCTTTCCTAGGAGACTTACTCTGGCCATCTGAACGTTGCTTAGCTTCCCTCTCTCAGTGGAAGCCGCTGAACGAACCACTTCCTCGGATTCCCAGTCTATTTCTGGAGAGCCGTATCTGGAACTGGGACGGCTTTGGGAGGAAGAGTGAGCGAACGCTCTAGAAGAGGAAGGAGAGGGACTATCTAACCTCCAACGAGATTTGCCCTTTTCCTCTGGAAGGTGTTTCTGGTGCTCAAACGAGGGAAACACACTATTCCTTTTTTGGGGTCCTGTCCCTTTAAATTTTCTTTTACTCAAACGAGTATGAGGGGAAGGAGAAGCGGAGAAGTTTTCCTCAGAGGAGGAACTGTCGGAAGAGAGCTGTCTTCCTTTATGTTTTTTATTTAAAACTGGGACCAAATCCTCCTCAGATGATGAAGAGGAAAGTTCCCTGGCAAGGAAAGCTCTTTTATGGAGCTTTCTAACATTGATGGGGCTGCCTTTAAGAGAGGCATCCACTAAATCTGTGGCAGACACAGAAATAGAGTCCTCCATCAATGATGCCATTTTAAAAATCTGAGGTAATCAGGAATCCCGCGCTCAGCACGGCTCTCCTGATTACCTGATTGGCTGAAAGGCTGTTGCTGTGCAGATGCACAGCGCGAGCCTTTTCAGCTCTGGCATTTGACTCCGGGAGACTGCCGCATACCCACTAGCTTTGCTAGGTGGTTATGCCTCCCGGAGGACAAATAATGAATGTCGCCACAAAAAGATACCAGTGCACCTGCTGAGCCAAAATAGAAATATGATCTAATTATTGTTTAGTTATCTTGGTAGGGGATTTATCAAAGTGTCTTAATATAATAAATAGAACAAGCATTCAAAGGTTAAGTATTCACCACTGGAATGTTCCTGCATATTGCGCTGGTTTCCATGGCGATTGTCCAAATTGTAGAAATATGCACCACATTTCAGATCATATTGCCTTTACAAACATCCATGTGTCAGATGGTATTAAAGTAGTTGTAAAGATGCACCATTTTGATCATTTAATTGCTGTAACAAATTTCTACCATCCTGTCAATGTAGATGCACTGTGGGAAAATTTGCAATGTGATAATAAACAAGTGAATTTCAGTAAATAAAAGCTGTAAATGTACATTTTAATGTAAGCATGGATAAAACACATTTAAACATTTTTATACATTCTATAGAGGGTGTGTCTAAATTCTTATCTGTCAAGGTCACATCCTTGGAGGGGAGAGAAAATGTGTAAACTATTCCCTTGCCACAATTAGGTAAGAAATCCACATATTCAACATACCAAACATTCAAAATAATGGCAACTTCTTAATTCCAGACACGGCACTGCCTGCACCTGCTACCTGTTACAATAGACCATTTAAACCAGCCTCTTATTCACCTGACAAATTGACATTTCCATTGCTTCGTGACTTCCTTTATGTGGCCTTTGATCTAGGCAACCTTCGGCACTCCAAATGTTGTGGACTACATCCCCCATAATGCTCTTACACACATAATGTTGGAAAAGCATCATGGGAGGTGTAGTCCCAAACATCCGCAGTGCCAAAGGTTGCCTATGCCTGCTCTAGGCACGGATACCTGTACCCTGTCTTGAAGACTCTAAGACTGTATGACAGCCAAGATTGCTCACTGAACAGCATGGCCATCTCTAGCGAAACAAAACAAACTGATGTGTAATGTGTAACTATATCTCCAAAGATAGGTCAAAATCAGATAAAGACTAGAAAAGAAAAAATACTGTTGCATCACAGACAAGCTAATAAAATAAAAACACTTTGTAATTCTTTAGCTGGAGTAAAACAACATTCAGTGAATTCCCAAATCTTACAATAACATTTTAGAATTTGCTTCATCAGAAATGTATTTAGGGATTATTATATTTTTTGTTTTTGTTTTTTTTTTTTATCAACAATTTCTACCTTTTTGTATTGATTGTGTCTGTAAATAGAAATACAATTGTAATAAATAATAAAGATCTCTATTTCTTTTTAAGCAATATTTTAGACTGTTACAAAGTATGATTGAAAACCAGAAACCTGCACATTGCAGATTATATGGTAACCTTCCAGGAAAACTGGTATCTTTCCAAAGTCTGTACATGTGTGTAGAAATAGGCCGATTAATATCACAACACACACATAAATCAAACACATGTTTATAGATTATCCCAACCAATCTCTGACCCCTATCATGTTGATAACTTGCAGATTGAAGAAATTAATGTTATGTATTTGCCCTTAGTTTCATTACTCTGAAACGGATTTTAATGTATTTCTGTGCTTGCTAAAAAAGGATCAAAGGTATTGTGATTTTGTCAATAATGGGAAGCACTAAGCATAACAACCACGCGATTATTGGTGCATGGACTATTGGTGTATTGTCATTGATTTTTTTGTTTTTTGTTGTCAAAGCATTTTTTAAAGGACACCATAGGCATCAAAACAACTTTAGCTTAAAAGGAAACTATGGTCACCAGAACAACTATAGCTTATTGTATTTGTTCTGGTAAGCATAATCAGTCCATTCAGGCTTTCTGCAGTAAACACTGTTTTTTCAGAGAAAACACAATGTTTACATAACAGACTAGGGACAACTCTAGTGGCCACTCCTCAAGGGCAGTGCTGCACATTCAGCTTCTCTGCCCTCTGCATTGAAAAACTGAACTTTCCTCATAGAGGTGCAATGATTCAAGGATGAGGAGATGCTGACTGACCAGGGCTGTGTTTGGCTTGTGCTGGCTCTGCCCATGCTCTGCCTCCTTGACAAGCTCAGCCAATCCAATGCTTTCCTATGTGAAAGCATTGTGATTAGCTCAGATCGCCACTTCTGATAATGTCAGCCAAGGAGGCAGATCAGGGACAGAGACAGCACCAGCAGACTGGAATAATGATAAGATTTTACTACATTTAAGGAGGGGAAATGAGGGGGTAGAGGGGCTAGATGGTGTTTTTAATACTATAGGGTCAGGAAAATATGATTGTGTTCCTGACCCTATAGTGTTCCTTTAAAGCAGCAGTATTGATGTATAGATCATGGCCCTGCAGTCTCACTGCTAAATTCTCTGCCATTTAGGAGTTAAACCACTTTTGTTTCTGTTTCTGCAGCCCTCGCCACACCTCCCAAGGCTGTAACTGTTTCAATTTCAATCTGTTGTTAACTTACTTTAGAGGTTTTTATCTCCAGCTCTACAAAATCAACTTTACTCACAAACAGGAGATTCCTGCAGCGTATAGAAGGCTATTAACAAAGCAGGAGATAAGAAAGTAAGTGTCATGAAAACATTTCTTAAAGAATAAAAGTAATCTTTAGAGTTAACTGTACACAGTGAATCATGGGGAAACCACAGCACCTAACATTCATTAATGTGGGGAAGTGATGTTATGTTTATGTCCTCAACACTATTCTCTCTATGGAGATACAACAAAAAGGTTACAGCTCGTCTTCAATACTAAACTATTTTACTAAACTGGTACAGCTCTTTTATTCTTTTCCAGCATCAAATTAAACACTGTACCTATCACACTCCTAAAGGGTTAAACATTGTGGCAGGTACCGTTATATCAGCAGCCAAATCCTGTGTCTGATGTTTAAATAAAGTATTCCGTTTGGATTTCTACAAACTCCGAGCTCTACATATATGTTCTTTTAGAATGGTTATTAGAATACATTTCAACTCTAAGATCTGCTCCGCTCTCTTATAAATAATGCATTTCTGTATTATATTCACACTTTGAAATAACTTATTTTAATTGCAGAAAACAAATTCAGAAAAACACCCAATGCTCGTTAAACTGGGAAGCTGAAGCTTCATGTTGTGGCATTTAAACTGCACTGAAAATGTTTTCACATATTTAAATTGCTCCTATGTGATGTTCTCACTAACACCTCTAAAACTTTATTGTGAGACACTGCAAGAGTTTAATCAAGGCAAAACTGGGGCTATTTTGGGGTTAAAGTGCCAAATGTAGAGAGACATTCTATTGGTTTCCATAATGATTTGATCTTATCATTTTGCAGCAGAATGGCAACTGTTTTTGCTTTGAGAAATCTCCATTATGCTTCTTTTAGGTTTAAAACTGCAGAAAGCTTTATGGAAACTGGATATGTTTGACCATATTTGTACACATGTATGCTTACTTGGCAGCTTTTGGCAAGTATGAGAACAGAACAAGAGGGAGTGGGGACTGGAAAGAGGGGAAATGTAATCATGGTGTTTAGCGCTACCAGGACAACAGGCAGAGCTGCACGCGCCCATAGCAGTCCTGCTTTCGGTGTGACAATCTTGATTTCAGGGTCCAGCTTTAGCTCCCAGGTGTCCCGCATCTAGGGACACCAGGGAACTATCCCAAGGCAGCACATCATGAACACATAATTAGATATGCTCACACTGTGCAGTGGGTACTTCAGTGGGTACTAGAACCATGCAGGGAGAGCTCCAGAATTGCTCTCTCCATTATCCTGAAGGATGCGGCCGGCCAGGCAGAGTGTTGCTAGTGAAGCGGGTCATGTAACTAGGGATGTGCCCTTAGAGCCGGCTGTAAATCAGCTCTTGCAACTTTGAACATGCTCCGTGCTGCACGAGTCCCCCCGAAATTGGACATTTGAAAAACATGTAAAACTGCTAAATAGGGGTCCAGAATTAATCTGATAAACTTGGAATGGTTGGTATATGTGTTGCATGTAGATGGGTTTTAAGCTTTGACGTGTTTCTACCTAATCAATACAGCATCGGTCACATAGATATATCGTACAGATCTGCTCATCTCTTGGGTGTGGATTCTGACCTTTGTACACCATGTGCTGCCTAAAAACAATACAATGCCACCCAAACTGAAAAGGTCTACCACTGAGACTGAACGAAGAAAGAGGGAGTCTAATAGAGAACACAACCAATAGGAGATGTGCTCCAACAGAAATTAGGCTACTAAATAGCTGTGTGCATGCAATAGAAATGCCATATATTTAAACACAGGTGTCAACTCCAAGCTGCAAAGTCCCTTTCATCTAAAGACAGATCTACATTGGGGACATAAGGGGTCCAGAGAAAAGTGAGTGATGAGTCAATCTGAAAGAAAAGTATTAGCTATTATCAATGAATCGAGAGATTGCAGTTAATAAAGAAACTTTAAAGGATAATAATGTCTGTGTACTAGAGTCAGATGTAGCAAAAATGAGCATCCCTGCTTTGTGTTAAGTTCTCTGATAAGCAACTGCTATGGAAGCCAATTTGCTGTTTATTTGCCACAGTACGATGGTTTATAGTTAAGCACTGTTACAGCTGAATGTATGTGTCCTGTACCTCTAGATTTTTTTATATATTCACCTAGCCAGCGACAACTCCTTCAAGCTAATCGAATTAGGTATGAGCTTAATAAATTATTCTGGCAGAACAGCTGACAAAGCAAATCGTATAATTTCTAAATGGCTGCTGTTGCATATTTGAATATCTTTAATTAAAATGTATGTGCTATAGGTGACCTCCCTGGCAATCACAAACAGGATTAGGAAGCACTTTCAAAAGGCAAAATCAAGCTTTCATCTTAAATTCTATTTGGACACGTTTGATCAGAGAATGTTCTCTGACTTACAGGATGTTAAACTGTTTGATGCACGTTTTATTAAATTCTCAGTAATAAAACCCAAGTGGCATTTACTGCTCACTATGCTAAATAGCTTGCATTGCCAGCAAAACATTTTTGCATGTTATAATGCAGTGACCCAAATCGATATTCCATGCTAGACATATACATAACAGCAGTGGCACTTATGTCTCCAGGTGAAATATAAAGACGTTTGACTACAATGAGCAGTTTGCAAAAAACTATGCTACTTACTCCAGCGCATTAACATTCATGAAACGGAAAGATCAAACGGGTTATAAAAACGACAACATGCTTCTTGAATATATAAAATAGTGTTGAAATATTAATGTTTTGGTAACAATCTGCGCATTCTTTGAAGGTCCGCATTATGAGTTTGCATTTTTTTAACGTAGCTAAAAGAATATTGTAGCAATTTTTTTATATACACATACAAGTCAATTTTAAACCCTACATAACGGGATATTTCCATTTGAAATACAGGTTATTTTCTATCTACGGGGCAATAGTAATTTGGTAGGTTTTGCTTTGTGTTCGTCCAAGTGAAGTTTTCCAATTGTTTTCATTTACTGCACTTATACATATGACATATTTTTAATGAGAGCAATGGTTTTATTTTGACTCGTTCTCTGTATCTATGTATAAATATTCACACAAATATGAATAAAATGTGAGAAAGATGGGAGATATTGAGAAAAGGCATTTGTACTCCAATAAGCAAACAGAGAACTCTACTATTTAAAGAAAAGAGACATCATTCTTTATTACTATTAAGAATAAAAGCTTGCATGTATTATACTCACTATGTGTATTATTTTGTAATGTATGCTTATAAGTAAATATGTCTTTGCAATGCAAGTCCTGGCTTACCCTGGCTCTATGGTTATGGTCATCTTTAATTCATCATGGAATATCCTTCCAGCTGAAGTGGTAGAGGTTAACACAGTAAAGGAGCATGCATGGGATAGGCATAAGGCTGTAGTAACCAAAAGATAAGGCCAGGGACTAATTAAAGTATTTTTTTTTAAATTGGGCAGACTGGATGGGCCAAACGGTTCTTATCTGCCGTCACATTCTATGTTTCTATCACTTTTGGTTAGAAATCCATTTTATTTTTTCACATTTTATGTGTTTTATTGAGACAAAAAAGAGAGCAGGTACCCAACTGAGCAACATGTCACAAGAACATATATCAAAATGTCCGTGTATACAGGTAAATAATGTCATGTTTTATTAATGTAAAAATATGTTGAGTTGTCACTGTCGGGTGAGTGTTCGCAGAAGCTAAGTAAGAAAAATCTATTAATGCAATTAATAACTTGTCTTCAGAGAAAGATGTTATAGATATATAATAAACTATTAGGTAGTTAGATGTTCCAGCTCAGCTAGTTCTCAGTTAACTTAAGTAGAGCAATTTTATCTGACAAAAACAAGAATTCACATTAGTACTCAAAAGATAATTCGCATTCATGAATCGTGGCTGCATGAGAAAGGCATAGGGGATCTCAAAAGGCACCCTGGGACTGTTTCAGACCTTCAAGTTGTGCAAGGTCTTAAAAGATACATGGTGCTTCTGCCCAAGTAAGAATAAAGATGGGTGCCCCTACAGATTAAGGGTAGGTCACAAGGTGCACTGAAAAAGCAATATTGTTATTATATGCGCACAGAGCCAATAATTGCTTTTCAGTAATAATGATAATAATAATAAAAAAAAAAATGAGTTTAAACTTTGTTCATATGTACACAGTAAAGTTTAAATGTCTTTAAATATTTTGCCTTGGTAAAAACTCATCCTTTGAAGATCTACAGTGCACATCAACCAAAAGAGATCCTTCCCCCCGAATCTAAGTATAAAGACTTCCATTATGCTGCTTAGTGATACCTGCACACAATACCAGGGTTATTCACTAAAGGGAGGATTCAAGGTGAATTCCAAGTGCATTTCAACTTTAAGACCAGAGAAGCTGAGCGTAAATCTTTGCTAACTTAGAGAAAATTTCCAGATCGGCTATTTTTTTTTTTTAAATTCTTTATTTTTGTGTCAACACCGAATGCGGCTCAAAAACAGTAGAAGGCCCACGCAGGGGCCGATTATTGACATATAGTACATTTCTTTTTACATAGAAACAAATAAGTGTGTACAGCATATATCATTTCTTAGCGCCGTTCGGTGTTGTTTTTAAATTTTAAAATTGTAGGGCACTTTAGGCCCTGTGTTCGAACATGAACATAAATTGAGTCCAGTCAATGCAATACTTGGCAAATTAACTTTTCTTTTAAAACCTTACAAGTTTTGTGCGGTTCGGGTGTCCGCGCTTCAGGGTCAACATTGTTGTGGTCGTGTGTGTCTCACTCAGAGCGGTTCTCATTGGTGTGTACCGGTTGTGTGTGTTAGAGCGTCTAGCTTGGCTTCAATCTGTCTTGGCAGCGGACGCCTCGTGGGTCAGACCCCTTTGGTCATGTACAGCTGTGTCCTCGTCAGGCGATCTCCCCTGAGGGGGCGATCACCTTGGAGGTGTCAGCAGCCTGTTTGTGGTGTTCGTCTCTGACGTGGGGTGGGTCCCCGGAGGACCGCCTGTCGGGTCATGTGCTTGAGTTTGTCTAAGTGCCATCGTGGGCTATCATAGCCTTAAGTGTTCTGCGCTAGATAACCTTAGTTTATTGCCCAATTGGGTTGCTCTGGGTGACTCCCTTTAGCATTCAGGTAGTCGTGAAGGTCGGTTTGTCTGTCTGTTCTAGTGTATCTCGTATCTGGTGAGATGGGGGAAGGGGGGGGTGTTGGACGGGACTGTGGGATGGAGTGAGGGGGGGAAGAGGGATAGGGTTATGAGTCGTCGGGGCGCCCGGCGGGCACTGGTCTCAGCTCTCGTCTGATCCCCTGATCAATCTGAGTGGTCTCAGTCTGAAGTGTATGCCTCCCATGGTTGCCAGATTTTTTGGAATGTTTTTTCTGTGTTTCGTATTTGGGCTGTAAGTTTGTCCATCAGGTATGTGTCTTTGATTTTAACTATTACGTCATTGTCAGTGGGGACCGTGGGTTTCAGCCATACCTGTGCAAGGGCTCTCCTTGCTGCCAGGGTGAGTTTGTTCAGCAGTTGTTGTTCTTTCCTAGGGAGGCCGTCTGTTGGTCGGGACAATAGGATCGCCCAAGGGTCTAAGTCAATGGGGCGTGTGAGAACATCTGTCATCAGCGACTGGATTCTCTTCCAGTAATTGGTTACTTCAGGGCATTCCCACCACATGTGAAGGAAGGTACCTTTACCTCCGCATCCCTTCCAGCATGTGTCTGTTGAGGTTTTCCCCATTTTTTGCAGCTGAACAGGTGTGGTGTACCACCTCATAAGCATTTTGTAGGATTGTTCTTGTTGCGTTACACAGATCGACGTTTTAGCCGTCGCCTCCCATATATCTACCCAGTCCTCTCCCTCTATGGCCCCCCCCAGGTCTGCTTCCCATTGGTGTATGTAACTGGGGTCAGTAGCTCCCCTTTCCGGGGCGCTGAGTTGCGCATAAATGGCCGTGATCAGACCCTTTTGAATCATTTCCGTATTACATAGTTGTTCGTAAAATGTCATTGGGGTCTGGGCTGCTTTTTTTACAACAGGGTTTTTGGCGAAGTCACGTAGTTGTACGTATCGGAAGAAGTCCCTAGTTGTTAAGGGTGCCATGGTTTTTAAAGTGTCGAAGGTTTTAAAGGAGTCTCCGTCGTACATATGCCCGTATCTTTGTATACCTGTGTTTTCTATCCCCCTAAAGTCTCGTGCGCTCAGCCCGGGCTCAAATGCTTTGTTCCGTAGATACGGAGTTAGCGGTGAGGGTGTGTGTTTTAATGCATATTTAATGGCCGTGAGATCCCAGATCCTTATGGAGTTAAGGATTGCCGGGCAAGTGGTGCGTAGTGGAGGTCTGTCTTTTTTGGGCACCCATATCCAGAACTGTGGGAGGTCTGTACTCATTAGTTTCGTCTCCAGGTCTACCCACCTATGTGAACCCTCCGGTGTGTGCCATGCTATTATTTGGGCCAGTTGAGCCGCCAGGTAGTATAGGTATAGGTTTGGGAGTCCCAGCCCGCCCCTCGTTTTTGGTCTGTACAGGACTAGTCGAGCGATCCTGTGCCTCTTCCGTGCCCAGATAAAGTCATCTATATGCCTCTGAAGCGTCTGTAGGTCTTGTTTAGTCACTTTAGTCGGTAGGGCCTGGAATAGAAACAACAGTCGTGGGAGCAGTGTCATTTTGATTGCGTGCAATCTTCCAATCCACGATATGGGCTTTTCATGCCATTTGTCCAGATCACGGCTGAGTGCCTGGATAGCGGGCGTGTAATTGGCGCTATATAGTTTCTCCGGGTCCGCAGTGAGTTTGACTCCAAGGTATTTAATGTCTGTTCTAGTGAATCTGAGAGGGTGGGTGTTTTTGATGTAGTTAATCCCCTCCGTGTCCATTTCTATAGGCATGGCCACAGATTTGTCTAGGTTAATCTTGTAACCCGAGACACTCCTGTAATCCTCCAGGAGTGCCACCAGTCGGGGCAGGGACTCCCTTGGATTGGTGAGAGTGACCAGGACATCGTCCGCGTATGCGGAGACTTTGAATTCTTCCCCCCCTGCTTGTATGCCTGATATGTGCCTGTCCTCCCTTATTCTCTGCAGGAGAGGTTCCAACGAGAGGACGAACAACAGGGGGGAAAGGGGGCAGCCTTGTCTGGTGCCGTTAGCGGGCGCAAATGGGGTCGGGGCCGTTCCCGGTACATTAGTCTGTGCCCTCGGTTCAGTGTACAGGGCTCTCACTCCTTTAACAAATGTTTCTGGCATGTGTAGTCGGTCGAGCAATGCGAAGAGGTAGTGCCATTGCACCCTATCGAACGCCTTCTCCGCGTCCAAAGATAGGATCAGAGAAGGCGTCTGGGTCCTCACCGCCCACCATATGACGTCCGCCCCTCTCCTGGTGTTTTCATACAGCTGTCGTGACGGCACAAAGCCAACCTGGTCCGGGTGGACCAGAGTGCCCAGTAGGGGGTTCAATCGCGTCGCCAGTATTTTTGCAAAGATTTTTACGTCAAAGTTGATTAGGGAAATGGGTCTGTAGTTTGCCGCTTCTGTCGGGTCCCTACCTGGTTTGGGTATCAGTGCTATATCTGCTGTGAGCATTTCCGGGTTGGGGTGTCCACCTTCCATCCATTCGGCGTACACTTTCGCCAGTTTTGGCGTCAGCGTTTCCCTAAACAGTTTATAGTAGGAGCCGTCGAAGCCGTCCGGTCCTGGGGCTTTGTTACCTTTGAGGGCCGTAATCGCCTTGTCTATCTCCTCCTCCTCTATGGGCGCCCCCAAGGTGTGTAGGGCCTCCGGGTTCAGTTCCGGCATGTGTGTGTTTGCTACGTAATCGGCTACCACCTGTGTGTAATCCCTATTGTTGCTGTTTTGGTCTGGGGAGTGGTTGTAGATGTGCGCGAGGAATTCCGTGAAGATCTGGTTAATCTCCGTAGGGTTCTTGGTGATCTGCCCCCTTTTGTCTCTAATCGCTGTTATGGTTTGGAAGTGGGGCTTGGGGTTTAGTGCCCTGGCTAGTAGGGTGTCCATCTTGTTGGAGCGTTCGTAGTAGAGGCGTTTCTTACGGACTAGGTCTCGCCCCAGGTCCTCTACTGCTGCGGCTCTAATTTGATGTCGGAGATCCCTAAGGTCTTGTAGTCCCTGTGTCGTAGGGGATTGTTTATGTCTGGCTTCTGCCCTTCTCAGCTCCTTTTGGAGCCTAAAGAGGGTTTCTGCCCTTTGCTTCTTCCGACGGGTTGCAAGTTTGATGAAGATGCCCCTTAGCACCGCCTTATGAGCGGCCCATATCGTGGATTGCGTCAAGTCCGGGTCGTCGTTGTCGTCGAAATAGGTCGAGAGTTCGCCCTGTATAAGTGTCTCAATCTCTGGATCTTTTATGAGCGAGCTATTCAGTCGCCACTTCCATGGAGGTTTAGGACCTGGGAGTCTGAGAGTAATTTCTACATCTGCGTGGTCCGACCATGTAATAAGATTGATGCGCGCAGACTGTACCCATGGTATCCCGGTCTGATTGACCAGGAACATGTCTATACGGGAGTATGTGGAGTGCGCTGCCGAGAAGAAGGTGTAGTCCCTCTGTCCCGGGTTGCGCAGCCTCCAGGAGTCGAGTAATTTCGTCTTCTGTATAAATTGGGTGAGGAGTTTGTCTTGGCCCCTCGTGTTCTGCGTCCTTTGTCCGCCAGTCGGGGTACTACGGTCTACTGTGGGGCAGGGTGGGGCAGGGGTGCGTTTAGGTCTCCCCCCATGACTATGATTCCGTACGGTAAAGCGTGGACTATCGTGTGAAGTCGCTCCCAAAAATCTGGGTCTGGCTGGTTGGGTGCGTATACGTTGATCAGGTGGTATGTGGTGGCGTGTATCGTCCCCGTGAGGATGATGTACCTGCCCATAGTGTCTGTGCTCGTCGTCTGGGTGACGAAGGGGCATTTTTTATGCATGAGTATTTCTACTCCGTTTTTCTTTACCAATGCCCTGGAGGAGTATGCCCTAGTGTATAGGTGGTCCGTTAGTTGGATCCGGGCTGAGCGCAGGAGGTGTGACTCTTGGACAAATGCTATGTCAGTTTTTTGTCTTTTTAATTCCCTCATTAACAGACGTCTTTTAGTTGGTGTGTTTAGGCCATTAACGTTCAGGGAAGTAATTTTCAGTGTCGCCATGTTATATGTTACTGTTAGGTCTCTATTGGCCTTGATGCTTTGGTTCCGATACCTACCCGCCGTGCGCCCCTTCGAGCCTTGATGTTAGGGTGACCTCCTGGAGGTCCCTTGGGTTTCTGGGGCCCTGGGCTTTATGCCGGGCTGGGCCGGTGAGGGGGGAGGGAGGGGGGATAGGATTTGGTGGGACAAAGGGGGGGGGCAGTGGAGAGGTGCAGTCAGGGGGAGGTAGTAGGGAAAACTACCTTGGTTAGGGGATGCTGGGGAATTCCCCGGTCTTATCTAACTTTGCCGGGTATCTCGGGGGATGGCCACCCGCTCCGCGGCAAAATATTTGGGCACGGAGGGGGCGGTCAGTCGCCGAGCACCCCGACATCGGCACTATGAGCAGGGTTATCTTTACCCTTGACTCAAATCCCAAGAACGTCTGTGTTTCAGGTCGTGTGTGTGTGTTCCGACATATACATTTTTATCCAACAACATTATATACAGTAGTAATCCAGACATAGAATAAAACATAGGTGCCATAAAAACATTTATTTAAACCTCTTTCTGTCTACAGAGTCTACAATTTCCCAGCTATCTCCACTGTGTAATTTACATGAAGGATTAAATTCCTGTCCCAGTCTTCCATCTTACTGCCATTTGGGCCCTAGGGCCCGTGTGTTCCCGTACACCCCTAAGGAGGGAGGGGGTGATTCATGTGGTCTATCGTGTGCCTACTAGTGTCGTCTTCCTCTGTCCCTCTCCCAGTGAGGCTGTAGTGTCGTGTAACTTAATGTGTGTGTTGGTGTCAGAGTCCCTTTTCGGTTCGGTTATGAGATGGGATGTATATGCCTGTGTGCTCCCTTCTGTGTACTTTCTAACCTTATCTAAATCCCGATTGGCCCACAACAGTGAAATTTGCAGTATACGACATAAGGTATAAAACTTGCGTATCTGGTCAGGTAGATGGTGGGTACCGCATTCTAGGTTCCGCCCCGGCAGTGTAACAGGTGACCTAAGTCCATAGGACTGATGGGTCTTTGCGCTCAGGGTGGGTGGCAAAGTCCTGTCGAGTGTATAGATTTTACTGCGGCTGTGTTCTCTCTCCGGCGATGGATCTCTTCTGGATCGTCGGTTGCCCTCTTCTGCCTTTCGCCGTTAATTCAGCTTTTGGTGTTCCTTATCTTTCGGTCTGGCTGTCGGGTTTTTGCGCGTTTGTCGTAGCCGGTCGCGCTTGTCCATTCTGTGATTGTCTTTATGCCTTGGATTGTATTGGGTGGAGTTGTCATTCATATTTGTTGTTTTTGTACGTTTCTCTCCGTTTTTTTTTTTTTTTTTTTTTTTTATTTATTTATTTATTTATTTATTTATTTTTATTTAATTTAATTTAATTAATTTTTTTTGGGGGGGGGGTTTGCGTTGCTTTAGTTTCTTTGTTGTTTCGTTGAAGGGACGTCAAGTGCAGTGTCTATTTATTCCTATCTAGTTCTTGGTGTGGCAGTGTGGAATGTCCAGGACAGCTGTCGTATATCTTTACTTTAACTTTTTGGCAGGTGGATCTCCAAGAGTTTCTATGTTAGGGGTTTTGTAGTCCCCACTATTGCACGATGTTGTCGCACAGTGGAAAGAGGGTTGAGCTGCGCGACTGTTAGGGTGCGTTGCCTTCTAGAGCTGCGCCGTCTCTGGGTATCAAGCCCATTGCTTGGGTGCCCCTCTGGGGGATGTGGAAGTCCACCGGGACCTCGATGCCTAACTCCCGAAGGAAGGCCTTGGGGTCCGCCGAGGGTAGTAGAACGGCTGGCCGCGGCCCGTTGAATACAAGCATCTTAAAGGGGTGCCCCCAGGCGAAGTTGAGGCCTTTGGCTCGGACGAGGTCTGCAATGGGCCTCCATTCCCTGCGCCTAGCTAGTGTGGCAGGCGCTATATCTTGGTATAATTGCAGCGTGGCACCTTCAAAAGAGTATGTGTGATGTCTGGCACTCTTAATAACGGCTTCCTTGGTGGAGAAGAAATGCCACCGCATGATTACGTCTCTGGGTGGGCCATTGGGGGGACCCCGGGCTCTAAGCGCCCTGTGTGCCCTGTCTATAGTCCACAGGTAATCAGGGATAGCTGGTAGGTGTGCCCTGAACAGATCTGTGAGCACCTTTTGGATGTCTGTGTCTCTTACCCTTTCTGGCAGGCCCTTTATTCTCAGGTTGTTTCTACGTGATCTGTTGGAGGCATCTTCTAATTCTGCTTCTAGTTCAGCCACTTTTGTAATTAGGGTGTTGGTGGCAGAGGCAGTTTCGTTGTGGGCCGCAACCACATGATCCATCCTCCATTCTAGTGCCTCTGTACGCTGCCCCACTGTCTGGATTTCTGCTTTAACTTCCCTCGCCGACCGTTCTCTCTCTCCAGCGAGGTAATGTTTAACTTCAGCTAGTGATTGCATAATATCCGCTGTAGTGGCCTGATGTGGCTGGGTTGCTCGGTCTCTGTTACCCGGGGAGCTCGGGGAGTCCGCGCTCACGTGTCCGCCGCCATCTTTGGGTCTAGGCGTTGTGAGGAGGTCGGCCACAGATGGGGTGCTTTCCCGTTGTTTTTTGCCGGTCTTTTTTTGCTGTGCCATCTCCGGATCGTTCCCGCTGGTGCCCCAGGTATTTTTTGGGGGATTTGGTCGGGTTTGTTGCGTGTTGCTGGGCGTTTTGTGCCGGTCAGGGTGCAGAGCTCTCTGCTTAAGCGGCCATCTCTCGCCGCGGTCAGGCCACGCCCCCTCCAGATCGGCTATTTTGACCTTAAATTTGAAACTGACTTTTAATTCACCTTGAATAACCCTGTTAGCATTTTACTGTAGAAGCTAAAGTAGAATTAATTTGTTTATCAGTGATTCAGAGTTGCTGAATTGACTTGCTTTATAATCAAATGCATGATCAGAAAAATTAGACTCTAACATTGCATATTTCTTTGCACTATACGCATTTACTGGTTCTATTATTAAAGGGGATTTAATCTGTATTTAAGCAAATTTTAATAAATATTTTCATGACAAAATAACTGTTAAACTTACCCAATTTACCACTACCCCCAACCAAAATTACTAAATCAAAGTGACACCTCAAACTCCCCAACAACGTATGCTATTTGTGTAGGGTATGATTCAAGGAAGTCCCATGTCAGAGGAGAACGTAATTGGCTCTTCCCTGCCTGACCAAGAACATGTATAACTAGAACACTCTACACAAGATCTCACCTGCACTAATCAATGCATTTACAGTTTATGACATGGCCATAACATACATAGTTTCATAATAGCATCTGATATCTTCATTCAAAAAACAGTGTTTGGAGCTGTCAATAAGCACTAAGCAGAAATTCAGCTGCTATCAGCTTAGGCAGGATTTTAATTCCCCTTTTTTAATAACAGACTTGCAGCAAAATGCTGAACCACTAAGTCTCATTATTATAATTTATTATTATTATAATTATTTAATGTCCGATAAATCTCTGCTGGACCCACAAACATTTTAAATGTGACTCTCATTACAATACATGACTATATTGTACAATCTCGTAATGTAAAAATCATATTTCCGAGCAGCTGCATGACAAATGCACATAACCTCTGCAACATTTTGTTCTTTTTAATTTTAGCCTGTCTTTCATTATGTTGATGCTGCCATAGTAACTAATAGAATTTCATTAATGCCAAGTGTGTTTTAATGTAATTTATGCTAGCTTCACGACCTATGTCTTTCACTATGTTTGGGGCTCCACGCATCTCTAAGATTGCCAACTAAACTTCAGTTAAGAAAACACAAAAATGAGAAACAACAAAAATCAAATTTGCTCTACTGCTAACCAGGCATACGGAAAGAAAGAAAGATAAGTCAATAGTTTTGATCTTTATCTTCAGCTCAATAATAAGCAAAACATGTCACAAAAGCCCAGTTATGGAGCTAAATGTGATAAGGTAAAATAGGTAGTCCTTGCTTTATTATGTAGCACAAGCATGTCAAACTCAAAGTCTGGCACGGGCCACATAAACAAGGTTTATGTTTATGTGTGGCACACAAAAAAATACCTTACATTTTCATAGAAACACAGGTTTATTTAAAAAAGTACAGTATAAAAAAAAACAGCATCCCCCACTACTAAACCACAGCACCCCCCGCTACATCTTGAAACCCTGTGAAGGTGGAGCACGTCGATGTTACATGGTGTTGCGTGCCTCCATGCACCTCCAGGTACTCCTGTCCAGTCAACATTGACCAACACTCACTGACAGACACACTCACTCACTGACAGACACACGCATACAGACACACTGAGGCACACACATACTCACTGACAGACACACACTCATTGATAGACACACAGACACACATACTCACTGACAGACAGACACACACTCACTCACTGACAGACAGACACACACTCACTCACTGACAGACAACAACACACATTTACACATTCTTGCACTCACATCATTTCATTTATTGTTCCCTACCTTTGGGAGCTGGTGTGGGGATCTTCTGTCTGGAAATCTCCTTCCTGCTCCTCACTACTACCTTGCGCGGTTTAGTGATGCCGGGTGCCGGAGTATGACATCATATTCCATCACCTGGCTTCACTACAGACAGCGCGCGAGGGAGCAGTGAGGAGCTGGAACTCTGAGCTCCCTCGCTGGCCCTTCTCCCCGGCCAGGTAAGTTTTAGCAGAGTAACCACTTGCAAAGTGGGGAAAGCAGATGCCTACTCTGCTATAACACCAGCATGTACTTGCTAAAAATACATTTAAATTTGCTGCCAAAATTAACACTGCACAGAGAGACTGTGGAAGGAGCAAAAGAGACAGACCAGGGCTTGGGAGAGACACTTAAAGGGGATGGGTGGACACAAGGAGACACAGAGGGGCTGGTGAAGGGGCAAAAGAGACCGATAGATGCTTTAACTAAACCCATTTTTAGTTGTGTCTACTGGAGAAATAGTTGACTTAAACAAAAACAATTCAGATGACTAAAATATGACTAAAACTAAAATGGCGTTTTAGTCAAAAGACTATGACTAAAACTAAATTGAAATTAATGCTGCATACAATCCAAATTTGATAAGAGTTCCAGCTTGCTGGTATCTCATATCCTTCACAAGAAGTCCTCCATCTTCTCTCCAAATACATTATTTAATTAAGGATATGTAGGAACATAGTATTGAAATGGATAGACAGACTGAACTGGATAGTAGAATCATCTAATTCTCAATAAATGTAAGACTAACACTATAAAAAAATAATTCTTATTTAAAGTAATTCCATACACAGGTAACGATACAAAAATTGTCAATTTATTGGAAAAAACATTTATTGACCCCTAAGGTCAGAGGCAATTGTCCACATTCTGAACCAAAACAAAAACTTGAATTTGAGCAATAGTTTGTTCCACCGTAATTTAAGGATTTTCTTCAAGTGCACCCATACACATTATATAGGACAGAAAGGGCTTTAGTTTTTTTTTGTTTCATTTTTTTTATCCAAGAGTGTAGTTTACTGGTACAAATTCATAAACGACAGTGACAGAAGTCATTGCAAAATGAATACAGTATACATGGAATAGTATTTGAAGATTAATGGTAGCATAAATCAAATAGTATGAAACAAGTTAGCGTATGGGTATGTACAAGTGTGTAGTTTAATACAAAGGATGTTGGTTAAGACTAACTTAATCGTTAAGCAAGTTGTTTTCTCCTAGTCAGGTGGACATGAATAGGTGTATTATGTTGATTTGTCTGGTTGGAAGAAAAATAGGGCGTTAAGGGGTTAAAGGGTATGGGTCAGCAAACGATTGGAGAAGAGAGAGTGGGAGAAATAAGGAATGGAGGAAGAGAAGAAAAATAAAGACAAAAACGACAAATAGTTTGTTCCCCCCGTCTCGCCACCCCCACATGAAGTTGCCACGGCAGAACCACGCCAGTTCATTAGGTTGAGAGGGGACGTGGGCTAGGTTGTTGGTGTATGTTGTATGCTCAGATCCATTCGGTCTGGTATTAGCGGTCGCAAGTCGAGGGCTTGTTCACCTGGTTGTCCGCCATTGGATCCAATGAAACCAGATCTGCAGGTATAATTGACTCTTCCCAGTCACCATCAAAATAAGTTTCTCTAAGTTCCTGATTACATCAATTCTGTTGTAAAGGGCTTTAGTTTGATGTGACATATATACATATATAACTTCTCACTTATAAAAATCCACAAAAATGCAACAAATTTTTTTTTCACAGTTTTGGCAATAATAATGTGTGCATAAGCTTATGAAAAGTAATTCAAAATAAATGTCCTGATTTACAAAGTACTTAATAAGTCAAGGATTTCAGTCTATTTTTGGTAGTTACAGGTCACAAAATACAATGAGTAAAATACAATTTCAATGACTGTAAAATATGGTAAGTTTGTCTTTAAAGTTTAATAGCTGTCACAATAACCACACGAAAGTAAGTATTTTTATAAAGTAGGCATTACCATCTATTTACCTTAAGATATTTTTACACTTTTTATGTAGCCATATAACTGCCAATATCTGCTAAATATTTGAGCAAAATGTAGGTGTTTTTATCATGATTTTTAAAATACACACAACATGTTTTTTGTAAAACCTGATGTGTGCTGCTACTACTATGCAAAACCTCATAATGTGTTCAGCTACATCTTCTGAGTACAACGCACTCATTGTATGCCTTTGTCACTATCCTGTGAAGCTAATTGAAGATGGGTTTATGGTGCATTTTGGGGTATTTTAGCAGTTACAGATTTACATACCATTTGCAAAAGTGGAGACAATGGGGACTATCACGTTATACATTTTGTGCTTTATTAAGGTGCTATTTATTTATTTGTTTTTTTAAAGTTTGTGATATTAATTTTTATAATTACACTTTTACATACGCATTGTATTTTTCCTGCTTATTTTTTACATTTCACGGTAAAAAAATTATCTTAACTATACTCCGCAACCTTTCCTGTGTAAAATACCCCCATTTATCTTGCAATGTAACAATCTTAATATTAGTCTCAGTCTAAATCCTTAATCCTAAACCAAATTCAAATCCCAAGTCTAACCCTAAATAGAATAATAAACCTCACTTTAATAATCCTGCCACCATTCAACGACCTCCTTAACATTCTATCTTCCCCTCACACTCGAATGTCTTTGTTCTGTGTGGGCCTTGCCTGACTCCTCAGGGTCTGGGTTGAATAGGGGATGCTCTTGAATTTTAATTCCTTTCCGAACATATAGGATAATGGTCTGTTTAGAGTTATAAAAATATATATATACTAAAATATCTGGTTGATTCACTTAAATTAACTACTATGCTAATTATTTTTTCCATTTCCTTTTTATCCATTTTAGCTTCGATATTTTCTGTTTTTTAAGATGATTGTTATTAAGTGAATAAAATTGCCCCGTTTTGAATATTATTGTTAAATATAGATTGCACACTGTATAGGGCAAGGAATATATGTATATGAAGCATCCAGTATCTATGGTGGAGTGGCATTGTTCATCTAAAGAAAATAGAAACTCTTATGACCTTTTGTAATCTGCTAATGTTGTGCTCCCTCCCTCTGTACTTTGATCAATCACAATAAAAGCCATCAACGTCCTTGATTAATTTACTTTGTCACCCAGGGACATGGAGTTGTCATTATGTAATGCATTCTTTTCATAGCACTTTTAAGAAAATTAAAATATGTCAATATTGCTTTGTCTCGATTTCAGATTTCTAAAATACTTCCCTGTGTTGGAGAGCATCTTAGTAAAAATCATAGTAGAAATAATGTTTTTCTACGTCATATAAACCTGGCATCAAGATTTGTACTTGATCCATAAATGCAAGACATTTATTCTTCTTACACAGAAACATAGAATGTGATGGCAAATAAGAACCATTCGGCCCATCTAGTCTGCCCAATTTTCTAAATACTTTCATTAGTCTCTGGCCTTATCTAAAGTCTAGGATAGCCTTATGCCTATCCCACGCATGCTTAAACTCCTTTACTGTGTTAACCTCTACCACTTCAGATGGAAGGCTATTCCTTGCATCAACTACCCTCTCAGTAAAGTAATACTTCCTGATATTATTTCTAAACCTTTGCCCCTCTAATTTAGGACTATGTCTTCTTGTGGTTCTTAACCAGGATATGTATATACTTTTACAACCTAGAAATATTTTACCTCTTTTATAGTAAATTATATATTGGTGATTATGGCTATTATCATATATATATATATATATCAATCTACATGGGCACTAGTATCTAATATTATATGGATTTGGTTTGCTATCAATATATTATGTCATAGTTGTAGTCATAGTGTGACATTGCTATATTTAATTTATAGAACAAGTTGTTTCCAAACAGCTTTCTATACTCTATTATTGTGGTTTCTGGAACAGTAAAAAGGACAAAATGTGTTTTCTTAATTTCTGTTTCAACTATATTTTTATTATCAGGCAAGATGAATTCAAAGTGAATTTCCAATATTAGATCAAAATAGCAAAAAAATTGCCAAATCCGCTTAGGCTACTCTGAAGTTTCACCGTGAATCACAGACTTCCCAATGAAGCACAATGAGAAGTCTTTGCAAGGCAGATGCTCTGAGCAATTGCTGCCTCTTGAGTTTAACTCTACTGAACTAATCCACCAAGAAGTAACAGGGAAGGCTGTCTGATTATCCCCCAGGGAGGGGGGATGTACCAAGACTAATTTATAGTGATGTCCCGAACCGTTCGCCGGGAACCATTCGCCAGCGAACATAGCGTGTTCGCGGTCACGAACACACGCGATGTTCGGTCCGCCCCCTATTCGTCATGGAGGTGGTAGGATCTGGGAGGGAGGGTCTGTTGCTGATTGGCTGGAATGTGTCTGCTGACTGTGAGGTACAGGGTCAAAGTTTACTCAATGATGATGAATAGGGGGCGGACCGAACATCGCGCGTGTTCGCGACCGCGAACACACTATGTTCGCCGGCGAACGGTTCCCAGCGAACTGTTCGGGACATCACTATTAATTTATAATAGTGCTGAATTCTACCAAAATCTGCAGTTTTTGTAAAATCAAAAAAGGACACATCCTTCACACATTAAGCACTTCGGCAAGTGAAAGTGCTTTAGGTGTGTGGAGCGTCCCTTTGAAGACTTTGTCAGTTTTTACTCCAGAAATATTTGTTTTTATAGTGGTTCTCTACACCAAGCTTTGAGGCAAAATTAATCCTACTAAAGTATTTCTCTGACTACCTAAATCACTTGTTGTTTGTCCGTTTTTCTGTTTAGCGGACATGCGCTAAGGTTTTGTTTTGTTTGTTTGTTTTTTGTCTTAATTCTGTCTTTAGTGTTGGAAGACATAAGTAATAAATACAACATTGTAGATCATGCATGAATATAATACAAAATGATCCAACATTTCTTTCCAATAAAACAACTGAACGTTGATCTTTCTTCATATTATCTGCTCATTATTATTATTATTATTTCAGGAGAGCTGCGCTAGAAAATCCTCTTCACATTTTACATCTTTTCTAATTATTTTTTAATGCAAGTGAATTATTTATAGCTCACTCCTTCATTTTCATGTGTTTAAGATATTTTAATAATCATGATATTAAGAATGCTTTTATCAAGATTGCGTCCTCTCTCCAGCCCAAATACGAACCCTCCATGGCAATCATGATCAGAGGTCCTGCCTGATATTCAAGGCTAATGCCAATCCAGCCGATCGGAGTCATGTGATCACGATGACACCATAATCTCATGACTCAAATCAGCTAGATTGACCGATTTGGCTGAAAAAAAGCTAGAAAAAAAAGCAGTATTATAGAGCTGGAAGGGGAATGGCCATATGTATGTATATATGCATACATACATATATATATATACACACACACACAGAAATACATACATACATATAAGAATATATGAACAAAATATTTGCAAGGATGAAATTACTTTAGTCCTGATCTTTCCAAACTGCTACCCCTTGGTCACTACAGGGAAAAGTTACTTACATTTGTCTCTTGCTACCCCTAGGGTAAAACCCCCAGTCACTGAAGTAGTATCTTCAGGGAAACACCTTTGCACAAGCCATGTACTGCAGACTTCCCAAGCAAGAGAGGCTGAATTCCATTGAGGCTGAAGGTAACGACCCGCAGGTAAGCCAAAAAACAGAAATTTTTACTTACCGTAAATTCTTTTTTTCTTAATATGGTGGCAGTCACATATGGGTTTTGCTCCTCCCTGTGGACAAGACTTTTAATAAGCTTATTAAAAAGGATCCTCCCCCTTTGGGTATAAAGGCTCAGACCGCAAAACCTACCCCAGTACGTGACAAGTAAAGAAACCAGACAAATCCAATATCCAATGCAAAATTACTTTAACAAAGAGGGAGGGTTATAATACTGCCACCATATTAAGAAAAAAAGAATTTACGGTAAGTAAAAATTTCTGTTTTTTCTGTCATATGGTGGCAGTCACATATGGGATATAGCAAGAATCCCTCTGGGCGGGACCTATGCCACGACGGCTTGTAACACCTTACGCCCAAAGGCAGCTTCAGAGGCAGAGAAAATGTCTAGCCGGTAGTGCTTGATAAAGGTGTTGTAAGATGACCAGCATGCTGCCTTGCAAATGATTTCTGGAGATGCAAGTGCTCTTTCTGCCCATGAGGTAGCCATAGCTCGAGTAGAATGGGCCTTGATAGCAGCAGGCGACTGAAGACCTGAGGAAGAATATGCCAAATCGATAGCCTGAATAAGCCAACGGGATAAAGTACCACGGGAAGATACCTTACCCTTTAAGTGACCCTGAAAATTAACAAACAGGTGATCCGACACTCTGAATTCCTTTGTTCTGTTTAAATATATACGTAACGCTCTTCTTACGTCCAACTTTTGCCATCTGTGTTCTTGAAGGGATGAGGGCGCACTAAAAAAGGAAGGTAAAATAATAGGTTGATTCACATTCTTTGAAGATAAAACCTTAGGAAGAAAAGATGGTCTCGGGTAAAGAACCACCTTGTCCTCATGGAAAATAGTGAATTCGTCTGAGGAGGATAGGGCGTGAAGTTCTCCCACTCTTTTGGCTGAGGTGATGGCCACCAGAAACAAAACCTTAAGAGATAACATTTTTAAAGGAACTTCCTCCAAAGGTTCAAACGGGGTAGCACTAAGGGCTTGAAGGACTAGGGCTAAGTCCCATGATGGAAACACTGATCGTTTAGGAGGCCTCCTGAGGCTGATAGACCTAAAAAACCTTCTGACAAAAACATTTGCTGCCAGATCCTTTAGAAGAAAAAAATTCAAAGCTGATATTTGGACCTTGAGAGTTGAGACTCCCAGGCCAGCGTCAAAGCCTTCTTGCAAAAACTGAAGGATGTTATCAATTGATGGTTGTAAGATCGGGAACCGGTGATCCCTACACCAGTGCAGAAACTTGGACCAAATTCTAAAGTATATCCTAGAAGTCGATACTCTAGTGGCGCGGAGTAAGACAGCTATTCTCTCATCCTGCAATCCCTTGTTTCGAAGGATCAGCCTTGCAGTAGCCAAGCCGTCAATCTGAACATCTCTAGTACTTTCAAGGGTAGGTTCCTGTTCACAATGAGATGAGCTGACATGGGAAGTTCCCAATAGCTGATGGTCATCTCTTTTAGGGCGGCAAACCAGACTCTGTTTGGCCAATAAGGGATTATTGCCAATATCCTTGCCCTGTCCGTTCGTATCTTGAGGAGAACCTTTGGGATCAGGGGCAGAGGTGGGAAGATGTAAGCCAGCTGAAAATCCCACCTTATTGATAGAGCGTCTATCCAACTGGGTTGATCCGTTCTGAATAGGGAGGCGAAGTGGTAAACCTTCTTGTTTGATCTTCTTGCCATCAAATCTACTTCTGGTACGTCGAATTTCCCAGTTAGGATTCTGAATACGTCCGGGTTTAGCGACCATTCCTTTTGGTCCCACTTTCCCCTGCTCAAATCGTCGGCTATAACATTGTCGCTGCCTCTTATGTAGACCGCCGTAATGTCTTCCAGATTTCTCTGCGCCCATTCCATAACGGCTGTACAAAGACTGTAAAGCCTTCTCGCTCTGGTTCCTCCCTGTCGATTGATATAAGAGACTACCGTACGATTGTCTGACTGTATCTTGACCGCTCTTTGAAGTAACCAAGGTCTGAGGTGATGAAGAGCATACAGAACCGCCAACAATTCTTTGAAATTTGTGGATTCCTCTGCTTCTTTGGAAGACCATTTTCCTTGGAACATGGTGGAACCCAAGTGGGCTCCCCAACCTGAGTTTGAAGCGTCTGTGGTGACTATCAGCCAGACCTTTGGTAGAAAGGACAAGCCTTTTAACAGGCACTCTGAGGTTATCCACCAATCTAGCTGCTTTTTCACCTGAGGGGACAGTAGGAATCTTTCGTCTAGATCTTCCTCCTTCTTTGACCAAGACGTCAGGATGTTCCACTGTAAAGGTCTGACCTTTGATCTTGCCCATTTGACTGCGGGAAAAGTGGCCGTAAGAAGCCCTAACACACTCATGGCCTCTCTGAATGAACAACTTTTCATTCTCTGGAGGTTGGAAATCGATCTTCGGATCTTTATTCTCTTCCGTCTGGGCAGAAAAATTGACATGGTGGTTGAATCGATCTTGAACCCGAGAAACTCTATTACTCTTGTTGGAATGCAAACTGATTTTTTTAGATTCAAAATCCAACCATGGTCCTGAAGAAACTTTATAGTGATCCGCAGATCCTCGTGCAGTTGATCTTCGGTATGTGCCACCAGTAGCCAGTCGTCTAAATATGGGACAATTGAAACACCCTTTTCCCTTAAATGAGCAGTTAGAGGAGACAGGATTTTGGTAAAGATCCTTGGAGCGGAGGACAGACCAAAAGGTAGAGCCCTGAACTGGAAATGAACGGTGTGACTTCTTCTTCTTATTGCAAATCTTAGATATTTCCTTGAAGTAGTGGCTATCGGAACATGTAGATAGGCATCCTTTAAGTCGATTTTTACCATAACGTCTCCGTTTTGCAATAGGGGAAAAATTGATGCGATTGATTCCATACGGAATCTGTGATAAGGGATAAACTGATTTATCCTCTTCAGATCCAGAATGGGCCGAAATGAGTGGTCCGGTTTTGGAACGAGAAACAGTCTTGAATAGACTCCTCGAAATTCCCGTTTCTGTGGCACTCTTTCTATTACCCTTTTGTGAAGAAGCAGCCTGGTCTGACAATCTAGAGCTCGAGATTTCTTTCTGGACTGGTAGGATGAAAGTAGAAACCTTGATCTTGGTTTTCCAGAAAAACAATCTTGTGTCCCTTTCGGATAATCCTTAGAACCCAAGGATCCTTTGTGGTCTGTTCCCATGTCGGTAAAAAATATTGGAGTCGTCCTCCTACACCTCTGGCGTCAAAAACGCTTCCCTTTGTCTCTGAAGCTTCTCTTGACTTCGTTACTCTGTTCAAATTTTCGGTTCTTTTCTTTTCTTTGAAAATAGTGTGGTCTTTCCTGAAAGGGTCGTCTACCCCTGGATTGATAATTCCTGTAGCCTGCTCTCCAGGAAATTTTTCGATCCTGAGGAAGTGCCTTCTTGGTTTCAGACAACTGACGTATGATTTCCTCTAAGGGAGCGCCGAACAATTTAGCCTTTTCCAGAGGAAGTTCACAAAGGACTGCCTTGGACGCCGTATCTGCCGACCAAGACCTCAACCATAGGGCACGTCTTGCCACCGAAGTCAAACCCATGATCCAGGAGGCCAATTTTATCACTTCTACTGACATATCCAAAAGGAATTCATTCGCTAAATGCATGTTCTGAAACATGTGACTAAGATCAACAACCTGGCCAGATGAAAAATTTTCTTGTACTAGATTTAGCCAAACTTCATTCGCTCTGGCTGCTGCTGCCCCTGCCAGAAGGGCTTTACATTGGAAACCGGCTGTCTGATAAGCTCGCCTACACGAGGTTTCGGCTCTCTTATCCATGGGATTTTTTAATGCTGCAGTTTCTCCAATAGGGATCGTGGTTCTCTTGGCAATCTGTGCCACCTGAACATCGACTTTTGGGAGATCTTCCCACATAACGTCGCTAGCCAGCTAAAGATGTCCTTGAAGTGTCTGGAAATAAAGGCACGTTTTTCCGGGTTTTTCCATTCCCTAAAAATAGAATCAACTAGGCTCTGTTGTACAAAAAAACCTCTCTTAGGATTTTCTGCTCCCTGAGGTAGGATGGTCAGATTCACTTCTTTAACAAATTTACGGATTGCCTCTGATGGAAAACCCACTGGTTCACTGGATGAGGAACCCGAATCCTCTGATTCGACAGAAGAAGAACATTCCCCTGAAGATGATCCAGATGAGGAAACTCTTTTTCTTTTATTGATCTTTCGTTGACTGGGGGCTTCTACCCTCTTAGAATCCTTAATCGTGTCCAAGGTCTGGGACAAACTCTCCTGGAACCAGGATAGGAAAGATTGCATATCCTTTTGCTTCTCTCTTTCCAACGAGTTTGCAGTACACAGACTGCATATTTTCTTCCTAGACCCGTCTGGGAGGGGAGTTGCACATTCGCTGCAAACAATATGTTTGGACTTCACCGTAGCCTTTCTAGGCGTGGGAGTTAGTTTCTCTTTATCCATCTCAGGTGGACTAGACATATCTGTAAAAATTAAACGGATACTCCTTAGAAAGTATTTTCTCCTTCAGAAAGTATTTCAAAGTAAAGATCTATTTTCTGTAAATCTTACCTCAAAATACCTCTGAGCCGTGTGGGGGGGCAGGTGACACGGCGTACCTCTTCTGATCTGCATCATGCTGTCAGTGGGTACTAGCACAGCTTTTAAATTCAAATTTTCGTGTTTTTTTTTTTTTTTTGCAATATCTCTTTAAGCTTCCGTTTGCGCATGCGTCTTTGCGCACCCGGAAGCTTAGGTGGAACGCAAACACCACCCGGGCGTGCGTTCCACCGCTGTGCGCTTGCTCAGAGCGAGCTCCGCCTCCCGGAAGTATTTGCCGGAAACTTTCTCGGCATAAATTACAGACCTCAGTATGCTCCGTAACGATTAAGAAAACGGAGCATGGGCCACTCAGCTTACCACCCGGGCAGCTCTCGGACCGGATCCCCCAGACAGCAACCTGTGTGTCTCACCAACGACGAAGTCCTGTCCATCCCTATCGGGACAAGAAAGAAGACTGGGGTAGGTTTTGCAGTCTGAGCCTTTATACCCAAAGGGGGAGGATCCTTTTTAATAAGCTTGTTAAAAGTCTTGTCCACAGGGAGGAGCAAAACCCATATGTGACTGCCACCATATGACAGAAAAAGAAACATATTTTAGTCTTGAAATGGCTACGTTTGTCCTATGGGGATAAGATAGGAACAACACGACTGAGGGAAGAGGGGTTAGGAGGTGTATTTATACCTTTCTTTTAATTTGTCCCAGGCCATTGTTGTGCTGCCATGAATGTGGCCAGGAAATATATATGTGTGGCTACTAAAAAAAAAAAGGCAGGACATTCCCCATTTTGAATACTGTGGGTTGTCTATTTTTGCATATGGTATGCCAAGATGAGGGTAATTTTCATTCCTGGGCTGCCATATGGTCTCAAAGGTAACATGGGCCCAGGAAACTAATCTGGCAAATGTCAATGTGTAAAAACTGAAAAGGGCAAGCTCTTTATTTTAACCCTGTAACTTTTTTTTAGAAAAAATACACACTTTTTTAGATTTTATTTATATTTGTTTTATTTGTTTTGCTATTAGATTTTCTTTTTGTTCCCCTTATATTGATGATTACTCATGTTGTTTGATATATTCACTTCACTAAAAAAAAAAAAGAACAAATTAGGTAAATTATGGTTGAACAAACATATAAGTTCAAATTCTAGAGATTGTTTTGTTTTGGAATTTGGACATTTGCCTGCATGGTTTAGGAACAAGAAACCATGAGTCACAGGTGCGTACAAATATCTCCTGAGTGAGGTTAATTTTACATTTGGTAGTTTTCAGTTTGGAACATGGGAGAAACAAAATGCATTAAAAACAGTTGGCTAGGACACATTACCCAGCTGTAAATAAGTATTTTGTTTTACTTTTTAAAAATCCTTTTCTTAATTTTCAAATAAAGCTTTCCAGGGTTACAAAAATGTTGAAGTCGAGCTAATTAGAGGAAATATTGAATGCTAAACAAATTAAATGTGTACATTATAACCATAAATGTGTCGTGGCTTCCACAGCCTCACATCCATTGAAACAATAAGCAGATGTTCTCCTAAAACCATATGCAATCTGTCACTATTGTATTTATAGGATATTCCTAATAAGCGTTAATAAAGGATTTGCCAAAGAGGAATAAGATACTGCATTCTCCCCATTTTCCAATTAAAGTGCCCTGTATGAGTGGAGAGCCCTAAGACCACCCCATTGTAAGTAGCAAAACGGTTTGACATCTTAACTGACCACCACTCCCTGTCTCCTTTACTAACGATCTAGAAGTTCATTGGCTGAGACTTGCAGATGATCACTCAGCCAATGAATTATGCCTTGACTGTTCAGATAGAGAATGTATAATCTCTAGAAAATACAGCAAAGAATTGTGTGATGAAGGCGCTTATGCAGGATTTATAGTGAATAGAGAAACGCTGCAAGACTCTGGTGGGAGTCCCTCTCACCCACCGCAAATTAGTGGAATGTATAATCTCTGTTGGAAGTACTGCATGCAGGGAGCAGAGCTCAGCAGACCCCAGGTAAGAAGTCAACCATTCTAAAATGGCAGCGAGCCAGAGTACTCCGAGTACTGCTATCACCAAAGCCACTACAGTGAGCTGGGGGTGGTTCTTCTGGTGTTGGAATCTTTATTAAACCCACCAGATGAAACACTATCAATCCTCTAGTAGTTTGGAAAATGAGTCCATCAGTAATTGAATTTAGACGTTTCACTTTACACACAAACAACATTTTACAGATTTCGTTGTAACACACCTTATATTTCTTTACATATGTACACACCAGAATGAACCTTTTTTTCCACAGATTTCTTTAAAAGCAATACACTCAATGAAACCTCGATCATTGTCACAAAGTAAATAATGAATATTTCAATTTGTACATACCAAAACAAGATTATTCTAGTGTTTCCCCTTCTCCAAAATGCTCTTGCAGACTTGCCCCATTCTGGATATTTTGTGTCCTGAAGCATCATGTCAGTGACCTGCGAAAGGCAACAAATTATAATTTAATATTTAAAAGAAAAAAAATAGAACAAAACAAAAAGAAGTCAATATGCCGGTCACAATGAAAACTCCAAAAGGCAACCAACTTTTCATGTTTTCTGTGTGAAGTACGTATCTTTCAATATACTGAACTCATACTAGGCATCAGAGATCAAAAGATTTTCATTAACCAGCTACCAGAAGTTGAAAGGCAGCAAGCAGGCTGTCTCTGCATGTCTAAGCAGCAGGGGTAGCTATCACTCAATAGCTCATCCTCCCACTGAGACTCTTTAGAAGTGGACTGTGCTTGGGTATTAGGCAATAGCAAGTGGGCAGATGAATATCAATAAGGCAAATGTACAGAAAGGCAACGACAGTTGGCCCGTAGAGGAAGTATATCTCCTATGACAGGGGTAGGCAACCTTCTGCATTCCGGATGTTGTGGACTACGTATCCCATGCTTCTTTGCCAACATTATGGCTTTATGGGAAACAAAGTCCACAACATCTGGAGAACCCTTTTTTTTCAGATGACAAATGGCAGTGAGGACAGTTATGAGTGCAAAGTAAGTGCAATACTTTTTATTCCACTCAATGTTTTGGAAGAATACATTTTTGGTGGTTTCTCCCTTTTTCAAGTGTAAAGCGATGTTCATATAAAATGAGAATATGCATAACCATGGGCCAACAATTATAAACAATTGTTATTATTAACCCTTATTATAACCCATCACTGTGCCAATGATGGCATGAAGGAAGAGGGGAGTATACAACATCCATGCGTTTTGAAGAGTGCTAACCGTAGAACAGAAACACAACGAAATATAATATATATAGTACATTTCCTTCCTACTTTCTGGTGTCAGTGCATTCAGTATCTTTATGATCAATTATGAAAACAATGTAATATTTTATTTAAGAAAGAAAATTACTTCACTGTGAAAAAAACATAGGCAGATGGTGTTTTGTTAGGAGAACTGTCATATCTTACCATTGGGTTCGACATACATGCTAGAACTGAATTGTTTATAATTAGGATGAACACGGGACATCAGAAATGTTAAAATTCCTATTTCAAACATGCTCACCATGTATTAAATGTCCAGATACGCCAGCGAGGGTAATGGCGTAGAACAAAATTGTATATTAATGTTGTGTACTGAGACAAATGCCAGGTCACTTGTAGATAAATTACCAGGAGCACAGATAGTCATTAAAGTGTTGCACTCAGTAATGAAAAATCCAATTACCCTTTACTTTTGAGAAATCAAATTTGCTTTTTAGCTCTCGCCAAACACATTCCAAAAGATGAGGCATAAACGTAGGTGTTTCGAAAGGGAAATGTAACAAATTAAAAATACCTTCCAGTATGTCTGCCTGGAATAGAAATACATATTAAAAGATTATTTCCACCAAGCCAACAAAAACATGTATATTTCTAAAACACAGCTTTTGTATTAAGACCAGTAGATATCTGAAATATTTACTCTGAATTTTTTAAACTCTCTTTTTTGGAATATTACATGCACTGTATATTGTAAACACTGATGAGTCACAACAGTAAAACCACTGACAGGTGAAATGAATAACTGATTATATTATTACAATGGCACCAGTCAAGGGATGAGATATTTTAGGCACCAAGTGAACAGTCAGTTCATGGCTTATGCACATAGGGAGAGATGGCTAGACCCTCTGGTCAGATCAATCAGAAGCTCAAATTGCTAAAAAAAAAAAAAAAAAAAAAACAATGATGGCCATGATATAAAGGTGTCAAAACACAGTGGATAGCAGTTTGTTGTGTGTGGGGCTGCATAGCTGCAGACTGGTCAGAGTGCCCATGATGATCCCTATCCACCACAGAAAGCGGACGTGAGCATCAGAACTGGACCATGGGGCCATGGAAGAAGGTTGCCTGGTCTGATGAATCACATTTTCTTTTAGATCAGATGGATAACTGGGTGTGTATGTGTTGTTACCTGGGGAGTAGATGGCAGCAGGATGTTCTATGGGAGGAGGCAGTTATATGATCTAGTCAGTGTTTTGCTGTGAAACATTGATTCCTTGCAATTCTTGTTGATGTTACTTTGCTATGTACCACCTACATATAGATTTTGCTGACCATGCACACTCCTTCATGGCGATGGTGTTCCCTGATGGCAGTGACCTCTTTCAGAAGTATAATGCACCATGCCACTTTGCAAAACATGTTCAGGAATGGTTTGAGGAACATGGCAAAGAGTTAATGGTGTTGTCTTGGCCGCCAAAGTCTCCAGATCTCAATCAGATTGAGCATCTATGGGATGTCCTGGAACAACAAATCCAATCCATGCAAGCCATACCTTGCAACTTGCAGGACTTAAAGGATCTTCTGCTACTGTCTTAGTGCCACAGGATTTGTGGAGTCCATGCCATGACACATTAGAGCTGTTTTGGCAGCACAAGGGGGACCTACATGATATTAGGCAAGTGACTTTAATGTGGTGGCTGATCAGTGTAATATGTATTATTTTTCACGAGGCCGAAATTGTATAATAAGATGCAAAGTATAATGTACATATAAAAAATATAAACTACACCCAATAGGAACAATATAGAGCACATAAATAATCATTTCACGTGTTTGATGGAATTATTTCTATTACACTGATCTGGACTGTCATATGCATTTGAATCTATTGCCTTTAGCATGTGATTCATAATTAACAAAATACCAATTATGCTTTTCAATTACAATAGCCGTCAGAAGCCAGCGTGTTTTTTTGGTTGTAATTAAAACAAGGAGTATACTGAAAGTTTTACTATTTATCTAAATTTAACCGAGCCTTATCCCAAGTCCCAAAATTAATCTGAAATTTCCCAGGCTGGAATTCCTGAACATTTCATAATTAATAGATTATCCCACTGTTTGTTTGTGCAAAGATTAAGGAATAAATGAATAATCCAGCCACGTCTAAGGGAACGCAGGTCCTTTGGCCAATGATATGATATGCAGTGCAGAGCTTAGCTCATTGGCTGAGAGCTTTAACTGACCATTTTCAGCCAAGGAGTTCCTGCTTAGGAACGTTTGTCTCTGTCATTAGAAATGAATGCAGTGAGCAATGTCAGTTGGACCCCAGATAAGAAGTCAAGCCATACAAAAACAGTTTGACTACTTACAATGGCTGGGGCACTCTAGTGGCAGTGGTTCTTGAAGTGTTCCAGTAAGTTATTTGTAAAATATTGCTTTTCAACAAATCTTGTTTATATTATACTTTTTGTGAGGTCAAACAGACAGCGATTTATCCCCAAATTATAACCATAGACCTGCAATTATTTTATACAGAAGAATGTCTACAAGTCTTATTTTACAAAGCAGTCAAATTGTCATATTGTCATGGTGTCATATTCTTATACAAATCCTATTTGAAAAGGTGATAGAACCACTTTAAATTCTAGACAATGGTGTTCATTTGCATGTGTATATTTAAAATGTAAGGAAAAGTTACATTTTAAGGAGGTACAACTGGATAAAAAAAAAAAGGTAAATTCATTTTGTATGAATAAAAGTCTCAATAATTTGTAAACTATTTTAACTTTAATCAGCAAGCAACAGTGTTATTGTGTTAAATAAAATGTGCAGATTAAACAAGCACATTATCATGTGTTTTAAAGTAAGATGAGTCAATATTCTAATTTGCACGTACATTTGCAATTATGAAAAAACACACATTTTGATTGATAAATTATTACTAGTGCTAAATATCATAAAATATTAATGTCAATATACAGTTGTTTCTACTATGTTAGTGCATTCCTAACTGGCCACTGATAGCCGTATATATTACATAGTTACTGTATATACTCGAGTATAAGCCGACCCGAATATAAGCCGAGGCCCCTAATTTTACCCCAAAAAACTGGGAAAACTTATTGACTCGAGTATAAGACTAGGGTGGGAAATGCAGCAGCTATTGGTAAATTTCTAAATAAAATTAGATCCTAAAAAAATTATATTAATTGAACATTTATTTACAGTGTGTGTATATAATGAATGCAGTGTGTGTGTATGAATGCAGTGTGAGTGCAGTGTGTGTGTATGAGTGCATTGTGTGTGTATGAGTGCATTGTGTGTGTGTATATATTAATTGAATATTTATTTACAGTGTGTGTATATAATGAATGCAGTGTGTGCGTATGAGTGCAGTGCGTATGAGTGCAGTGTGTATGAGTGCAGTGTGTATGAGTGCAGTGCGTGTATGAGTGCAGTGTGTGTGTGTATGAGTGCAGTGTGTGTGCATATGAGTGCAGTGTGTGTGCAGTGTGTGTATGAGTGCAGTGTGTATGAGTGCAGTGTGTGTATGAGTGCAGTGTGTGTATGAGTGCAGTGTGTGTATGAATGCACTGTGTGTATGAATGCAGTGTGTGCATGAGTGCAGTGTGTGTATGAGTGCAGTGTGTGTATGAATGCAGTGTGTATGAATGCAGTGTGTATGAATGCAGTGTGTGTATATGAATGAAGTGTGAGTGTGTGTGATGCAGTGTGTGTGTGATGCAGTGTGTGTGTGTATGTGTTGGTGGGGTGGGCATTTTGATTGTTCTATTATTAATTTTATTCATTATTATTTATTTTTAAATATTATTATTTTTTTATTATAATTTTTTTCGTCCCCCCTCCCTGCTTGCTAGCTGGCCAGGGAGGGGGGCTCTTACTCCCTGGTGGTCCAGCATTGGTAGTTCAGTGGGGGCTGTGGGGGCTGCAGAGAGCGTTACTTACCTGTCCTGCAGCTCCTGTCAGCTCTCTCCTCCTCCGCGCGGTCTGTGCAGCTCCCTCTGTCAGCTCACAGTGTAAGTCTCGCGAGAGCCGCGTCTCTCGCGAGACTTACACTGGGAGCTGACCGAGGTGCTGAACGGACGGCGCGGAGGAGGAGAGAGCTGACAGGAGCTGCAGGAAAGGTAAGTAACGCTCTCTGCCAGCCCCCACAGCCCCCAGTCTGTATTATGGCAATGCAAATTGCCATAATACAGACTATTGACTCGAGTATAAGCCGAGTTGGGGTTTTTCAGCACAAAAAATGTGCTGAAAAACTCGGCTTATACTCGAGTATATACGGTACATAGCTGAAAAGAGACTTGCATCCATCAAGTTTAGCCTTCCTCACATATGTTTTTGCTGTTGATCCAAAAGAAGGCAAAAAACCTAGTCTGAAGCGTTTCCAATTTTGCAACAAACTTGGAAAAAATTCCTTCTTGACCGCAAAATAGCTCTATACAGATATATTGTAGACATTTATGACTATATAGTGTACTTTGACCAAAAGCATGGAGGTCTACTTGATTGTCTACTTTTTACCTTGTAACTGGGATAAACAGCTCATGTTGAGACTTTTGACGAGAATAAGATTGCTACAAATGTAAAGGCTTGGCCTGCAGTTGTGAGAGGGGCATGTTACCCTACTTAAACCCCCTACTCACCTTCCTCCGTCCCGTACGTAGTTTAGCGACTCGCATGTCGCTATTTCTGGTCACCATCTGCTTCCCTCGTGGTTCTCCTTACCTGGCCTGCCGTTCTCCCCTGCTGGTTTTGCTCCATCCACGGTAATTTCTGGGCTTTGCTCCGGTCGGCTGTCTTTTCCAGTCCAACTCTCCTGTTGCCGTGAGTTTTCTTACCTCGTTCGGGAGCTTTTTCTTTCCCCTCGTTGCCGTTGCCCGCCTGGTTCGCGGATATCTGGCGTGCGCCTGGTTTTCCCGAACGGCCCCTCTCTGGATGTGCGCGTGGCGTGGTGGGGATGGTTCTGCGCGCGGCTCCCGTGCTGCTCCGTCTGGCTGTGTGTTGTGGGAGCTCTGGTCCTCCGGCTCTAATCTGAGTGCGGAGCAAGGTGTTTGTAATTGCTACTTTAGGTTTTCCTAGGAAATCAACTTTCAGAAATGATGGTGTAATGTGTGAGTTTCACTAACTAGCGACTTCAGCAGAGAATCAATATTTTACTATTCCTAAACACGTCATAATACGAAACATTACCCCAAAAAAAGTTAACACTGCACATTATTTGTTAAAACTATTTTCATACATGGGACATTGCTTTGCAGTCACAAGTCTAATTTAACCCTTTGAGTACCGGAAGTGGAGTGCGGCATACAGTGTAATATACTTTATTTAACCAGTGTTAAATAAAGTCATGTTTCAGTGTTTGCAGATGACACAAAACTTTGTAAAATAATACAATGTGAGCAAGATATTACTTTGCTGCAGAGGGATTTAGATAGACTGAAGGACTGGGCACTCAAATGGCAGATGAAATTTAATGTTGAAAAAAAGTTATGCACTTCGGCGTAAAGAATACACAAGCAACGTATACCCTTAATGGAAGCGAATTAGGGATAACAACACACGAAAAGGACTTGGGAATTGTTATAGACAACAAACTATGCAACAATGTGCAATGTCAATCAGCAGTGGCCAAGGCCAGTAGGGTATTTTCATGCATGAAAAAGGGCATTCATTCTCGGGACGAGAATATAATTTTGCCTCTTTATAAATCACTGGTAAGACCACACATTGAATATGCTGTGCAATTTTGGGCACCTGTTCTAAAGAAGGATATTATGGCACTAGAAAAAGTGCAGAGGTGGGCTACAAAATTAATAAAAGGAATGGAACATATCAGCTATGAAGAAAGGTTAACAAATTTAAACCTATTTAGTTTAGAAGAACGTCGCCTGAGAGGGGATATGATAACATTATACAAATATATTCGAGGCCAATACAAACCATTGTGTGGAAATCTATTCACAAACCGGACTTTACATAGGACACGAGGTCATGCGTTTAGACTAGAAGAAAGAAGATTTCGTCTAAGGCAAAGGAAAGGTTTTTTTACTGTAAGAACAATCAGGATGTGGACTTCTCTGCCTGAAGAAGTGGTTTTATCAGAGTCCATACAGATGTTCAAACAGCTACTAGATGCATACTTGCAAAAACAGAATATTCAAGGATATAATCTTTCAATGTAGGGTAATAACTGCTTAATCCAAGGATAAATCTGACTGCCATTGTGGGGTCAAGAAGGAATTTTTTTCCTAGCTTGTTGCAAAATTGGAAGTGCTTCAAACTGGGGTTTTTTTGCCTTCTTTTGGATCAACAGCAAAAAACATATGTGAGGAAGGCTGAACTTGATGGACGCAAGTCTCTTTTCAGCTATGTAACTATGTAACTATGTAATATGCACTCTACAGGATTAATGAAAGATCTAATCTGTCTGCTGGAAGCACTCAGGATCCGTCACATTATACATGAAACACGAGTCAATGCCAGGCTGATGGGATCCAAAGGGCTCAAACAGCTGTCAGAGAATCACTATAGGTTCAACCTATGCTATGTCCAAACAGCTGCGTATATTACAGAACGTCATTGCTAACTGAGCCATAAAAATCTGAGAATTACCTAAAAAATGATGTAACACAAGGGCTTCAACTCACTTGAGTTTCTGTGCTTATTTTATTTATTTGTTTATCGGTTTTTAATTTTATGTGATATAGCTGCGCACACGCACTTTAGAAATATGTGTCTGTCTGCAACAGGTTGGATTCTAGGAATGTTATTTAAAATATAAAAAAATACATATATCCAAAAACAAGTATTTTCCAGTAAAACTAAAAACAAAAAAAAAACGCAAGCCAGGGCTCAGAATTTCCACTAGCTCACTAGCCATTGGTGAGTGGAAATTTTAACTCATGTACTACGCTAATACAATTTTATCAAACCACTGTATGAGCGAAAATCATTGCAAAGATGAAGCTAAAATACATTACATTCACAGGCATTTCAACGTTGTACGCTCTTCCAGTTCACACTGAGACTAATAGCATAACACCCGAATGTCCCTATTTTAGAGGGGCAGTCCCTAATTTCAGCCCAGATCCGTCAGTCTTTCTTTTCTATCCTCCATATTGTTGGTGTCTCAGAGTTCCACACTAGGTTACTCACACTAATGTGTCTTTAAACTACAATGTATAGCAATTAGTCTGTGTAAATAAGATGATTTTTTTGTTCTTGTTCTATTACATTTTAGTTGCATAAATAGTTATTAGTAAACCACTGTATAAAAAAAAAAAAAAAAAAAAAAAATATGCCCCTGCGTGGCTGTTTGGATGCGCGTGGATGGGGTGCAACCCCTGAGCCGGTTCACTCGTTCCGTCTGCACGGCTGGGTGGCTATGTGGGTTACTCAGTTGACGTTTTCTGTCAATCTAGACCCTTTTCTTTACGAGCCCCGTGGGCTTTTCACATGAATGCGCATTCTTTTTCTCCTTTCCTACTCGCGTTTTCTATACACCCTGACCACCTGGACTCCGGCGGGCTCACTCTGCCCTCCAGTTACGTTCGGCCCTTTGGTTCCTCCTCATACCCTGCCCCCTCTTTTCTTTTCACTCACGCTGTACGTCCCCTCTCTCACACATTTTCCTCCCCTCTTATTTAGCTGTTGCGGGCTGTCAGGGCCCTAGGTGTCCACTAGTGGTAATTTCCCCCTGACTTCTTTGCCTTAGGTTAGTGGTCCCGCGAGGCCAACACCCATCCTCATACTCGGAGGTACTACGCCCTCGGGCCAAATCATAGTTAGTCGCCTCACATTGTGGCATAGAGAGGGCCTCACCTGTCACTCCCATTCTATCTTTTGTTTACCTGTCACAGAGAGGCGAACACCCCGCCACAACGTTTCAGTGGCCAAGTTATCCCCTCGCGCCAACGCAGAGATAGAGCCTCTCATGCCGCTTGGCATCTAGCAGGGCCTCACCTGTCACCGAACCTAGTGTTAATTTTTTTGGCTTAGCTAGCATGCCAGCACTCTCACACACAGTCACACTGGCTCTCATGACCCCCGTGGGGTTTACACCACCACAGTTTCTGTTACCTTGCTCCTTTCAGCCTGTCTGCCTGGACTCTGACGTGCTTACTCTGCTTTTGGTTACGGTCGGCTCCGCGGTATTTCCTCGTTCACACTCACGTTTTTCGATACACGTTCAGCGGATACGTCCTCTCTCACACTACCTCACACTACCCTCTTAGTTAGCTGTGGCTGACTGTCAGGGCCCTAGATGTCCACTGGTGGCAATTCCCCCGGGCTTCTTCGCCTTAGGTTAGTGGTCCCGCGAGGTCAACACCAATCCTCATACTCGGAGTTACTACGCCCCTTGGGCCAAATCATAGTTAGTTGCCTTGCATTGTGGCACAGAGAGGGCCTCACCTGTCACTCCCATTCTATCGTATGCTTAACTATCACTGAGAGGCCAACACCTCGCCACAACAATCAGTGGCCACGATTTCCCCTCGCGCCAAATCATAGATAGAGCCTCTCACGCCGCTTGGCATCTTGCAGGGCCTCACCTGTCACCAATCCTAGTTTTTAATTGATTCGCCTTTTTTTGGCATTAGCTAGTATGCCAGTACCAGCACGCACACGTACACACACACTTTCTCACACACACGCACACATTGGGTCGCTTATGCGCTGTCTATTCGTCTCTTTTTCTAGCAGGTCTCTGCTGCTAGCCCTAGGCATGGTATTTCCCTACCGGGCTCTCTGGCTGGGTCTGGTTCTCATCACGCCGTGGAGTTTCAGCTCCTACCTTCTTTTTGTGCTCTGGGCGCTTTGTTGCGGTTCTCATGATTCCGCTTATCCCCCCCCCGCAGCCTTCCGGCCAGCTGTACTCTCAGTGTTTGTCCACCACGGGTAACGCTGCATTCGTCTATAGGGCGGTGTCAGATGGCAGTTTAGGGTCCCTGGCATCTGCCGCTTTGGCTGGCTCCGAACCGGACTTTCTTTTTCGTGCGATCGGTCCCGTGCCTCCTCTATGCATTCCATGTATCTCTGCCTACGACCTCTCCCGTAGCCGCTACCATTCCCGGAGTTTTGAGGCCTGATCGCGGGTTGCCAGCCTTGTGGCTCGTGGTCGCCATCTTTCACGCCAGAACTCTCGCTCTCAATTATAGCGTTACTGTCTCTGTTGACGTGTCATCTGCGATTGATTTTCTTTTGTTTTTGCTACCTCTTACTTACATCACTCTACCTATCCAGTCTACAACTTCACATGTTGTACAGGATTCCATTCACACAGTTTCATGTTACTCATACCAGATTTTATTTCCATACTCAAGGTGTTTTTCAGGTTCCGGGAATCTTCAAGCTCCAGATTTCCCATCAACATCCAAGTATTTCGATCACTATCAGACCTAATTATGCTTGTCATCACGAACCGAGCATCACCCTTTCAATGTAGGACGATATCCGCTTTATCCAAGGATAAATCCGACTGCCATTCTGGGGTCAAGAAGGAATTTTTCCCTAGCTTGTTGTAAATTGGAATGCGCATTAAACTTGGTTTTTCGCCTTCTTTGGATCAACCGTTTAATCACAAATGTGAGGTAGGCCAGAATTGGGGGTCGCTAGTCTCTTTTCAGCTAGGTATCTATGTAATCTAGTTGTCGAGCCACAATACCTGCTTTCACAGTTTCTTGTGGTCCCTCTTTTTCTTACAGTCACCACATCATCTTGCAGCAAGGTATCAGGAAATCTCACCTATTCATGCAGTCTATTTATTACCTTCTCTACCTCACACTTAGTCTACCCTAGATGGCCAACATGTGTAATATACCTTACTTCCCCTTGCTCAATTTAGAGTACTGTTTAAAGTGCCGGGCACTTATTTGCTCGGCTAGGCAATTAAGGTTTTGTTGATTGTTTTAGGTTTCTGACAGGTATCTATGTTTGCCCTCTTTTATTACAGGCCTGCCTCGACGTCGGTTCCGGCACACCACAGCTGACTTATTTCCTATACGGCCTTATTTGCCCCTCACACAAATGTAAAGGCTTGGCCTGCAGTTGTGGGAGGGGCATGTTACCCTACTTAAACCCCCTACTCACCTTCCTCCGTCCCGTACGTAGTTTAGCGACTCGCATGTCCCACCCTCCACGCCCTCTATTTATACTTTTCATTACACCTCATGGGTGGGTCCTCTTTTATTACAGGCCTACCTCGATGTTAACTTCTTTATTTAGTAAGGATTTCTGTATTCCCCACAGCTCCATTCATAAGTACAAAGAGAGTGTCGGACTGTATGTAAAATGGCTTATCCATTCAGTAGAGCTAATCATTTAGTTCATTGTTCCCATTTTTTTGCTGAGGTTTATCACACAGCATATTCCAGTGGTTATGCTAATTGCAAGTACAGTCCTAACATTTACAGGCATTAATTAATGAAATGATACAAATGTACTCTTCAAAAGCACTCCATTACAAACCCAAATTTCTGAAGTGTATCAGCATGAGTCAACTTTTATTCTAGGTAACAGTGTTGCACGTGAAGGTAGATACATTTTGAGCAGATCAGGAGAATGATTGTTTTTTTGTATATCATCCAATTACATAATGATAGCTGCGAAAATAAAATGTGAATATTCCATATATATTTAAGGGTTAGGTAGGGAAGTGCTTGTACATTTAATGCATGATCTCCTGATATACAGAGGTTTCAGGGACCCTATTTTGTTGGTAGTTTTCTTTCAATTATTTAATTGTTATAAACCATGCAAAAATGAAGAAAATATTACAGAATGTGTAAATCCAAAGGCAATTTATGTTGGATTGTTCCAATTTCCATAAATGTTTTTGTTAGCAGACAGCAAATTGTAAATGTATTTTCACCCCAAATGGAATTCAGTTGTTGGATTGAAATGTTCTCCAGCACATGGGGGTAAAGATTTAGAACATTACAGGGGAAGAACTGGAGGGATTCCATTATTATTTTCATTCAATCTCTTTATAAGACAGACAGACAGACAGACCATTTTTTTTATTTTTATATATATATATATATATATATATATATATACACACATTTTTATTTTGCTACCATCCCAGTTGAAATTAGAATAGACGTTATAGCCTCATTAATGGTAATATAAATCCGATATCTACACAGTTCAAATACCACTGGCAGAATAACAGAGAGAAAAAGGCATAGAGCAGCAAAAAGGAAGATTAATGGTACAAATAGGACTTGGAGAATTAGTTCCCAACTGTTCATCTTCGAGCGTAATATGTATAAAGTTAATTGTTTAATACTCATTGGAGTCATTGTGCGTGCTAATAGCTTCATCCACATGTGACATATAATTACCACGTCAAGTTCACATATATCATGCAGTAATTGGTTATAAAATAAAGCAGAAAATCAAGAGGGCAACAAACATGAAAAAAAAGACAATTAAAGTTTAAAATAATTCAGTTCAAAAGAATTACAAATGTTATTTTGTAACCGATACAACTGTCGTGAATGTACTACTAGCACTTGTCTATAATATTGGAGTGGGTATTTTCTTTGAAATTACGATTTTCAAATATTTTTATTTGTGGGAGTCCTGCTAATAAACCCACCTCCCCTTTTAATTCCTCTTAGAACAGTTACTGCCGCAGTTTTAGCATTTTGTGGCTGCTTACAGGAGCAATACATTGAGACCTAACAGAGGCAGATAGCTTCTAATTGAAGACTCTATAGATCTATACTGCATACTAAAAGGGAACGTCCTACTTCAATGAACTCTGGTTGCAAAAAGGATAGGGGTAAGAGAACCAAAAATGTAGACCATACCAAAAGGTAATACAATAAGGAGATTATGAAAGGGACATAAATAACACAAATGGACACAAAAAGCCACATTAGCAAAAGTAGACATATGTGCCACAAGAAGAAGTGGACTGGAGATATCAGAAGACCACAGATGTGAACTTGTGTGTGGCAAAAAAAAAAAAAAAAAATCAGTTTGACTGAATCAAATCATCCAAAAAAAAAAAAACAGTTCTGGTGGTCCGAAATTCATTCATCTGGCATTTCAGTTTGTACAAATTTTGTCCGTGCAAGTGATTTGTGAAAATGAATGAACAAAAGGAAATGAGAAAACATACATTTTGCAGTACACGGATAGATGCATTTTCATGCCGCTTTGTTCACATACATACTGAGAAGAAGTAATCAACGGTGGGAAAACAAAGAAAAGCAGTCAAAAAATATTATATATTTAGTAACGATATAACATATAAATATAGATTTGTGTTACTTATTCTCCTTTTTTCCTCTATTGTTCACTTCTCAATTGATCTGTGAACAAAATCAGCATTTAGTGGCTGACCCCAACCATCAATCATCTCTTTTTTTTTGTCCTACAAATGGTACTCTGAATTATGAATGAAACTAAACTCTACATCCAGTCTTCATTTTTTTTTTGCTTTGTAATTCATCCATATGCAGTTTCGTAGTTACAAAATTTGAACAACCCACCCAATGGAAAAAAAATCGAATGGACAATTCTAAAAAAATATGACTGTAAGAATTATAATAGAACTATAAATTGGGACTGTGATAGAGAATAGATTAGGACCACTGAAAGGCAAGGAATAATACAACCAAGACAAACTGGAAACCACACAGGGGCAGGTGGTACATACAAGTTATTAGGGACTTGAGTAATTATTTGACTAGCTACCCTTGGAAAACAGAATTTGTTTAAAAAAAATGAAAAGGGTAATTAATGACATAGATAAATATTAGAATGCATGATTTGGTTAAAAGAATGGAAAAAAGGTAATAACATATATAATCTATGAAACTATACAGTACAAGATGGAACTGTGTATTTCAACACAGGTTTACAGCACATGAAGCTGGACTCCAGAATTGTATATTCTGGAGTACAATTATAAAGGAACACGGTCTTTAATTTTTGCATTGCCCATCGCCAGACCTGCTTTTTGGGGTAACCCTTAAAGAGCACAAGCTCACGTTTTCATCTGTTTTTATTTTTATTGTGTTTAATTTTATTCTTAGGTCAGTAAATACCAATTAAACAAATTCAAACATTAGCGATATAAAATTCCACTCATGTGTTTAGCACTTGAGCTTTATTGATAACTGTGTTTAGTATACTTGAATTTATTTACCTAGTGAGTGTATGTACATTCTTGGCAGATAGAAATTCTAGATGCATTTTATACAGAGTGCAGGTATAAATTCTACTACAACCTTTCTTGTTTGAGATTTCATTGTACATTGTAATGTTTTACTAAAGCGAATGAGTTAAGATTTTATCATGCAAGCATTACGACCTGACAGTAAGATAGGTTACTATGGTGATCAGAATCTTTTGCCAGATTATGTGGGTAGGTAATGAGATTGCTGTATTATTGATGTTGGGCAAAGCAAATCATTTTATCTATTGGAAGCATGAAACACACTTAAGCATGATGCTAACTTTTATCACTGTCAGAATATGGCATGATGCCATACAAGGAGATAACTGCATCCCCACAGCTTTCACTACTTACTGGTATTTTAGATCACATTGTAATCCTTTTAAAACCTAAAAGGTGAACCTGCATTGGCAGACCTATCAATACTTTTATTTTAAATACGTGTATAATAGTTTATGCCAGCGGCATAAAATCATGTTTTTCATAAATATTTATTATTTTTGCTTTCTCCAATTTCTCTGGTTGCATCATTCAAACAATTTATTTTAAAAACCAATTTGTAGCTAACCAATTCTAATCCCAAATATGCAGTAGAGACTTGGCATGTATATGGAGATAGCATTATGGGTAAAATAAAATGTATAATATTAAAAACCATAACTCATAGCGCATTCTTTCTATTACAAAAACAATGCAAGTAGAATTTAACTTGCTCCATTTCAAAATATCTTAATCAGCAAATGTTCTTTGAATGCCTTGAGCATGTCGTAAGTCAACGTACGGCACAAGCTCCACAAACTTTTCAACAATATCACAAGTAGTTTTCAACATTGGGCAAAGTTAGTAATTATAAAACAGGAACGGTAAGTGGTGGAAAAAGTGCAACTAGCTAGTGCAGGCTGGCCACTCAAAATAGGGCTCACTCCCAAATCCTAAAATAGCAAAAGACAGACCTAGTATAGTTAAGAAACATGTACCAGAGAGGGTGCCACTATAACCAATGTGTAAATATAGTTACCATTCAGATGGAAGAACATGGCATGGAATGGAAACATAAGAGAAAATATACATAGTGAAGTATTTAATGTTTACAAAAATTAAAGTTAAAAACTATAGAGATACACTCACAAAATAAGTGGCACAAAGAGAGATTTTCAGCCACCAGAGGGCTTAGTCCCCATATTGTAAATATCAGCCGATGGTGCCTCAGGATGCCAATCAAACACTTAGTTCACCAATCCTCAAGAAGAGATATAGGAAGCGGGATGTGGTCCTTTGGAGCTTGTAGGTAATGGCTTTCGGCTCTAGTCCTCGGGGGTGCTCTGAACTGCTCAACGCTTTTCGTATTGCGACTACTTCAAGAGCTGTAGGTCTTCCTCGGCGTTTAAAATCCGTCTGAAAGTTAGTAATTAAGCTGGTCTTTTATTGCTAATGATACTTTTCACTTCTTTGTAAAAACTGTAAACAAGTAGAAAATGTCTAACATAATCCTAACATCATCTGGCCAATAAAAGGCAATAAAGGGAGCACCTACTTGTGCACAGTGCACAGACCCCAAATCAGCCTAAACCAGTTATATATATATAAAAATAAAGAAATAAAATGCTCAGCACTATCTTTCAGATAAAGATCTTTATTATTTGGATTGTTGCTTTTAATTAAGAATGATGATCACAAATGTGTAGAGAATCAGACTCATAATATACCAAGACGTGCTCAATATTGAGATTTTTAACATAAATCTGGTATATTATATGGAACAACAGCTTTTTTTTTATCTGTAGGAAGGACAATGAGGGGTTAACCCTTAGTTTAATAAGTTTAGAGAAATGAGAACAAAATGCCCTATCCAATCAGGTTTCTTATAAGGTTGAAACATACACTTTAATTTGATTGATAAAAGAAAAAAATCCATCAAAATTCTATCAAAAAAGTACACAAAAATATATAATCAAAAAATGAAAAAATAATAAGAAAATAGAGAAAAGAAAGAAGGAAGAAACTCGGGATATTTACAATATACACTCCAATTCATAGGTATATGGAACCAGATAATAGGATATGTGTATGCAGTTTGGCCACTTTTACATAAGCATACTCCTAGTATTGGGTATCCTTTCAACACTTCTAGCCAGATTAATAGTAAAAACCTCTTAATAGTAACATAGTAAATGCAGCGATACCTTGAGAATCAGATTGAGTGAAGTGTATCAACATATCAGCTGAGGTTTGTAACTAGTGGGACTACACCTAAAAGGGAAGATATTGTGCTTCCTACTAAAGTGTCTTTCTTATGAACCCAATAAAAAATTGCGATCTGGTTGAGAATTAGAGGTTGACAAATGCTAATATAAAAAAAATTGTAATCCCGGAGCTTAAATACCACTAGTCTATACTGTGCCTTCGTGGACACCTAATCTTCGAGGTAAACTTACTAGCTCTATGTTATTATGGTCCATGAAAACGGCTCTGTGCTCCCATTCAGCAAACAGTCAGTCTAAACATCTGTTCGGTAACTGATTGAATATAGGTATTACTTAGCCATCGCTTCCAGAGATATAACCTCTGCGCACTCATAAAGCTTTGTTAATTATTGAGAGTACAGCAAGCCGTAAGTTACAAACCTCAGCTGATATGTTGATACACTTCACTCAATCTGATTCTCTTAAGAGGTTTCAGTATTAATTTGGCTATAAGTGTTGAAAGGATAGCCAATACTGGGAGTAGGCTAATGTAAATCTGGCCAAACTGCATACACATATCCTATGATCTGATTCCAGATACCTATGAATTGGAGTGTATATCTCTAATTTTTTCTCTCTTTTCTCTATTTTCTTATAATTTTTTCATTTTTTGATTATATATTTTTGTATTAGTTTTTAATGGAATTTTGATTACATGTTATGTTTTATCTATCAAATTAAAGTGCATGTTTCAACCTCATAAAAAGCCAAGGGCATTTTGTTCTAATTTCTCTAAATGTGGTATATTACCGTATATACTCAAGTATAAGTCGAGTTTTTCAGCACAAAACCCCAACTCGACTTTTACTCGAGTCACTGTCTGTATTATGGCAATTTACATTGCCATAATACAGACAGGGGGCTGGCAGGAAGTGTTTACTTACCCCTCCTGCAGATCCCGTCAGCTCCCTCCTCCTCCGCACCGGTCCGGTCAGCTCCCTCTGCAAGTCTCACAGTGTAAGTCTCGCAAGAGCCGCGGGGTCATAGTGCGGCTCTCGCGAGACTTACACTGTGAGCTGACAGGAGAGCTGACCGGACCGGTGCGGAGGAGAAGGGAGCTGACAGGAGCTGCAGGAGAGGTAAGTGCTTCCTGCCAGCCCCCCTCCACTGAACTGCCAATGCCACTGGACCACCAGAGAGTGAGAGCCCCCCTCCCTGCCATGTATCAAGCAGGGAGGGGGGACGAAAATAAATAAAAATAATAATATAAAAAAATATATATTAATAATAAAAAAATATTGCTAATAAAAATTTTTTTTTATATTAAAATAATAATAATTACAAAATAATAATAAAAATGCCCACCCCCCACCAAGGCTCTGCAACATATTTTGCATCACACACACACTGCACTCATACACACACTGCACTCATACACACACACTGCATTCATTATATACACACACTGTAAATAAATATTCAATAATATATATTTTTTAGGATCTAATTTTATTTAGAAATTTACCAGTAGCTGCTGCATTTCCCACCCTAGTCTTATACTCGAGTCAATAAGTTTTCCCAGTTTTTGGGGTAAAATTAGGGGCCTCGGCTTATATTCGTGTCGGCTTATACTCGAGTATATACGGTATATGAGTCAAAGACATGTTTGTCTTTAAATAATGATAGGGAAAGGGTAGAGGCAGGGCTGGCGCATCCTATAGGCAAGTTTCGAGTAACCCGGCAGGAGGTAAGCGCACAGCGCCAGTCACTTTGTGTACCGTGGCCGGGCAGCACAGACCGAGGTACAGGAGCTTCCTGTACCCGGCCGGACTAAAAGAAAGTGCTCTCTCAGTGAGCACGTCCTGTCAGCCCAGCCGGTTACACAAAACAGAAGCTCGCCGCCTGGCCACGCTACACAGAAGTAGGAGGCACAACTGGGAAGGGGTGGGAGATGGCACTATGGGACACTGGGGGTGGGGGAGGAGAGACAACTAAGGGACACTAGGGGCAGGGGGAGGAGAGACCACTAAGGGACACTGGGGAGGAGGGGGAGACCACTAAGAAAAAGATGGGGGGAGAGACCACTAAGGGAAAGATGGGGAGTGGAAAGAATTCTCAGAGACAGGGGGGAGGGAGAGCAGTATGGGAAGGGGCGGCAGGGGAGAGCACTAAGGAATGGGAGAGCACTAAGGGATAGGAGGGAAGGGGAGAACACTAAGGGACAGGGGAGCAGGGAAGAGCACTAAGGGGCAGGGGAGCAAGGAAGAGCACTAAGGAGCAGGTGGGGAGGGGAGATCACTAAGGGATCGGAGAGCACTAAAGGATCGGAGAGAAGGGGAAAACACTAAGGGACAGGAGGAGAGGGGAGATTGCTAAGGGACAGGATGGGAGAACTCTAAGGGACAGAGGGAGGAGTGGAGTTGAGACTACTAAGGGATTTGGGAAGTGAAAGCAATCATTAAGAGAGGGGGGAGTATAAGACACAGAGTAAGGTTGAGGATGGATGAAAGAGAAGCACAGAAGGGCTGGTAAGGGAGACAGAGATACACAGAGGGGCTCAGGAGAGAGACACACAGAGTCGCTTGTGAGGGAGACACATAGAGGGGTCTGGGAGGAAAAGAGGCACACCAAGGAACTGGGAAGAGTGAGACACAAAGGGACTTGGGGGAGTAAGACACACAAAGTGGTTTGGAGGATGTAGGAGACATACAAAGGGGGGGGAGATAAGAGACACACAAGGGGTTTGTAAGAGATACACTAAAGGGGAGTGTAAGACACAAAACTCAAAGAAAAAAATATACCAAAAAATTATATTAACAAAATAAATATCATTTAAAAAAAGAGCTGCCCAACTCCCCTATTCTACCCCACTCTCTTTCACACTACACACATACACAATGCATCCTTTCACATACACAGAATGCATCCCAACTCACAAACACACACACACACTGAAACATACAATGCATCCTACACTCACACATAAACACACCATTCTTCCCTTACACACACACAATGCATCCATTACACACACAATGAATACCTCACAAACACACACACGCAATGCATCCCTTACACACGCACACCCAGAAACACATAATGCATTCTTTACACACAAACACACACTGCATCCCCTATACACACCCACTACATCCCTTACACAAACTGGTATCCCATACATTACATAAGAACACACTCACACACACATTACATCCTCTACAATAACACATAACACAAATCCTTAATTTACCTCACATTAAAGGGCCACTATAGTCACCAGAACCAACTACAGCTTGATGTAATGGTTCTGGTGTCCATAGCCTGTCATTGCAGGCGTTTTAATGTAAACACATTAAAAGAAATGACACTGTGTGCAGCACTGGTGTTGGCTCATATGGCAGATCATATGAGTGGGGCATTGTGATGGGCGTAGGGGAGGGAAATTTTTGTTTGTCTAGGGTGGCAAAAATCCTTGCACCGGCCTGGGTAGAGGGCTAAAAAAACCTAAGTGCGGAGCTGCCGCTATGATTCTCAAACAATATTTCATAGGAGTGAAAGGATAATGGCAAGATGCTAAAAACTGCATATTCAGGTGTGAATGGCAGATGTGGCAAGATGGAATGGATTACGAAAAAGCTCTACTAGAAAACTAGAATTTGGAGATATGACCACAAACAAGTAAGCAGAGGGTAGGTTACAGCTAAAACATGAATCAGAGGTGAATTTACACACTGAAACACTGCACATACACGATCCAGGCACCATAACTACTTCAAATGTGCTGAGGTCGCATTACTGACTCCATGTCACATACCTGCGCTGTTATTGGGTTTGATTTTTTTATCTACAGTCCACCGGACAATTTGCATTTGAATAAATACCTTCATTAAAAAAAAAACAAAAAAAAAATAGTAGAAATATATTTATTGTTAACTTGAATATGTTGAATAAGTACAGTTTGTAGAAAATAGTTTTAAGACATTAAATAATCTCCATTGAAAATCAAAAAAAGGTAGAATTAGTTCTAATAGCCCTCACCGAAGGACCATGCAAATTATCAATCCAGCATTCAATATTTTAAATTCGTTCAAACTCCAGACTCCCTCTTACCACCTTAAGTTTTAATTAGCATATCTTCCAACTTGGCAAGCATAATATTTACATTAACACATATGACACATTCTGCATACATATGACTAACTCTATACTCTGAAAGAATAGATTAAATAATGCATTAACCTATTAAATATAGCTAGTGCTACTCAACAATAGCTCTATCTGGGAAAGTTATATCATTCTCCTGTGTCCTGTGGAACCTTGTTTTAGACTGAATCATTACCTTTTAGTTTTGGGCAACAAATAAAGGGACAGCCTAATATGAGGCTCTGCCAAATAGTCTATTTTTGTCTCCGTTGTTCTAAGAGTTTTGGACTATATCCTCAATGTGTAAAGCAGGAATGTTTTCAGTTCTGATATAGCATTAGTGTTTGCTTATCCTGTGGTACATTATTCTCAAATAATGTTTTCTGTGTTCAATATCGGCACTATGTTTTATTTTATGTAACAAGCACGCATTAAGACACCTGTATAGTAACAATTATATTTACATTGCTTACACATTCTCGATGTCTTTTTATTCTGCAGTTCCATCTTGCTCTCTCTACCATGCTAAGCTATCTCACTTCAACTTAACAATATGGTGGTGATAAAAAAAAAAAAACCCTTCAAAATCAATTCACACAACTTCACCTGTCCCTTTTAATGATGAATACATTAGCAAATATGAAAAAATGTAGCAAGAAATTTATAATAGTGTATTTAAATCAAATAACATTTTATTTAGCTGTAACAAACCAATAGCAGCATTTAGCCTATGACAGATAATACAAGCCTATAATGTGTCTCTACTGAAACCTGTGATATTTACTTTTGTAAAAAGTCACCCTCACCTGCCCGAAAAAATCAACAATGACTGTAAGTCCCAAGAACTCCAAATAACTAGAAGATAATTCATTACGGAACCAACCTTTCTCCTTCACCTTACACAGGAAGACATTTACAGTAATCAAAATGCAGTAGGGGCAGTCAATGCCCTTTCTTCCAGTCACTGCGCCATGGGGTAGATGGTAAAGATTACATTGTAGACTAGGGTCACAAACCAAGAAGAAGCCCAGGTCCTAAATGAATAAATCCAACTTACCTCATTTACAATTAGCTGCATGGTTGGGGGCCGTTACTGGCAATAAGGAAGTCTAAGTGATTCACTCCATATGGCTGGCTCAAAAGCCAGCACATCATTGTGCGGGAGGAGACTGCTTGGGAATGACTAGTGCTTCCTATGCATACCTAGATGTAAGAAGATAAGAGTGACATTATTTGTATATGTTCCGTAGGGCATGGTATAGAGTGAAGTGTTTATTCACTTATTCCTCGGGGTCAGGGCACCCCTTTGCTTTGTCTAGTAGGGGTGGGGAGATTTGGGGGCATGATATGGAGATCGTAGGACTTGTGGACCACTTGGTTCTAGTCAACTCCAGCAGTTGAAGTGAAATGGTAAGCATGCACACAGCTAGTTATTCACTATCATCTAAGGAATATTAAGTGAAGGATAAAATACTTTAGTTTTTTTTTTTTTTATTTGTTATACAATTATTTTAGAAAAGTGTGTTTGTTAACACAGATTTTTTTTCATGAGTAAAAGCTTGTATCTCGATTTGATTTTTCTTTTTTTACAGGATTTGAGAGAAGACGAATGTGTATGCAGAGCTACAAAGCAATTTGAGACCTCGGTCACCTTATAGAGCCATGAACGATCATTCAGCATGTTTTCTTAATGCTTGTGTTTACAGTAATACTGTACGTGAAATGAAAGATTTTATTATTTTTCTAATTGTATTTTTTTTTTTGCTATCTACAAAACAAAAGCCCAGACCATTGTTAAGACAAATAACTTTACTACGGCTAATGAACAAATGTGCCATTTTTATAGAATTATGGCTTTAAAAGCTTACTCTGTGCACACACTGAATAGATAAAAGCAGAAACACAATTTGGTAAGCAATTTATTCCTAGAATTAAAAGAAAAGCTTCATTTGCCCATAAAAAAGTGTCCTCAGGTTCAAAATCTATAAAACACTGCAGATTGTTTTATCCGCAATACTGAACACCCTATAATACCTCTCAACTGCCTCAGATTCATAGCACAGTCTCTATTTGAACAATATCCCATTGTCTCCTTTTTTCATCCAATGTCACAAAGGGCTAAATGAAGAAAAAAAAAAAGGCTTGGAAAATTCAATATATAACAGTCTATTTTGATGATTTGATAATTAGAGTTTGTATAGGAAGGTTAAGAGTGGGAAAACTGGTGTTAGAAGAGTTGTAATTGGGAAAATTACAGTAAGGGGGTTTAATGCATGTTTAAGATGTGGACATGGCATAATATGCCATATTTTTTTACTCCTAATACCCATCCTGTTTCTCTCCTCATTCGCTCACCTGTGACCCCTCTGCCATCTTCTTACCCGGGTGAATGTAGATAGGTACCCCAGGGTCATTTAGAAATAAAGTTTTATTTTTCCCCATGTGTTTTCATGGGGATAAAAGCTGGAGAGAGAGTCATTAAAAACAGCTCTATAATGCTACTCTGCTATTATAAAATCATTCAATTTTAGCATATCACAATCAATGCTCAACAATTTAATTTAAAATTAAGCTTATATTTATTGGTACCTTCAACAAATGCAATACATACATACACACAGACTGCTGAATACACGCACACACCGACTGCGGAGTACACACACACACACACAGACTGCTGAAAACACACACTGACAGACTGCCGAGTACACACAGACTGCTAAATACACACAGACTGCTAAACACACACACACAGACTGCTAAATACACACAGACTGCTGAATACACACACACAAACACACACAGACTGCTGAATGCACACACACAAACACACACAGACTGCTGAATACACACAGGCTGCTGAATACACACACACAGACTTCTGAACACACACACACACACTGGGGAATACACACACAAAGACTGCTAAATACACTTAGACTGCTGAATACACACACTGATAAATACACCCAGACTGCTGTGAGGGGTGCAGTGTATGTGTTTGTGTGTAAGGGGTGCAGTGTATTTTTTAGGGGTACAGTGAGTTTATAAGGGGTGCAGTGTATGTGTTTGTGTGTAAGGGGTGCAGTGTATTTTTTAGGGGTACAGCGAGTTTATGAGGGGTGCTGTGTCTGAAGTGTGCTGTGTGTGTGTGTCAGGGGTGCTGTGTGTGTGCAGCATGCTGTGTGTCAGAGGTGCAGTGTGTCAGAGGTGCAGTGTGTCAGAGGTGCAGTGTGTCAGAGGTGCAGTGTGTCAGAGGTGCAGTGTGTGTGTGAGGGGTGCAGTGTGTGTGTGAGGGGTGCAGTGTGTGAGGAGTGCAGTGTGTGAGGAGTGCTGTGTGTGTGTTTCTGAAGGGTGATGTGTGTGAGGAGTGCTGGGTGTGTGTGAGGGATGCTGTGTGTGAGAGGGAAAGGGGGCAGTGTGTTTGTGTGAGGTGTGTTGTGTGTGAGAGGGTGCTGTGTGAGTGTGAGGGATGCTCTGTGTGTGTGAGAGAGGGTGCTGTGTGTGTGTGAGGGGGCTTTGTCCCTGTCCTCTTTGATTGCCATGGGGGAGGGGGACACTATAGTGTTATGAATACAGCTTTGTATTTCTAACACTGTAGTGTTCCTTTAAGTGCTTTTATGTTATATTTGTTTGTACTAAGTTTTCAATATATAAATGGGATTTTGAAATCTTCTTATTGCTTTGTTTTAAGCTTCCTTCTCTTACCATGACTGTCAAGTTAATTTGAGTATTTTTGATATAATTATTTGGTTCTTTGTTTTATGCATTTTTTAGTTGCCCTATAATCCTGGTGTAAATAGATTAATTTGTGTAATTTCTCCCCCCCCCCCCCTTTCTGGTTTTATCTGTTTGCAATACAGTGCAGGTGTTTGATGTTCACTATTAATTTATTGTGTATATCAGGATTAAAGGGTTAGCCTTTTTCAAAAAGTCCATCCATGCACAAAAAGCATTAGGGAGCTTTTTCATTCCCATATATATCTTTTGTTTTTCTAAATCTTATCGTTGGCTGTTTTTGTACTCTTAATTAACTTTTTGAAATAAAAGAACACTACGTGAACAGTGATTACATTGGGCAATTTTCTACTAAACTGCACTTCTGTAGGATTTTGTTAGCAAACTTATACGTATCCTGTCAAAATTTTCCCCCAAATTGAGAGTTAAACTAAAGTTTAATAGTTTCATTATTAGCTTCATTTATATATTAAATATGTTGATTTGTCACATATTTCCCTATTCAAGATTTTAGTAAATTGCATAGAAATATGCTGAGATTTCTCCATGCTTTTTCTTTTTTTTATTGGTAAGAACAATATTTTGGAAAAACTTAACCCAAGGAACCTTCCGATAATTGCAAAGCAGAGATGTCCTTGACAGGTCTATGTGCTTGTGCATTGATTATGATTTCTTGGTTCACATAAGCACGTATCATTTTTTTTTTCTATGTAGGAATGCTATTAAAATAGTCCAAGATTACTTGGCAAGAGGGTAAATAAATCATTCACACTCAAAGCACATGCTCTCTGAAAATCTGTAACTACCATTATTGTGTCAAGGCAATTACAGGTTGTCAAGCAATGCTCCTCAATATCCTTGTCTATGTGACACGGTTTATAAATCAATGTAAATAGTTAATAATCGGAAAATAAAAACTTAATTCTATTTGCTTTGCCTCAAGCATTTGATTGCTCTCATGTCAGAACAGAAGTTGAAATGTTTTGCTTAAAGAAATACCCTACATTTGAATAAATAACAGCACAAAACTTGTTAAAAGTGTACGTGTTCAGTGAAATTTGTCTAGACCAAGAGTAGGCAACGTTTGACATTCCAGATGTTGCGAACTACATCTGCCCTGATGCTTTGACAGCATTATGGTTGTAAGAGCATTATGGGAACACCTGGAGCACCAAATGTTGCCTAACCCCTGGTCTAGACAGAGTGTACTTATGCTTTTCTGGCAGGGAGCAGTGGATAATCTCTGGTGGTCTAGTAAAGAAGCAGAGATCTGTTTTTTAATTCACACTGGCCTCTACAGTTTCTTATCTTCTGCAAATTAATAAAACACAGCACAAAGATAATATATCATTCTGAATGTTATGCTTGTTAAAGGAACACTATAGAGTTAGCAACAAACACATATCCCTGACCCTATAGTGTTAACAAACACAATCTAGCCCTCCTGGCCCTCTTTGCCCCTGTAAATATAGTAAAATCTTACTTTTATAACAGTCTGCTGCTGCTGCTGGCTCTGTCCCCTGCCTCCTTGGCTGACATAATCAGATCTTAACCAATCACAATGCTTTCCCGTAGGAAAGCATTGGATTGACCGGGAATGTCAATGAGGCAGATCAGGGGCAGAGCCAGCACAAGCCAAACACAACCCTGACCAATCAGCATCTCCTCATAGAAATGCATTGAATTGATGTATCTCTATGAGGAAAGTTCAGTGTCTTCATGCAGAGGGTGGAGACACTGAATAGCAGTGCTACAGAATGTGCAGTACAGCTTCAGGAAGCACCTTTAGCAGCCATCTGAGGAGTGGCCAGTGAAGTTATCACTAGGCTGTAATGTAAACACTGCATTTTCTATGAAAAGACCGTGTTTACTGAAAAAAGCCTGACGTTATGATTATATTCACCAGAACAAATACATTAAGCTGTAGTTGTTCTGGTGACTATAGTGTCCCTCAAAGTTAATGTAAAACAATAAAGAGTCTATCCAAGGTGTCACATTAAGGCTTCTACCACCCCAGATCAGGTTCGAATCCTAGTAGTCTGGCAGAAGGTAACTACGAAGTGAGCATCTATTACAAGACACTCCGAGAAAAAATATTGAACTTCATCCTCATCTGCTATAGATTACAATGGTGTACATTTATATCATACAAACACCAGGGACAGAAAAATCAATAAATGGCAGCTAATACCAATTAAGCCACTACACATAGCTCTAGAATAGGGTTTAACTTTAACCGAAAAACATATAATGGGACGATCTACTTGTCACTGTACTGACAGTTTTAAAGGGAACCTGTCACCTTAAAATATCTGTCTATGTATAATGTAGCATTGGAAATTTTGGAAAATAAAGACAAACTAAACATACCTTTCCTGGTTACTGTGATATTATACAATACAAATCTTGGTCCAAAAAATAATTGGTTAAAGAAGTTTGAAATATCTCTTGAAACTTTAACTAAATTTAACTAAATCCTTCTTATGTAACAAGTAACAGCAGTATCTGAGCAATAAGATCATTTTTAAAAATCACAGTCTAGTAGTCATGTATAAAGTGCATTCGACGGTGAGTACCATTTTAACATTTATCTGTAGATATCAAGATATAAATTATAATTGCTTTTCTCTTAAAGGAAAACAAATCTAAATGTAATTATTTTTAATTTTAGTGTGTCCCTATTAATGCCTAGATTACTGATCCCTCCCCTGTGAAGTGAAACAAATTACAGTACTTGTAATTCAGCCCTGGGACAGTCTCCTCTTAGTAGCTGTGATGCCTGATTGAAATCATCAATGAGGATGGCTTTGGTCCAATCCAAAGCTTATCATCCCAAGGAGGGTGAGGTATCTGCAGTTTATTCTTTACCATGTATATAATTGGTGCGGCTAAACTCCCTTGGATTTTAATTATATACCGCTACAAATACTAAGTGGCATCAAGCAAAGAAAATATTCAGTCCCGGATTTCAATGTGACCAAATATTTTTTCGAACATTAAGAAAATGGCTTGTAGTTGTATGCTAATATCGCAAAGAATGTCCAAGTTAACAAAATAAACAAATTAAGAATAGTGATGTCGCGAACATAAAATTTTCCGTTCGCAAACGGCGAACTTCCGCAAATGTTCGCGAACGGGCGAACCCGGCGAACCGCCATAGACTTCAATAGGCAGGCAAATTTTAAAACCCACAGGGACTCTTTCTGGCCACAATAGTAATGGAAAAGTTGTTTCAAGGGGACTAACACCTGGACTGTGGCATGCCGGAGGGGGATCCATGGCAAAACTTCCATGGAAAATTACATAGTTGATGCAGAGTCTGGTTTTAATCCATAAAGGGCATAAATCACCTAACATTCCTAAATTGTTTGGAATAACGTGCTTTAAAACATCAGGTATGATGTTGTATCGATCAGGTAGTGTAAGGGTTACGCCTGCTTCACAGTGACAGACCAAACTCCCCGTTCAACGCACCGCAAACAACCGCAAACAGTCCATTTGCACAACCGCAAACTCCCCATTTGCACAAGGTTGGATACCAAGCTAGCCATGTCCTGTTCCTTGTCCTCACTGATGTCATTGAAGGTCTTCCTCCACCCAGCCACGTACAACACCAAGGGTCCCCGAAAGGTGGCAACAAGCCCCCTGTATTTTTTTATTTTTTTTAATGTACACTACTGTTACACCAGATATGAGTTGCACTGGTGTGACACTGTACCCTGGCAGGCCCTGAAACGCACACGCGTGAAGGAAACTGACTGCTATTATTTCACAGTCAAATTTCTAGTTTTTTTTTTTAATGTACACTACTGTTACACCAGATATGAGTTGCACTAGTGTGACACTGTGCCCTGGCAGGCCCTGAAACGCACACGTGTGAAGGAAACTGACTGCTATTATATTACAGTCAAAAAAGTTTTTTTTATTTTAAATGCAAGCTATTGTGACACCAGATATGAGTGGTGGCATTGGGACCACTTTAAAAATATTGGATATCGCTAAAAATCATGATCACTATACAGGGAGTGCAGAATTATTAGGCAAGTTGTATTTTTGAGGATTAATTTTATTATTGAACAACAACCATGTTCTCAATGAACCCAAAAAACTCATTAATATCAAAGCTGAATATTTTTGGAAGTAGTTTTTAGTTTGTTTTTAGTTTTAGCTATTTTAGGGGGATATCTGTGTGTGCAGGTGACTATTACTGTGCATAATTATTAGGCAACTTAGCAAAAAACAAATATATACCCATTTCAATTATTTATTTTTACCAGTGAAACCAATATAACATCTCAATATTCACAAATATACATTTCTGACATTCAAAAACAAAACAAAAACAAATCAGTGACCAACATAGCCACCTTTCTTTGCAAGGACACTCAAAAGCCTGCCATCCATGGATTCTGTCAGTGTTTTGATCTGTTCACCATCAATATTGCGTGCAGAAGCAACCACAGCCTCCCAGACACTGTTCAGAGAGGTGTACTGTTTTCCCTCCTTGTAAATCTCACATTTGATGATGGACCACAGGTTCTCAATGGGGTTCAGATCAGGTGAACAAGGAGGCCATGTCATTAGATTTTCTTCTTTTATACCCTTTCTTGCCAGCCACGCTGTGGAGCAGGGCCGGACTGGGAAAAAAATTAGGCCCGGGCATTTTTCAATCAGAGCAGCCCCCTAAGGGGGCGGGGCCAGAGAAGGTGTGTTTTGTCATCACTAATGACAAGCACGCCCCCTCTCAAAGTGAGCATGTTGGTTCAATGCGCAGAGCCCCGCTGAAGAGCTCTGGCATTAGAAAAAGGCCCTGAATTTGTTCTGCGCAGCGCAAGCAAATTTAATAACATGCTTGCGCTGTGTTTGCTTTTAAATTGTCTCTGGTGTCTCCACAAGTGGGATACCAGAGGACAAAAGGGCCAGGAAAGTGTATGGTGCATATGTTTAGAGCGTGCTTGTGGGATTGCGTGTGTGTAGAGTGTGGTGTGGTATTGTGTAAATAGGTAAATTTCATTTGTGTTTGTGGTGTAATATGTGTGGCTAGGGGCTGTAGAGAGTGTGTATATAGGGGGCATAGTGTTATAGGGGATGTAGCGAGTGTGTGCATACGGGCTGTAGTGTGTGTGTATAGGTGACGTAGTGTGTGTAGGGGTTGTAGAGAGGGTGTGTTTAGAGAATGTTGTATGTGTTTGCTGACAAGGAATGTAGTGTGTGTGTAGGAGATCTAGTGTGTAAAGGACCCAGTGTGTATAGGAGAGTGTGTGTGTGTGTGTGTGTGTGTGTGTGTGTAGAGGCTTAAGAGTGCATATAGGGTAAGGGATCTAGCGTGTATCTGGAGCGTAATGTGTGTAGTGGTGCAGTGTGAGGGGTGCTGTAGTGTGTGTGTGTGTGTGTGTGTGTATATATATATATATATATATATATATTTGGACGTATTGTATGTGTGAGGGGCGCAGTGTGTGTATGTAAGAGGGGTGCTGTATGTGAGGGTGTTTTTATGTGCCGTCACATTCTAGGTTTCTAATTTTCTTTGTCTGTTAACTCACTGAGGGTTATTTTATATATTATATATATAATATATAAAATAACCCTCAGTGAGTTAACAGACAAAGAAAATTAGAAACCTAGAATGTGACGGCACATAAAAACACCCTCAGACACACACAGCACCCTCAGACACACACAGCACCCTCAGACACACACAGCACCCAAACACACACAGCACCCAAACACACACACAGAACCATGGGGGTGCTTTGTGTGTTTGGGTGCTGTGTGTGTTTGGGTGCTGTGTGTGTCTGGGGGTGCTTTGTGTGTTTGGGTGCTGTGTGTGTTTGGGTGCTGTGTGTGTTTGGGGGCTGTGTGTGTTTGTGGGGGCTGTGTGTGTTTGGGTGCTGTGTGTATTTGGGTGCTGTGTGTGTCTGGGTGCTGTGTGTGTCTGTGGGTGCTGTGTGTGTCTGGGTGCTGTGTGTGTCTGGGTGCTGTGTGTGTCTGAGGGTGCTGTGTGTGTCTGAGGGTGCTGTGTATGTTTGGGTGCTGTGTATGTTTGGGTGCTGTGTGTGTCTGAGGGTGCTTTGTATGTCTGGGGGTGCTGTGTGTGTGGGGGGGTGCTGTGTGTGTCTGGGGGTGCTGTGTGTGTTTGGGTGCTGTGTGTGTTTGGATGCTGTGTGTGTCTGTGGGTGCTGTTTGTGTTTGGGTGCTGTGTGTGTCTGGGGGTGCTGTGTGTGTGAGTGTGAATGTATATTTTATTTAAATATATTTTGTATTAAGAAAAAAAAAAAAAAAGTTATATCCCCCCCTTCTTACCTTTATCCTGGGAGGTCCATTCTGCCTGGGGGGAGGAGGGGGGGTCCATTCTGCCTGGGGGGAGGAGGGGTGCCGTGCTGCCATTCTTCCCTGGTGGTCCTGTGGTGAGAGTGAACTCTAGCCCCCTGCAGGCTAGAGTTCACTCTCGCGAGATCTGAGCGTTGCCGCGGTTACCGCGGCAACGCTCAGACCTCGCGAGAGGACCCGGTGGAGCTGCTGGCTAGAGCTCTGCCGGTCCTCTCTCCTGCCTCCCTCCCACACTCCCCAGCCGGCGGCCGCACCTGAGTGTCTCTGGGCCGGTGAGGGAGATCTTTGATCTCCCCACCGGCCCATGGAGGCACTATGCAGGGCTGGCGCTCGGGTAGCGCTGGCCCTGCAGGGGCTGGCAGGGGAGATCCTGTGATCTCCCCTGCCGGCCTCGGCCCCACGGCCATCGCGGCCCACCGGGCATTTGCCCGGTGTGCCCGATGGCCAGTCTGGGCCTGCTGTGGAGTACTTGGACGCGTGTGATGGAGCATTGTCCTGCATGAAAATCATGTTTTTCTTGAAGGATGCAGACTTCTTCCTGTACCACTGCTTGAAGAAGGTGTCTTCCAGAAACTGGCAGTAGGACTGAGAGTTGAGCTTGACTCCATCCTCAACCTGAAAAGGCCCCACAAGCTCATCTTTGATGATACCAGCCCAAACCAGTACTCCACCTCCACCTTGCTGGCGTCTGAGTCGGACTGGAGCTCTCTGCCCTTTACCAATGCAGCCACGGGCCCATCCATCTGGCCCATCAAGACTCACTCTCATTTCATCAGTCCATAAAACCTTAGAAAAATCAGTCTTGAGATATTTCTTGGCCCAGTCTTGACGTTTCAGCTTGTGTGTCTTGTTCAGTGGTGGTCGTCTTTCAGCCTTTCTTACCTTGGCCATGTCTCTGAGTATTGCACACCTTGTGCTTTTGGGCACTCCAGTGATGTTGCAGCTCTGAAATATGGCCAAACTGGTGGCAAGTGGCATCTTGGCAGCTGCACGCTTGACTTTTCTCAGTTCATGGGTAGTTATTTTGCGCCTTGGTTTTTCCACACGCTTCTTGCGACCCTGTTGACTATTTTGAATGAAACGCTTGATTGTTTGATGATCACGCTTCAGAAGCTTTGCAATTTTAAGAGTGCTGCATCCCTCTGCAAGATATCTCACTATTTTTGACTTTTCTGAGCCCGTCAAGTCCTTTTTTTGACCCATTTTGCCAAAGGAAAGGAAGTTGCCTAATAATTATGCACACCTGATATAGGGTGTTGATGTCATTAGACCACACCCCTTCTCATTACACAGATGCACATCACCTAATATGCTTAATTGGTAGTAGGCTTTCGAGCCTATACAGCTTGGAGTAAGACAACATGCATAAAGAGGATGATGTGGTCAAAATACTCATTTGCCTAATAATTCTGCACTCCCTGTATACTTTCTCTACAAACCTCTAAAACGAACCAAACTACTCATCCATCCGCTATACCACTTTATCCCACCTAGAACTAGTGCCCAGTTAAAATACTTGACTCTTACTTACCCACACTCAGTCATGCCACACACATTTCACCACTACTCTCACTGAATCCCTCTGACTACGGCTAAATTCATCTTCTACATCAGAACACTACTCCTAAGATTGGGTTGTATCCATGTCTCGGGTCTTTCATTTAGAATAGGGGCAGCTTCGGTCTCCTTCAACACTGACACTCAAGTGCATATTATTAAAAGATTGGGCAGATGGAAATCCCCAGTCTACAACCGATATATTCCTCATCCCGAGAAAGAAATGAGGAAAGCTTTTAAAAGTTTGGCTTTGTAAATTTGATGCAATAAGTGTGTTTTTCTTTAATATCTTTTCACCCTCTTTGCATAACCCCAATTTACATATATTACTAATATGTTTCTGAACATATATATTATATTACTCACTCACTCTCTGGGCCGGCCTAAGACAATATGCTGCCTAGGTCCAACGATAAATGATTATGGGGATAATGTAGAATAAACACAGGTTACTGGCTATGGGGGGATAATGTATAATAAACACAGGTTACTGGCTATGGGAGGGATAATGTATAATAAACACAGGCTACTGGCTATGGGAGGGATAATGTATAATAAACACAGGTTACTGGCTATGGGGGGATAATGTATAACAAGCACAGGTTACTGGCTATGGGAGGATAATGTATAATAAACACATGTTACTGGCTATGGGAGGGATAATGTATAATAAACACAGGTTACTGGCTATGGGAGGGATAATGTATAATAAACACAGGTTACTGGCTATGGGGGATAATGTATAATAAACACAGGTTACTGGCTATGGAGGAATAATGTATAATAAACACAGGTTACTGGCTATGGGGGGATAATGTATAATAAACACAGGTTACTGGCAATGGGGAGGATAATGTATAATAAACAAAGGTTACTGGCTATGGGGGGATAATGTATAATAAACACAGGTTAATTGTTGTGGGGGATAATGTATAATAAACACAGGTTACTGGTTGTGGGGGGATAATATATAATACAAAAAAGGTTACTGGTTGTGGGGGGATAATGTATAATAAACACAGGTTACTGGCTATGGAGGATAATGTATAACAAACACAAAAAAAAGTAAGCTTCAGAATTAATCTACATTGTATGCTGTCTAGGAGGTGGGAGGGTCTGGGAGGGAGGGTCTGCTGTTGATTGGCTGGAATGTGTCTGCTGACTGTGAGGTACAGGGTCAAAGTTTACTCAATGATGACGAATAGGGGGCGGACCGAACATCGCATATGTTCGCCATCCGTGGCGAACGTGAACATGCTATGTTCGCTAGGAACTATTCGCCAGCGAACCGTTCGGACATCACTGATTAAGAATGCTTAAATATTTATCATATCTTCATACAACGCATCATGAAATCATCATTCATTTACAAAGTTCACAGAGCACATGAATTATGTGGCGATAAGAAAGAAATTAATAAAATCATCATTAACCTGAAACAACATAAATGATATAACTACATCGATGACTTTCCGAATATTTCCTGATTGTGCAGCTAGAGTGATCATCTTGATGACCTGTGCAATTTTTACAATTAAGTAAAATGATTACATGGGGAAATGTTAGGGACAATCTAGATGAAATAATCCAGGGAAAGCTTATGTGGTATCAAGTCATAATATGAATGCAAAAATACCATGTACACAGCGGAACTAGCCTAGATGTGTTTCGAACAACTTAAATTAGTGGTTGCCAACCAAGTCCTCAATTCCACAGTCCAGATGTTGTCTGTATTCCTATTGGATTAGTATTGGGAAATACCTAAAGTCTGTCCTGTTAGCATGCTTATTAAGTCTGCTGCTAATATTATCTTTGCCCGAAAATAAGGCATCCCCCCAAAAAAGCCCTTCCTTATTTTTAGGGGATGCTTGTTCGCTAATTCCCCGAACATAGCAGTTCGCTAATTCCCCGAACATAGATTTGCAGGATTCAATTCATGAGTATGCTAATCTATGTGCGGGGAAGTTTCCCCCGAACATAGACCTGCTTTCTAGCACATGCTTGCTACTGTTTTCCCCAAAATAAGGCATCTCCAGAAAATAAATCCTAGGGGATTTTCAGGGGAAAAGTTAATATAGGACCCAGTCTTATTTTCGGGGAAGAACACTACTACTAAAAATTATACAACTACACATGTCAGATATCAGGACTTGCTTAGCACAGGACTCAGAGAAAAGAGGTTAGCAGTCAATTTACAACCATATATTGTATCTGGAGCAACAGCAGCTACTATCAGGTGCTCAGCTTTGAGGGATTGTTTTCTTTAAAAAATCCAAGCTTAAAAATTATGTACAAAAAAACTAGTGACCAGATGCATAAAAAGCCGTTTTGTATTTCTTCCAAACTATAACAAATAAATCCAAACACAGGCAAAACGCTCATAGAGACCTAAGTAAAAGACAGATAGGACAATTTGGCTCTGCGTTATGCTGTCCATGGCCACATCATCCGTGTAAAACGCATTGTGATTTTTTTTGTATTATTGTTTTAACCCCTTAAGGACACATGACGTGTCTGACATGTCATGATTCCATTTTATTCCAGAAGCTTGGTCCTTAAGGGGTTAAAGCTATTTTTACAAATAAAGTCTTCGTTTACCATTTTGGTTCCTGAATCTACTGGATGGTAGCAACGCCTTTATGTTACAGAGAGCCTTCTACAGTATCCAGCTATCCCTTTTTTGTTTTTTTACGTTAAAAAAATAAAAAAGGTATTTAATGGATAGTGTAAACAAAAAATAAAAGTAATCAATTAGTGCATCACTTCGCATGAAGATTAATCTATATCGGGGTAGTCAACCTTTTAATACCTACCGCCCACTTTTGTATCTTTGTTGATGGCAACATTTCTTTACCGCCCACCAGTGCCACAGGAACTAATTTAATGGCGCAAGTATGATATTTTTTTTCTATTTTCGATTCTACTTTTTTTTTTTAATGTGTGTCTGTGGAGTGCTGTGTGTGTGTGTGTGTGTGTGTGAAGGGTGTAGTGTGTGTGTTTGAGAGGTGTAGTATGTGTGAGGGGACAGTGTGTGGGGTGGTGTGTGTGTGTGTTACGGTTGCTGTGTGTAGCTATTGTGTGTGTGCGGGGTGGTGTGTGAGGAGTGCAGTGTGTGAGGGGGCAGTCTGTGTGTTAGTGTGAGGGGGCAGTATGTGTGTGGGAGGGGTGTAGTGTATGACGGGGCAGTCTGTGTGTGTGTAAAGTGTGCAAAGGGTCTATGCTGTGTGCAGGTGGGTGAGATGTGGAAATCTATCTTAACGTCTCCCCCTCCCTTCTTCTTACCGTTTACCAGGTAGGGGGTACATAATGCTGCAAGCCCTGGTGGTCCAGTGGTGGCATGTTCACTCTAGCCTGCAGCTCCTCTGGCTGCAGATGGACCCTCCTGTCCTCCTGCAAGCGCAGCACTGTATCGGAGCGTTGCCATGGTAATGCACGGCAACGATCTGACCAGGCTGCTCGCGGGAATAACACAGAGGCTCCCAGGCCCTTCCCTCCCTCTGCTGGAACTAAGTGCCAGCAGGCCAGTGTGGAACATTTTTGATCTCCTCACCAGCCCGAGAGGGCTTACAGCAAGGCTGGCTCTGCATGGGCTGGCAGGGGAGATGAAAGGATCTTCCCTGCCGGCCTTGGTCCACGGTCAACTAGGCCCACCGTGAGTTTTCTACAGAACCCTCCACCGCCCACCTGAAATCCGAAAACGCCCACTAGTGGGCGGTAGGGACCAGGTTGACTACCTATGATATATATAAACAAATATTTAATTAATTGGAAAAAAACTGAATTCATATTATGTACACTATTACTGTACAAATTGAATTCATATTCTGTGCATCATATACATAAATCAGAAAACAATAACAATTCATCAATAATTCATCAGAAAAACTTGATAAAAATGTTATATTAAAAAAATCAGAAAAAATTCATCAAAAATGTTTCAATTAATAAAAAGTTCATAAGACCCAAATCCTGGGCACACCCTAGCCAGCTATCTCTTTATGTTGATGAAATGCATTAAGTTATATTTTATTATGTAGTGCCTTATATCCCTTATTAGATTTAGTGTTATATGTCCTTTGCACATGCCCATAGTAATTACAAAAGGAATAGTAAATAAACCTTATTTAATGCCAAACTATAATTACAATCAAATACCTTTTGAATGCATTCCAGAACATTTTGACCTCTTCCAGTCAATAGCCCCCAGGCTGTAAAATGAAGGGCTTGAGACTGGGTGTTTTTTTTTTTTTTTTTTGCCTTTTTTTGGACCAACAGCAAAAGCAGATGTGAGAAAGGTGGAACTTGATGGACGCTTGTCCCTTTTCAGCAATGTAACTATGTCACATGAAATTAAATTAAAGAGCTCACTCACAGCCTCTCTAAAGTAGAATACAGAACAATTATATTGCATAAAGAACAAAATATGAGCTAAATTGGTTTGAGAGAAGAGGAGGGAATATGGTATAACTTAAAAAAATAAGTAAAATGATCGATCATCAATAGAATTTACTGGGGAAAACACTTTTTATCAACATTTAAATCAGCGCTGAGATATTCTATAGCAACACATGGCATGTTCAACGACTATGGGTTCCCTGCACTGAAATGGTTTTCCTAACCTTTAATGCAAAGCCCCACTCAGTGAAACTGCATTGAAATGACCATCAGGACATAATCTCTCATCACATTATAACAGACACAGGCTTAGGATAGAACTGAAGCCAAGTTCTAATGACAAAACTTTGACTCCATCTGTATTGCCACTGTAATCTCAACCATGTGATAAGCTGAAACTATGCAGTATAAATTAAACACAGAAATATGGAAAGTGACAGCATGTAAGGACCATCTGGCCCAACTAGCTTGCTTAATTTCAATACCTTCTGCAAATTATTTGAGACCATTTAATCCTTGGCTTGTGTCCTAATTAAGATGGTGCATGTGACTCCAAATGTGAGGATGTCTTTGTCTTCATTGCCATCTCAGCAAGACTCTGCAGTTCACTTCACTACACAGATGTCCAGATTTAGTTCTGTATAAGACCTGGCCACATGTAAATTCCATGTTATGAGGTTAGAGCAATAAATGCAGGTGTCAATTGACATTATCATAATGAATATATTAACCTGTTAATGTTAATCCTAGAATCCCATGATAATGGATATGTAACATCTGAAAAGGTTATCCACTAAAGAGTGAATTGGTGGATATTCAAACTCTATTTAAATTGTATCTCAAATATTAGGCTGTATTAGCCAAATCGGAAAGGTCTTCAAGTCGCTATGTTTACCGTTCAGCTATTCCGCCCTAAAATTTAAAACTCAAATTGAATTCCTGACAATTCACATTTTAGTATTCCTAATTTCTCCATGCTATTAATATCTGGACTCTTTGATTGTAATCGCTATGTCTAGAGGTGATGTGCAAGGGTCAAATGGAGAAGCTAGATTTGGTGAAAAGATATAAGCAAGGTGATCACCTTTCCCTGTGAGAAATCTCACCCAGTATTCAAAACTCTAGACATCTCTTTAACCCCTTAAGGACACATGACATGTGTGACATGTCATGATCCCCTTTTATTCCAGAAGTTTGGTCCTTAAGGGGTTGAGGAGTCAAAATCTGGTCTCCAGGAAGACATTAAGTAAGTTGCATAGAACACTTAGAAGAGTAAAACGATGGCTTTTTTTATATACACATTTAATTACATAAACAATAATCTATAATAATAAATAACAAGGCAATACAAAGCTTCAAAAGCCAAAACACTAATAGGGGGGAAAAAAGAAAAAAAAAAGAACATGCAAAAATATATTCTGTGGGATGTCGAGTGAAGCCCACATTGGAATATCTGAGTCAGATTCAGGAAATGTTAGCCAAGGTAACCATCTTGATCTATTTGCCTAAAAAACAAGCCATATTAAAGTGTGTGCTATATTCTATTCGACAAAGATTATCTGGGAGGGGGGGGGGGGGGGGGAAGAGGTCAAGTAATCCAGGAAGGTTTCCAAAGTTAAATGTGTGAGCAACAGTCAGCAATGGACCTCAGGATCCCTTCCCAGAAGGAAACGTAATTTTTGCAGAGAATATTATGCTCCAGGGAGTTATCAGAAATTGGTCTGAACTGAAGGCAAACACAAAGTAACACATATCTCCGCTGAGAATGTCAAGTAAACAATACCGTATCACATGGAAGAGAACTCCAGAAAATATATGATTTACATAAATGTTTTGCTAATATACTGTACACGGTGCACTAGTGTCAGGTCTTTCAAAAGCTCTTCTCTCGTTATTTCCTTCTCTGTGGATTGCAAATTATAGACAAACAAAAAAGAATGGCATTGCTCAATATATAGCATTATAGTGAATTATGTGTGAATTCAAACTATGTGATCGGAAACTGATATTTTAAGGCTGTGCTTAATGATATAAATTACAGTTCTTTGTGTGCTTTTCATTTCGTGTGATGGAGAGGTGAGGCGCAGCTAGCGGTTAGGTGGAATGAATATTAACCTATATCTTTAGAAGTGTGTTCGTGGCTTTAAAATGACCTGCAGAGATTACTAGAGTTGTAGCATGTTGGATTTCTCGACTTACATACAATAAGTCTAAGGCACGGTTTATTTGCAAGTTATGGTAAATGAGCAAAGTGATTTAGTTAGAAATTGGAAAGTATTCGGTTTCCAATGCAGCCACCATGAGTAATGGGAATTTGGGTGCAGGGATAACCCAGCCAGCTGTCTTCAGGTGTCTCCTGCTCACAGTTAATTAGCTTGTATGGTTTTATAAACTCACATCTGTCTAATTTGAGATATTTGCCTTTGAGATAAAAACAGCCAGATAAACTGTTATCCTTGTTCTTAATAAATGTTTTTTTTTTCTGATGTTGGCAGATGAGATTACATAGTATGGCCATTACAGTGATACTAAAACTTAGCATCTAGTATACTTCTAACTATACATTTGGGTTTAATACAGAGGGCAGGTAGCTTTTTATTTGTTATGTTGTTTTAAACATTGGGGCAAAATATTTTTTCTGACGCATTTTGCCAAGAGTGATTTTGAGTGCCGGGATAATTTACTGTGAGACATCTACCCTTACTACTTTGATTTCTAAAAGTTTGTCCTTATTTCTCCACTCTATATAACGGAGTAAAAATCAGAATCAATCAAAATGGATTGCATTTCATTTTGGTACTTTTTGCAAAGTTACAGTGAAATGTAAATTATTTCTGAAAATTGATTTTTTTTTTCAGTTTTTTTTTTTTAACTCTTTTTTTCCCCACTTTTAAGCCTGATTCAGCACAAAGCCCTCATGGGGCAAAGAATAATTTATTTTTGTAGCAGCACAATTTTTATTTTTTCATCTGTTTTTTTTTTGCAAGCTAATTTATTTAAAAAAAAAACTTATATCATGGGATTATGCAATTTTATTTGCACTTTTAAGGAATGAAAATAATAAGATTTACAAGAAAAGTGAATGTTACATATATTTTATTTTTCACAGGTATTAATTTTTATTGCCCCCTCACTTAGGTATGGCTAAATAATGCTTTTCTATGGGTAGGTCTAATGCGTGAGCGCAGCCATTGCCGTGCATGCATTAGGTCTCCCCGGCCGGCTGACTTTGGCGGGGGAGGAGCGTGGGCAGAGCCTGACCCAGTGCCGAGGGACATCGGCGCTGGATTCAAGTAAGTCACTGAAGAGGTGTTTCAACCCCTTCAGCAACATGGGATGGGGGTGGAAGGGAGAGGGCCACTGCAAGAACCTGCAGTGCCAGGAAAATGGATATGTTTTCCTGGCACTGGAGAGTCCCTTTAATCTTTTTTTAATGTGGTGGCTGGCTAGGAACTGCTGGAAACCCTTCACATAATGCCTCCCTTGCTAGCGCTGCCTGAGGGCAAATAGTACTTAAGATTATCATTCACTTGGAACGAAGCAAGTAAAAGTATTTAATAAGGGGGCGGAGCCTAGCCGCAGCAGACAGCAGTCGCACCAAATCGGAGCTCCTAGGCCCAAACGAGAAAACCGGGTCATTATACCCAAACTGTGTACCCCCCAGAACAGAACCGGGAACCCTGGTACACCCCCCACGACATGGGTCGCAAGTCAAAGAAAATCCACGCAGACAAAGCCACCCCAGGGCTTACGATAGGAGATATGTGGAGACAAGCGCATGGCGCCAGCGGGCACAACATGGCGGCGCTCCACGGAGGCTGCTCAGACTTCTCCGATGACCTGTCGGGGGAAGAATACACACCAGCTCCGGCGCCAAGAATACCTCCACAGCCTAACAGACCCTCACCGGATTCTTCTCCGGTAACCACGTTGATCCTGAAACAACTGCTCGCAGATCTTCAAACCAGCTTGCAGGCAGATATATTGGCGTTAAGGGGGGACCTGAGAGGCCTGACGACCCGTATGGACACCCTCGAAACCACCTCCACAAAGAACACCCAAGACATTGGGGAACTCCAAAAAACCGTGAGTGACCTACAACAACAGCAGCGGAGCATGGAGCGCCGCATGGCGGACCAAGAGGATGTCAGAAGGCGCAATAATATTAAACTGAGAGGGATCTCTGAGGCGATACCCACAGCGGCATTACCACCACTCATTAATCGCCTGCTCATGACCATACTGTCACACACTCAAGCTGAAAGAACGGGCCCTGAACGTATCTTCCGTATCCCCATCTCACCCAAAGCGCCAGCTTCAGCCTCCAGGGATATCATCCTAGCCTTCCGCACACACCAAAACAAGACGGCAATCCTCACCGCCTTACGGGGAAAACCACCACTCCAATTCGAGGGCATGACACTGTCTTTCTATGCGGACTTATCGAGCGACACCCTAGCGTGGCGGCGCTCTTTCAGGCCACTCACCACGCTCCTACGAAAAAGGGACCTCCAATATCGATGGCAGCCAGCTCACACACTAACCATTCATCAGGGTACAGACTCCCACCAAATCCGCGACATGAGCGAGGCAGCACAGCTACTGCAGGCCTTGGGCCTACCACGAGACTCCCTCACGCCGCCACACTGCCAGAGCACTCCATCCCCGAACCGCACCTGGGACCCATCCCGAACAACCCCATTTGTACCACAGGGACTAACACCCGACCCATATGCTACAGTTACCACATGACTGGAATGCAGAGATTTAACACCCTGCCCGGGTTTCAGTGACCGATACTACGAGGCCAAGCAACCCACATACTGCAGGCCTGACTAATGTTTCCATGTGTTATTTTTGGTTTCGATCATCTTAATTTTAATATTGATTTAACTGTTTATGTTTCTCCTGCATGCCTCCTATTAATGTCTCACTGCTAGTTGATTGCGGCCCAGGCATTACCGTAGCTCGTATCACCTGTTGCTCAACACACCGTGAGTACTAATCATAACACCCCTTGCTACTGGCCCACCGCCTGCTCCGGCACGAGGTAACTAGTAGGCTCCTGCCTTAAGTGGTCGCCCAACGGCAGCACGCCCGCATCCTAGCTAAGGCATCCTAGGTTTTATTTACCCCCTGGCACCTAGTCTCTCCTCGGATATACAGCACGGCTAAACTACCCACACTAGCGGAACACAAGTCACTACCAGTTAGTTCAGCTGCACTCACTTCTCCGTTTATTTATCTCACGGTTTAACAATTTAACCACACCAAGGGGGCAGGCAGCCAAGAGACTAACACATTTCCCTATACCCAGCATATATAGGTATGCTTCAAGCAGGTCTTGATCAGCAGAGCACACCATACACACAAGGTCCACGAATTATAACATACACTGGCACTGCATTAGGCCACCTGCTAACGTATGCTAAGGATACATTTCGCATAAGCTTCTCACTGATATTTCATTTCTGGTTTACTTCCATGTTACTGGGCCTGACACACGCTAGTAATAACCGAATGCAACGATATTCTCCTTGACTTGAAAAGTACTGTTACATGCTCTGTAGACCTTGTATGTCGCCTAGACACAGTTTTAAATATACACTTTGGAGCTGATTACACAAGCAGCACTCACAGGAATTCATATGATCAGAAGTTATTGTTTAGAATGTTGTGTTATCTTAATCTTAATTTCGTTACCCTTATTGCTACAGCACGAATCCAGCAAATGAGCGACCTACTATAACCTGTACATTAGAGTCGCAGTCAGTTCCTAGTACTAGTCTGCAGTATTCACTTGAATTGCAACATACGCATAATCTAGAAGGTCAGCAGATCAGTTACCGTGCAGACTGATTGATGATTGATTATAGCTATAAACATACACCTTAAAGTTAATTTCATAAGCAGTATATAATACAATTCATGTGGTCAGATGTTATTATATGGCCTGTTGTTTTTTCTTCATTTTTATGTTTCCTGCCACGGCTTAGAACCAACAAACGTGCGACCTAGTATAACATGTTGGTTAACGATGTAGACAATTCTTAATGCCAACCAGTAGTACTCACGTGAACCCTTATGTATGCAGAATTTGTGATGTTAACAGATCGACAGACGCGCAGACTAAGCCTAACTATAGTTTTAAACATACACTTTGTAGTCGACGACTTCAACATAATATGACAGAACCAATGTAGCCAGACGTTAATGTAAAACCAGTTGTTTAGATTGCACCTACTATGCCAAGAATAATTACAAGCACTGTTACATCCTGATCTTACTCAAATTAATACTAAAAATGTGCAAAAGCTGTTATATACCTCACTGTACTTAATGTTTGCAAAAGCATGTGGATTGCCTTTGGGGTACCGCATGTGCACCTTGTTACATCTATAAGCACTACAAAAATAAAGAATTAAAAAAATAAAAAATAAAAAAAAGTATTTAATAAAAGTATTAAATCTAATCCAAAGACTTAAATTAATAATATAATAAGGAACACATATTGGCTTAAATGTTAATATGGTTATAGATAAAAACAATATAAATCATTAGCCAAGTAGAAGATGCTTAATGAAACAAAAGTAATCAAACATATACTAAAAACTTTAAAAGTCTTCAAACATATACTAAAAGCAAACTATACTATACATAGCAGAATATAGAAGCAGACCGCGTTCACCAGCAGCAGTTCATTCTTCCATGCAGGACCTGCAACTGCAACCGGAATGGTCTGTCCTGCACATTTCCCAAAGTGAGGCTTCTGTTCGGGACATGCACTCATTCCCATGCCATCCTCACCGGCAGCCGGAATACAGATCATCTGTCAACTCAATCCATATCCATCTTCAAATTATTTGAAGGTCCTTGCTGTCATTTGACTCACACAAGTCTGGTAATGCACTTATGAACTACATCTGACCTGTACTTTTGCATTTTTAACCATTTTATATATATCTTTTAAATCATTAAACAAACTGGCATTTTTTGATAAATATATCCAGTTTTTATTGCTTCAGTCTATAGCGATACATTGTTTATATCGCCAAAGCTAACAGTTCCATGTACTGTATTGCTTAACATTTTGATACTTTTATCTTTGATACTACAAAGTATATTATTTGGAACATTTGTCTAAATATACATAGGGATTAAGGAGAAAGCGCAAGTAACATTTTCTTTTCTTTGGTTTTTACTATATATTGGGGCTGATGTGTGTTGTAGTCCTTGCTGCTTAAGCGCAGGACTTCTCTTTTTGTATTTGTATTTACTTTGTATCACACAGCCTGGTTACAATGCTGCTACCCATCCCATGTGTTCCCTATTAAGGGTTAATAAGTAAAGGGGTGTATATAAAAAATACCCCTTTCTGTCTCATTAGAGATATCTTTGCCAGAAGCTCAAGGAAGCAGGCTGAAGGGTCAGTGTTAGGACCCGCTTAGGGGGGTCTGCCTTGACGTTGGCAGGCGGGCATCCCTCCAATGGCCATTGGAGCAACTAAATGACCTCCATTTGTCTAAATATACATAGGGATTAAGGAGAAAGCGCAAGTAACATTTTCTTTTCTTTGGTTTTTACTATATATTGGGACTGATGTGTGTTGTAGTCCTTGCTGCTTAAGCGCAGGACTTCTCTTTTTGTATTTATATTATTTGGAACAGGCATTATCTACCCCATACTACACTATTGGGGATTTAGACACCTGTTCTGCACATATTGGCTGCATACCTATCCAGGAGTTTAATTCATTTTTCTCATCATATTACATTATTATTATTACTCTTTTTTTCCCTTTTTTTTAACTCATTGGCATTTACATCCTTTTTTTTTCTATTTCGTTTTATTTTTCTCTTTATATTTATTTATCTCTTTCTCCTTTTTTTCTTCTACCTCCTTTTATTCATTTCCCCTTTCTATCTATCTGTTTTTTATCCATGATTCCTTATTGCATTTAAAGACATACCACACATATGGAGCACTTAAAGGCACAGAATATATCCAATTTTACCTATTTTATTCCACAAATTTTATTCCACTGTTATTGTCCATACATAGTACCTTAGCCATTAGCCACTAGCCTTCTCCTGGAGTTTGCACACCGCATTTTAGAGTGTTTCTACCTATAAACTATACAATGTCGGAAATATGTTGCATCTAGTAACAAAAAGCACTGACTAGTCTTTCCTAGGTTTGGTATGCCTTTAATGAAGGACATATTCCATTAGTGTCCATCAGCAAAATGTTGGCATAAATAACTAAAATAAGACAGATTTTCCTGGAAACCAATTATATTCAAAAAGCATGAATAAGTTATAAAAACTGTACGATGCCATGCTCAGAGATGACAAAAATATAATAAAAATGTGGGCAGAAATGAGAAATTTCATAATAAAAAGAAATTGATGGAAGAGCTATGGAAAGTAACCTATAAATGTATTTGACAAGTGTCACCAGGAGACGTTTCATAAAGGAGACTTCAAGAATTGATAAAAGGAACATTTATCAGGAATCCCCATCCACCTAGAAAAATCAGAAAGAGAAACTAAAACAGTATTGAAGAACATTTTCTAATAAAATGTCACAAAATTCAAGGCGATATAAAGAAAATTAAAGTCAATATAATATTTTATAAAAGAAGCAGCAAAATATTATTACATGAGCAAGAAACCTCAGTACCAAAAAATAAAAAAAATAAAGCAAATTATACCATTAAGAAAAAAACGAAGATCAAATCAAAAGTCAGAGCAATAACCTTAAAAACATAGCTTGAAAATATAGCACTCCCAAGTGTTATCTCCAAACAAATAACATTTGGAAGAAATCATGGATGTGATCAAAAGACTGAAATCAAAATTAAACCCTGGAGCCCAATGGCTACAACTACAGATTTATGAAATGTTTACAGCAGGTGTGCCTCTATTATTATCAAGAAACTTCAATAAAATAAAAATCCTTCTCATCAGAATAGGAAGAGGTGTCATTGTCCATTAACCCCAAACCAGAAAACATCCCCCCTCTCATAAATGGGGGTTTAAATATGGCCTTGATTTTATATTTTTTGATAAACTGTTAAAGCTTTTCAAACAATGTAATATTTTTGGATAGACTTTTCAAATGATTTAATATTGTGAAATATATTTTAATATTTTGGTATTGTTTATACCTTTTGTATATTTATAGAATATATTGTTTTATTTTAATATTAAAAAAACCTTTTAAAAGCTTATCCAAATATATTAAATCTTGACTCATGTTAGAAATATTATTTTATAATTTTAGTCAACAATCTTCAAACCATAATAAAGAATTTAACAAACATAAAATACTTTGGACTTTGTACAATAAAATAATAAAATGAAAATTGTGTGTGTGTATATGAGAGAGAGAGTGTGTGAGTGAGAGTGTGTGAGTGAGAGTGAGAGTGAGTGTGTGTGTGTGTGTGTGTGTGTGTGTGTGTGTGTGTGTGTGTGTGTGTGTGTGTGTGTGTGTGTGTATTTTCGGCATTCCTGCTAGATTTGGTTTTGTGTACATACTTTTATTAAGGTTCAAAATTCTCTGCCTCTAGGTAGTTGAAATATAGGAGTCCAAGTGGGCATTAGAAAAACCACAAGTGTGTTAGGAAATACACACAGAAGGTTGTTGGTGAAGTTCAAAGTATAAAACAAAAAGATTACAATTTCAGGGATGCCAACATGCAATTCTACCCATGGTATAAAGTCATCTAGGTATGCCTCTAGTAAAACTAAATTCAATGTTAAAAGGTTCTTTTATTAAAATAAATTGAAGCCAATATCTTATTTACAATAAACTTAAAATGTACTTAAACATATAATATATAAAATTGCTAAACACATGGCAAATGTATTTTTTTTTAAAGTACCAAGTTCCGTTTTCATACAATCTAACAAGACCTTTAACCAAGAAGTTTAGAAGTAAGCAACTCGCAAAAAATGAAGAATACATTATACTGCTTAAATAATTTTGAACTCTACTACAAATTCATTAACAGATGGTGTCTAATGCTTGAGAGACCATCCAGGATATATCCTCATTTTTCAAATAAATGCCAGACCATGTGCCAAGAGATATGAACCTTGAAGCACATATGGTGAAAGTGTAAGGAAATTTCAAAGATATCTAAAAAATATGTAGATATGTAGAAAATAGATATTGGACATGGAGATACTATTACAGCTAAGAAACAGTGTATACAACATCAGGAACCTATCCCCAATTAATAAATAAACAATAAACCCATTATTCTTGATGTTAATGACAACAAAGAATATATAAAACACTGTAAAAATGGGCCTCCTAAATGAGATATATATATATAAACCTCTTCAAATGTATTCTTTCCCGTGGTCACCTTCAAAGGGGCATCTGAAACTGTGGGTGTGACCTCAGGAAAGTATAAAATTGAGGAGGTTTTGGATAGCAATGCCACTTTAATTATACATTTCAATCTATATAGAGCAGATATATGAAATTCATTGTGAGTATATACATCAAAACACAATCACTTTAATTGTTTAGTTTTTACACTTTTGTATTTATTTATTTTTTTAAATCACATTAATTTTGCATTATATATATTCACAATGCTCTTACAACAGATTAACTAAATACAATTTAGATCATTTGTCACAAGCACTATATTATTTGTCTCCTGCATTGGAATTAGTGTCAGAACCACCGATATTGGGGTAATGTGGTGTAGTGGTGGTCTTGTCACAATATGGCCATATGGTGGAACTGAATCCCCATATTGGTTTGTGGAGATAGGTGATTTTAAGCTTTTTAAAATTTAAAATGGTATCATTGTGTGTGCACTGTTCCTTAATTTGTGTATAAATCACTGACAAGTGACCAACAATATCAAAAGTGCCCAACATGCAGTTGATACGGTAGATCAGTTGGAGTTTCCTTACCATCCAGGCAGTCACAAAGTCACCCATCCAGGTTCCTACAGCAGCTACTTTCATAAAGCTTTCATTCCTGATTCCCATATATTCAGTTATAATGTATGGGCTGCAAATAAAAAAAAGAGAATGTGTAAAGATGCATTTCCATATGAAAGACAGGATTAGATTTAGAATGTCAACATATACATTGCACATGTAAGCTTTCTAAGCTCTTACGGTAAAACTGATTTGCAATGGAATTACAAATGCTAACCTTGGTTTCAATTGCACACAATAAAAAAAAAAAAAACAATGGCGGTGGGCAGAGGACAGAAGATAAAATTACTTATGTATTTCATGCTCAATGTACTTAACCCTAGACACACTGTGTGGAATCATACATACATACCAAGTAGGTGTGAGAAAAATAAATGTAATCTAAAAATTGAAGACAGATACAAAATCATATAATAAATATATGTAAAAATACAGCAAGCCATTGGCAGCAAACCCTTTACGTTCTGCAAGTTGCGATACTCCATGGATCGGATTTGTTATTTTAGCACATCCCACAGATGCACAAATTGGTCTGAGGAATTTGGAGGCCAAGGCAACACCATGAACTCTTTGTTTCTCAAACCATTTCTGAACAATTTGTGCAGTGTAGCAGGATGCCTTATCCTGATGAAAGAGGCCACTGCCATAAGGGAATACTTTTGCCATGAAAGGGTGTACGTCATCTGCAACTATCTCTAGGCAGGTGGTAGGTGCACTGGGTTCTGACACCTTTCTATAATGGCTATCATTATGTTTTTCAGCAATTTGAGCTACAGTCGTTTTTTGGTTTGATCGGACCAGACGGGCAAGCCTTCACTTCCCATGTGCATCAATGAGTCTCGGCACCCATGACCCTGATGCCAGTTCACGGATTGTCCTTCCTTGCAAAACTTTCTACGTGACTTGTCGTTTTGGAGATGCTCTGACCCAGTTGTCTAGCCATCACTATTTGGCCACTGTCAAAGTCATTTAGATCATTTTGCTTGCCTACTTTTCCTGCTTCCAACACATAAAATTTAAGAAGGAGCAGTCACTTGCTGCCTAATATATCCCAAACCTTGACAGATGCCATTTTGTAGCAATATAATCAATGTTATTCACTTCACTTGTCTGTGGTTTCATTGTAGTAAAACAGGAAAACACACAAATATAGTGTATACCCTAAAACAACACCTACACCCCAGTTAACTTCAAAACTGTGATATACAGAAACAACAAGCAAACTTGGGTGGTGTGCTGCACAAAAGCATGTAAAATCACAAATTAAATAAATGGTATATATATTAGTATTCAATCTCCTGATAAATGCTGGTTTTACAATAATCCCAGTTTCCAGCTTTAATCACTTTATAAACGTGTAGAAAACATAACAATGTAAAAACGTACAGAATAACAAGATAAAAAGAGGATAATATTCCACTCACAAACAATCTGCCACTAAAAGTGGACAGAAGAGCACGTAGATAGGTCCACTGGAGTCTAATTTTGGAGGTCCTATCTATGTGCCCTTCTGGCCACTTTTAGTGGACAGTTAAGAATATAGACTACATAAGTCGATTCACACATAAAAGCTTTTTTTATGTTATAAGAGCGACCATTATAGGGATGGAAAAATCTATCACCCTTAATAATGGAGTTACAAGAACAAAAGTGCCATAAACTGGTGTGGACAAGAAATATACCATCCTTACTATTGGAGTGTTGCCTGTGTTTATTCCATTTTATTCCATTTAGAAAACAATAGCAGTTAAAGAGAAACTAAGAAGGGTGAAAGGGAAGAAAGAAGTGACATGAAGAAGAATAGTGGCTACTAAAATAACCTAAGATCAGAAAACATGTACAAAAACAAGACAAAAGTCTCTCAATGTATTTTTCCCCACAAAGTTCAAAAGAAAAAAACGAATTCCTCCATCAGAGAATCCATATCAAAAGAAGATATTAGAGAACCAGAAATATGAATAGATAGAAAAGAAGTCGACCTGCTTAATGCCATCCTGCAAAATATATTATTGGAGATCAAAAAAGAGATATCCACCAATTCTGCAGAAATCAAGCAAGAAATTAAGAGAGAAATCAACCAATTAACAACCAAAATTCAATACATGGAGGATTAACATAGAAATTTGGAATTCCAACTAAATTCTCTAAAAGAAGAAAATACTAAGATATAAAAAAAATTATCTTATATGGATTCTAAAATAAACGACCTAGAAGACCGCTCCAGAAGGAGAAACCTAAGATTTCGTAACTTTGAAGAAAATCTGAAACAAGAAGAGCTAAGATGTATCATAAAAGAATATATCACTGCATTGGGCATACCCTTTAATGACAAAGAAGAAATAATAGAGAGAGATGTCATAGAATTCATAAACCCCAAAGTACCGCAAAGGAAAAGCCTAGAGATGTTATAGCAAGCTTTTACTCATATGAACTTTAAAGAGAGAATACTCAAGGCTAACAGAAAAATCTATCAAAGATGGTTGATTCCCAATGATAATTGTTCTTCCAGATCTCTCATTTAGCACTAGACAAAAAAGAAGATCTTTCACAACTATTATTTCAATTCTAAAGAAACATAATCTGAAATCCAAATGGGGCTTTCCATTTAAGATGTTAATTATTCATCAGGGCCAACTGAACTCTTTTGAATCTACTGGCTAACCTATAATAGCTACTAATGAAGATTCTGTAAAAAGTCAAAAAGTCACAGATTAAAGAAGATGAGTGATGAAGGATAGGGAGAGAAGAAAATACTAATTGCAGCAATTTAAAAAAATGAATTAATTTTTTAGATTTGAATGTTATATTGAATGGCTAATGGACAATCATGTTGACTGGGTTACAATATTATACATTAAGTATATGAATAGGATACATTGGTATATACAAACTCACTGATAATGTTAGTTGATAGTACAGAAATATGATATAAGTAACACTGTCAAGGTCACTCAATCAACATCCGTTTAGAAAGATTTTTTTTGTTTTATAAGATAATAACTGGACGGAGAGAAAAATGACAAAAATATTTACTGATATAGTAATTGCACTTAACTTGAAATAGTCACTTAAAACTAAATCACTATGACTCTACAAGGGAATTTAAGCGTTAACGAAAAAAATGAAAAGGGGAAATGGCCATCAGCTGTAAGAGGGCTTAATAAGCAGACACATTTGAACATGGATACAGGTACCCTTGATAAAGGCAGCCAGTTGGTGCCGAAACGTTGGGGGGTTTGGTGACTCGTGTTTCTGTCTGAGGCTTGTAAGGATTTTTGTGGTAATTTATTACTATTATTTTATTGTATCTGCCTTTACTTCTGTTACTTTGTTTAAATATTTTTTTTCTTATATGTTTTCATTCTGGTACTTTTTTGTACATAATAAAATGTAAATATTTATTTGAGATTGTTATGGTGTGCATTCTATATTCTATATACATTTATTTTTATTTTAAAATTTTTACATACACAGTATTTTTGATGCTTATTTTTTAAATCCACTGTCATAAAATTATCTTCGCTGTACTCAGCAACATCTTCTCAGTACAAATATACCCCATATGTATATCTTTGGAAGGTAGCAATCTTAATCTAAATCCCAATCTAAATTCCTAATCCTAAACCAAGCCCTAATTCTAAACCAAATCATAATCCCAAATCTAACCCTCAATCTAATAATAAACCCTTACCACAATCCTAACCCATAACGTAATCCCATGTGTAACCTTAATTATAACCTTAATCCTAATCTCAATCCTACCTTTAGCAATAGTGTTAAAATGATTCCCCCTGCTGGTGTCAGCAGAGGAATCCACTTGCTATATTCAGCAAGGGATGCCCGTGCTGACCCTAATCCTAATCTGAACCATAATCTGAATCCTAATCTGAAACATAATCCCAATACTACAATTAATTATAAACCTAATCTTAAACATAAACTTAACAATAAACCCAATAATAAACCTGATAATAAATCTAGTACTCATTCTAAACTGTAAAATAATCCTTAATTGTAATCCTTAATTTAATCTTAATCCCCAAAGTTTCCCTATACTAATAACAGTACTGATATTAGTAAAGTGGTTTTAAACTAAAATAGACCGTCGTATGTTGCTGCCATCTACTGGCTATTTTCAGTATTGCAGTCTCCCATCTCTTACATTGAAGACATTATGCCCAATGCAATGCGATCTGTGCTGGGCAACTGAAAATGCCCAGCACTGATCAGAATGGCATTGGGGCATAGAGGGTGACCCTCCAGGGTCTGTTCAGACCCTATTAAAAATGACCCCAGCTGACAGAGGGGAGCCCCAGGTTTCCATTGATATCTGGAACTCCCTTGTGTGAGCAGGGATTTAACCCTGATCACACCAAATTGTAATAGTTGGTATTTAAATCTCCATTTAAATGCTTGTTTGCAGCGCTCATTTTTTTTTTTTTTTTACAGCACTGTAACTTCACAAAATAGTGTCTAGGTCATACATTGGGCATATTGTTTTACTCCTAAAATGTAATTGAGCATAATTTGGGGGATTTTATGACAGTGGTACATATCAAGTGTAAGAAATACTCTGCAAAAATGCAACATGTATGTAAAAATGCCATTTTTTTCCCCTCACCAGAAACATTGACATTATTATTGTTAATATGTTATTACTTATATAGCGCCAACAAATTCTGCAGCACTTTACAGTGGGTGGACGAGCAAGCATGTAGTTGTAACCAGACAAGTCGGACACACAGGAACAGAGGGGTTGAGGGCCCTGCTCAATGAGCTTACATGCTAGAGGGAGTGGGGTAAAGTGACACAAAAGGTAAGGATAGTATTAGACTAGTGACAGTTGCAAGAGAGGAATCAGTCGGGAGCTATTAACAGTTTAATTGATATGCTTTAATGAAGAAGTGAGTTTTTAATGATTTTTTTGAAGGAGTGGAGACTGGTGAACATCTAACGGAGGAGGGACTTGCATATGTAAAATGTGAGGAATGCTTAAATATATTTTTCTTTTTGTCTGTGAGATGGTGTAAGCAAAAACCTACACCTTTAAGTGGAGTACTAAAAAAGATATGTGCATAAGTGAGGTAAACTTACACCACGTAACCTGGTTAAAACCTTGGCTTGAAATACATATAAAAGTCAAAAAATACAATATAGTGCAGATGGTACATGGAATAAGATGAAATAGGTGGTGGTGAAGTCAGGGCACTCACATTTAAAGGAGCCTGTGTATGGATACTGGCTCTGTAATCAAGCTGTAATGCTTTTATGGCAGCATCACACCTCCAATTCGTTATAGGGTATATCTCAAAGAGAAAACATAAGAGAGGGGAACCAATGTGCAGTCTGTTAAGATCAGGTGGAAAGGTAGGAATACATGTGATGATCACCTTATTCAGAGCCTTCCAATTCCGACTCTGAGGTGTGATGGAGTTGTGCCAATTATATGGCGATGGCACTACCCCTGTGAAGATTCCAAAGGCTTTAGAGGACTTGTTAAAAATAATAAAATGTATTGGTACAATCTAAACATATAGCATATAGTGTAAAAAATGTATATAGCAAGTAAACAGTATATTTTACACCTTTTTCTATGTATAGCAGCTTGTCTCCAAAAATGTATTAATGAGCAATGTATTTCATAAATGTAAAATCTTTGTGAAATATTCATGGTCAAAATATACAAGACAAAATAATGGACTTCTAATGAAGGCTGTAGAAATCAGGCACTGTCTCACTGTCAGGATTCCTAAGAGACCCAAATCACAGGATGTAATAGAAGAACGTATACCGGAATTTAGTGTTAGACAGAGAATGGTCAGAGACAAGCCAAAGTCAAGGGAACCAGAAATCACGATGGCGAGGTACAAAAGCCGACTCAGGAAAGCCAGAAATACTACGGTACAAAGTGAGGTACAGGGACAATAGAACAGAGAATAGTCAGACAGCCAAGATCAATACACAATAAACACATAGAATACACAGCACTATTGGGAACTGAAGTTAGAACCTCAACAGGGAAATGTCCTATGGGTGAACCAGCTTTTTGTATTCTGTTTTACATATTAATCCATGCCCCCAAAATGTTTGAATCTGGACGTTTCAGCGGGCCAGATGGGATTAGCATCATGACGTCGGCACGCATGTGCTGCGGTGACGTCATTAGCGTCATGAACTCGGCGCGCGTGCTTCATCATAACCGGGGGTGGAGCTACAGCGCCTGGCATCAGAACCGCTTAGAAAAAATCTATCTATATTATATAGTTAAAGGAACACTAAGTAGATTTTTTTGTATACAAAACATTAATATCACTGGCTATGTGAATATTCTGAAAAAGAAAGGAAAGTGAAAAAAGAAGATGGAGATGAAAAACAAAAAGGTAGTAGCACTCGCAAGAGACACCCTGAGGAAAGTCTTACTTCTACTGAACCCCTGGGCCATTGATAACTCAATCTGGGATATCACCTTTGGAGGTCTTCTCAAAAAATACAATGGCCCCCGATGGTCACAGAGCCAGGTTAGGGAGAGTAGTCATTTACCCTGCGTACATTCTCTAAAAGTGAAAATATCTTTGGTTGTTAAAGAAGCTCATGCATGGGTAGGCATATTTAGTGTTACACCAAAACCCACACCTACATAGGGCCAATCATATCTTAAGCAGAAAACTACTACTACGACAAAAATGAAAAATAAAATAAATACCAATATTTTCTAAAACATATATTTACCTTTCATCGCAATGTTTTAATATAGCAGAATATGTTTTTATTCCTTTTTCAATCTGTTGTGTAAACCACTACAAAGAAAATATAAAACTTATCAAATATGTCTTTTAAATTTCTCAGTAAAAACAGTCTATAAGTGTATATACTATTTCTGATCAACCTCAATAGGTGAATTCTGATAAACATTGTTTGAGGCATATACAAATAAATGGATTATATTGTAAAATATTAGATTTTTTTTTTTTCAACAGACAAAAATATTTTGTTACTACAGCATTAATAAGAATAATTATGTGCCGCTTCTAGGAAATGTTGTTGGCCAAGATTTTTATTTATGAACCAAAAAATGTCCAAGTCTCCAAAATGAAATAAATTGGCTGCATTTATCACATGCAGTCTACCATTAACTACAGAAATACGTTCAAGAATTTTTGAAGAGGAGAAAAATAAAAACAAGTTGTGAGCACGGGGAAAATATGCGTAGAAATATTCTTCTCTTCTAAAACTTAAAAATTAAAATTTAGATCATGACTTTCCTGTCTTTTTCAGAATATTCACATAGCCAGTGATATTAATGTTTTGCATACAGAACATCTGTTCACTAAAAACTGCTTCTTATAATTGTTTAGTGACAAAGTTTTTGATATACATTTTTAAAAACTATTCGAGTTTACAGTCATTAAAAAAATTCTGGCAAATTTTATTGGTATAATAATTTCACTCTGTACAAAAGCTCCCCATTTGTGATTCTATAAACAAAGGATTTTATAAAAGCTAATGTAGTGGTTCTAGTGTCTATAGCATGTTCACTGAGGCTTTTTAAATGTAAACACTGCCTTTTCTCATAAATCATAGATATACCTAACAAATATTTTTAATGTATTATTAATGTATTTTGCAGTATACTGGTAGGAACATTTTCTAACCATTTGGTTCACACATCAAGAGAGAAAAAGTAACCAATAGAGGGGAAAAAAGAAAATATATAATAATAAATCTATATGTATATATTATATGTTTATACAAATATTATATTATCAATATACATATATACACAATTTTATATATATATATATATATATATATATATATATACACACATATATACAGAGAGAGAAAGAAAGAGAGAGAGTTTTTTTTTCCACTTCTTACTTGATCTGTGAAAAGAAAATCAACATTTTGTGACTGTTCCCAAGCCAATCAATCATCTTTCATCCCCATGAATCATCTTTTTGGGGTGAAACGGGCAGAACTAAAAATCATGAATCAAAACGATCATGCATGAATGTGAAGAAACTACCCTGGTTGGTTCAGTACTTTGTATTTTCCCCGTTCATTAGCTAAAACTACCGAACACCGACCACCCCCCTGGCTCATTAACTTTAACATTAAAAACTGTGAATTAAGTGCTATCTCTGTGTGGCCACCGTTCGCATAACCGAACACCACGTGATGGAGAAAACGGCGGCCATCTGGTTGCACGAACAGAGGCAGCGGGACTTGGTCGTCGAGTGTCTGGAACTAAAATCGGACACTTGACTTCCTGAACGCCGGTCAAACTACACGAACGCCTGCTTCTGTTCACCAACCAGCCAGGAGGGCGCTGTTCGGTAGGTTTGTCCCCAAAAATTAGGGGAACGAACGCTACCTATGAGCCAGGGGAACAGTTTGTGGATTTGTTTGGTTTTTAGACTTCCCAAAAGAGACCGACCGCACAGTCTGATTTCATGGATTCTTTCTGGGCAGGAGCCTCATGTGCGGTCAGTCAAATTATTACTTCCATGGAACTCCCAAACCCCTGAACCGATCTGGGTGATTTTTGGATATGTTGGTCCCCCAGATTGGGGCTATCAGGGGATATGACTTTTGTGGGGTTACCTTGGTGTTTAAGGCACTTTCTGGGTTTTGTGAAAATGTGTTATTTCTGTTTGTAGATAATTGCTTGACTAAATTATCTCCTAAGTAAAGGGGAAGGATTATTGTATTCTATGTGGGAGTGTCCTAGACCTGAGAGCCAATGTAACTACAGTATGTACTTTGTCCCTGTGCCCACTCAGGTCCAGTGGGGAATGCCCCTGGAATATGTTATTGTAAGCCCCGTTCCTGTGGGCTTGCATAAAAAGCCAGCAAGTTGGCCTGAATAAAACCATTCCTGTTGTACCCTTCATCTAGTTCAGGCTATTATCACTCAGCTCTTAGCAGTTCGGGAGGAACTGAATATGCATGGGTATCTGATATACCAGCATTCATAGCAATGAACATTGTCCTTTATGGTTAGTTTGTGATTCGGCTACAGTTTGACTTGGAGTTTGGGAATTCAAACGATCACTTGATCGGCCCCATATTTGGACAAACTGAAGTCCAATCCAAAGGGACAAACAAATTCAAGCCTGAATGAACTTGAAGAAAATACAGACAATGATCTTATTTTTTTTTTTTTATTTAATACTTGGCTATTTTTAAATATATATATATTAATGTTAAACTAAATATTTGAATGTAGGAGAAATATCCACATATTTTTCAAA